>NC_090437.1:191653472-191967605 GCF_031143425.1 Pleurodeles waltl
TTAAAATGTTTAGTTTCATTTCCATAGAATGTTTCTTTATGTATAGGTTTTGTCAATAGAAGCGTATGTGAAAGGGAGTGACTTCAACCAGTAATGTAATGCTCTAAGCCTGAACTGCTTTTGTCTCATATTAGAAGGTGCTGAGAAACCAGCTTAAATCGATAGTCACATTAAAAATTGTAGAACACTTGTACGTTAGTTGGAGAAGCTTTTTGTTTAGTTTGTTTGTCTGAGGGAAGCTGTCCTGTTCCCATGATGACACTGTGCGGTGATTTAATTAGCCGATCAAAGGCTGCAACAATTTGTTTCAACTACATTTATGAAATATGTTAAATGCATGTCCTTAGAGAGACAGAGTGATCATCAGTCATTATTCCTCTTTTGACTTCTGTAACGACCTAGATAGGAGAGGTCTATTGGATTTGCTAATGCTTGTTTTTAAGTTGCTATGGATGATGGACTGCCCTTAGTGGCCCCTCGGCCTATGTTAGAAATGTAATCTGCACTTGATTTCTGCAGTAAAATTACTGTGTATTGTTTTCATTTTATTGGCAATCTCCGTCTCATATGGGAGGCAGATACGTAAACCCAGGTCATTCTGCCTCATTCCTGTTTAGAATCCCTTCACTGGATCAGTAATATATATTGAAGTTCTCTGAACTTCAAAATAATGTAGCATCCCACAGCCAGGCCTTGAAGCGACCTGCCCCAGACAAACCCTGCTCAATTGAACGTGTTGACCAAGGTTTTTGTAGTTATTACTGGCATTAAGTAGTATAGCTCTTGCACTTGGCATCAGCCACACTAATTCCAATTTATTTTTGCCAGTGCTCCATTAAACCCTCCTTTCAGTTTCCTCTCTGCACCTCCTGAAAAAGCTACATGAAATATACATGTTACGGAATTTACAATTACATTTTAAAAGTCCACAGAGAGCTTGTCTTTTCCAGTTGCTTTCTCGTTATTCATGAATATGAAACATATTTTGGTCATGCTCCACAGGTAAGCTGTTTGCAAGACCTATTATTACCAGTGTTTTAAAATATTCATATAGTGGGCGTTGGCCTTGCCCAGAGAAGTATTTCCCTCTCGCCTCATACTATTGCTTGGGGTATCATTCTATCTCTAATCACGTGCTTGTATTGTAATGCATCAGGGGCTATTTTACATCTCAAAACGGCTTTAAATCATCACGCATTAAATTATTTATCTCAAAGATGCATTGCAGACAGAAAAGAATAGTGTTTTCTATTATTGCGCATTGAAAAATACTTTTTACAGGTTTTATTCAGGACTCAAAATACAATCCAGACCAATTAACGTTGCGACAGTTTTTTTTATTTCCTACCCTGATGTGGGCTTGTTCATCATCCTCCATGCCGGTTGGCTCCTCCATTTTACCCTGGACTTTATTTTTTCTAAAGTTCATAAACTTATTTATATTGCTGGAGCTAGCTATTATTTTCTCCTCGTTTGGGCTTTCTGATATTGCTTCGTCTGATTTCCTTTTTTTAATCTGTACTGCTAGAAGCGAGCCACTGTTGTTCCATGTTCTTGAAATGTTTTTACATCAGCTAAAAAATGAGTAATCTGATGTTATTGATGATATATTGGTCTACTCCTAATGTTTCCTAAAGAGATTATCAAAGTTTCTGAGATGCAATTTAGCACACTCCCTAATTAGAATTTGAATTACTTTTTCTAGTTTGCGATAGCAACCCTCCTCTGTTTTAGGTCTGAGTTTAGACAGTGTAGCTGTCTAACAGGTCGATTTCTAACAATATACATCGTATGTACTTTGGATCTGCCCTTTCAACAATTGGATTACTTGTACCTATCTCCTTCAGCCATTTGCTTGAGACGTCAATTACATCATGTTCAGCTTAGTGACGTATTCTTCTCTCACCTAATCCTATTTGTTATTCGAGTGTATCTTTCCAATTCTAGACAAGTGCATCAACCACTTCGGAACTATAGCCTTATCTGCCCACAGTCTATTGGCTTCGTCCTGCGTTAGCACATTCACATCAGACCTATTGGTCTGCAAATGCTTGATGTTTCCTGTCTGCAACAATTTGCCACTTAAAATGTATACATCTATTTGTAACATGCCACCACCGCTGAATTAACAAACTTTTGCTGTATTTTAGAATCTCCATCACGTTCGTAACCATTTGTTTTTACAACTGGGTCTTAAAGCAGTGCTAAGACACACCTGCTCCCACTGCATTTACTTCCTTGTGCCCACTTTTATATGGGTGACCCCTAGATCAGAAATATCAACCAGCAATATTCTTTAACAGTTTTAAGTATTTTTAGAGATTAGGAGATAAGTGATTTTTGTAAATGTACAACTTGAGTATGAATAATAAGATCCTACAGTTGTTTTCTGTTGGCTGGAAGACTCTTGTTGACACTATGGACCTGATTCACAAAAGTAACTACACTTTTGTGTAGGTTTACTTTTTTTGTATTCACAAACTACAAGTTCAAAGCCTCGGAAACTCTGCAGTAGGGGCGGTGAACTCAGCACATAAAAATATATGAAAGGCCTGTAAATATAATATTATCATTGTGAATCAGGACTGTGAGTTAACTTTTTGATGTTACCTCTTTCTAGGCATTCCTGTTTTGGTATTCCCCTTCCAAGTTATGATAGAGTGTTAGGATCCAGTGTCCTCCGACACGAATAAAATGTGAAATGCATCAGTTTTGATCAGGTACGTTATTAAAAGCACTTTGGACAAAAAATGTTTCTGCAAATATTATTTTATTTAGGGTTTTATAAAGCATTACCGGTGGCTTCAGAGGTTTTGTATTGATCCACCCACACGCTATTTTCATCTATCTAATTATCTTACACATAAGTGAGTTCTGAATAACCTGAGAGGCACCCGATGCATTTTCTTTTTCCTCTCCTACCATGAATGAAAATACTTGTCAAGGGCATCAATATGCGTGGCCCAGTAATTCTGTTATGGTCGGTACCTTGAGTTACTAGACCTTTTAGGATTACAAGACCAACTTGAATAACATGAGTCCACAGATTTGCACCTGGACTCTTCCCCTGCTGGAAGCACGAGAAATACAGGTAGAACATAGACAGGTGCTATTTCAGCAATATTGCTAATCCTGGCTTTGTAATTTCAAATATTCCAAAACCTGTTTCTGTTTAGAGCAATGATTGTGACTGTTTATGGTAGGGAAGACTACTTTGAAATCCTTCATATTAATTGTTTACAAGTGGTGGGCAAAGATATACTTGAAGCAATAGTTCCCCTCATTCTTTCTCCCATAAGGACTCCTGGTGTTGGTTTTGCTGCTGTATTCTGGGTTATCTTTCACGTTATACAAGTACCTCTCCATTCTCCTTGTTGAGGCACTCTCTGGTGCCACACTTTAGGTGGATTGGCTTCTTGTCCTTTAAATCATAATACCCACAACTCCCCCGTAGTTGAATTGTGCATTTCTAGTTCTCTTTCATATCTTCATCCCCTGGGTTTATAGTCCTCTCACTTTTCCTTTTCTCCCTTGAGTTCTTATTTGTTAACAACTATTCCTCTTTTCGAATATTGTCTATGGCCTAATGGCAGCTCTAGCCACCCATATTCTTTCTAAAAAATTCACAACACAAATACGTATTATTATGTATATGCATATGGAAGGAGTGCATTCAGCCATCTTTCATTCATGTGTCTGTTCAAGTGTCATTCACATTTTATTTCCACCTATCACAACATTCAGGATAGAGCACTGGATCAGGGAGGGGCGTAGATTAGTCAGTCAGATTCATGGGTTGAAAATATCAAATTTCCCAACTAAAAAGCAGCGAGCAGGAAGCTGGAGGAGTGAGGTGATCAAGGTTCTGACTGGACTGTTTTCACATGGAACAGGGTCAGTACTGGTATGTATTAGGTGAGGCTATGTTTAGAGTTGCACAGTTGGCAAAAGACAATGGGTTGAACTGCTTTCCCCGAGCGATTCCCACTATTTGCAAGCATTCATCCCATCACCTTTGGGTGTTTGATTGCCAGTAATATGCTTGAAAACCTGAGAGTGGTGCAGTTTTCCAAGACTACTATTGCCAATGTTTGGTGAAATCCAAAAATAGTACAATTGCACCCATTCAAAGAGTACTTCTACGAATTCAGCTTTACTACTTTTTTGGTAAACAGACCACTATATATATTTAGGCTCCTGATCCAAAAAAGGAACAACCTAAAATCTCTTAGTAAAAGGAGAACAATAAGAAAAACCCACACAGACATAGCAGAACTGACTTAGGGCCCCAGACCCAACGTTTAACCCAGAAATGCTCTTGAGGGATGTTGTACTCCAAACGCCCCTACTTAAGCTACGTCTCTGCCCTTTCCACCTGGGCCTGGTATGTTTCCCTGGGAAGTTATGGCTACGATCATATACTACACAAAGGCCGTGAGACCCTGCCCTGTGATCACCTATTTTAATCATATTGTCACATATAGAGGAGGACATGCAGGCAAATTATTCTGTTGAGCCAAGCCAGAGCTGAACCATGGGTCTGGTTTGGCTCTAAGAGTCCATGCATGCACAAAGCCATGAAAACTGTGGCACGTGTATTTTACAACAAACATTCGAGTTAGAGTTACCATAGAGCACAAGTTATAGTTACTTGAGATAACTCTAACTATAACTGGTGAATTTCTATGGTTTGGTACGTTTAAAATGTGAGCCTACCTATACCGACACTATAACCATATATATATATATATATGTTTATATATATATATATGTATATATATATATATATATATATATATATATATATATTATAACTTCACATTTTTGGGGTATTTGCAATGTATGATTTGACTAGAGTCTCATTTTGTGAACAATTACAACAATAAGCAAGTCAAATCAAATACTGACTCAATTGAGATTTATTGCACCAACAATAATAATATTTACTGATTTTATGGAATTATGCATTTTTGCAGTGTTTGACTACAGAATGCCACGGGAAGGTCAATTCACAATGTGTATATAAGCATATAAGCAGAAACAAATGGGTGTGTATATATACGGAGGATCTTATTAAATAATATGAGAGATGCCAGGATCTCACTTATCACCTTCTGTAGCAAGTACAGTATAGAGGATAAGGTTAACCCTTCAAGACTGTTTAGACTGTACTATACTTGGGAGGTTAAGGGTACCCTTTCGTTCATAGCTTCTCACTTCCCCTTAGTGTGATACATACTCACTTGAAGAAACATATGATGTTTTCCTTGCCAGAGGAATTTTAGCTGATACAGTTGTATTTTCTTGTTTTGTGTTTCACCAGTGGATCTTTACCCACCCCATGTCTTCTGTTCAATTTGTTGAGGCTCCTGGGTAATGTGTTATTTATTTCTTGCACTTGCATGTCTTTCATCTATCTAAGTGCTGAAAAGCCCACACATTGACAGTGGTCATGTTTCTTTTCATAGAGATTCGGTTCTGAATTTGAATTAAAAGCATTATTTTAGGGTGCACTTTATGTTGTGAAATAGGATTATTCTTGGAGTGCTTCACACTTGTTATCGATTAGGTGAAAAGTTTAATTCCGGATGAATTTCAACTAATGCCGTCATGTTGGCAATTTACTCTTTCCTAGGTCTGTGCAGTTTACAAGTTTTTTTAAATTGCCGGACTCGTTAGTCAGAAGCTTTATCTTGGCCTTATTCCTTGACTCAAGTGCTTTTTGTCTAGGATTTTGTGTCCTGCTCACCAGTCTCATTGTGTAATTGACTGTGGTGAAGAGAGAAGCAGCTGTTAATTTGCTGAGTTCTAAATAAGTGAACATTGCTACTCTTTAAGTCTTCAGTCACTGCTTGCTCAGGCTTTCAGTATGGGGATGGCAGCAGGTCAGTTCCTACAACTGGTATCCGACTACAGCTAACTTTTGCCTTGCAATTACCAGAACTACCTGCACTAAAGGTCCAGGGTTCTTGGCTACTGCTTGAGAAGCAGCTCTGCTCATTGTCCTCCCTGATACAGATCTCTATTGCTATACCCAACTGTGCTGGCACATACTTCATTCCAGGTCCATGCAGCAATTGGTCACCAGAGTAGGCAGCATTATTGTGTATTCTGCTCTCTCGTCCCAGTAATTGGCATCTGATAATTGACACAAGAAGGTGCTGCCACAGTCACATTTTATTGTAACCAGGAATAACAGAGTTATGCCAATGTTAGACAAAGACAAGCCCAGATCAGCAGGACTGTACATGAGGCTACGTCTGGGCAGTTATGGTTATATATAGGCATGCACATCTGTCCATGGCATATGATTGGAATACCTTAGAACATGACACTGTGCCTGGGCCTATTATAATTCAACCAGAGAATATTGGATTATGTATTGACATACAAGACTGTATTTGGGCACATAAGTATGTGCCTGGTAATACCACATTTTTAACTGTACATATGAGGCAACACAGTGGATATATACTGGCAGTGCCTGGACATGTGATGGCAGAACCTTGCATATTGAGCTTTTGATAGGGATATGAGGCTTTTCACAGGCATGTGAGAAGGACCGGTTCACTTGGAATGATATTTGAGCCTATGACTAGCCTCTGCACACCAAGGATACTCACATCACTCACAAAAATGCACCTTTCTTCCTTCCTTAAGAGAAGCAGTAGTTAGCAAGATATTTTAAGGAAAATCACAAGGAGATGTATAGAGAAAAAAATTGTGAATTTACTGAAATTGACAAGCTGGTATTTGCGGACAGATGCAGTGTACTTTCACAAAACGACAAGCACGTGCATTGGAGCAGATTTAATTTATTTACTAACTATAAGGAGCTGCTTACACAATGATTAAACTTTCACTGTTCGGAAAGATGAAACATTCTACCACTGAGTGACTGTTTCTAGCCAGTCCTGTGGTTTTATCCAGTAGGCTCAGCAACAGCAAGCCCAATGGATGTCTGCTACAGTTTAGCTCAGTGCATACAGAAAAAAGAGTGGCTATGTATGATGTTCGCACCTCCTATCAATATGTGTATTATAGTCAAGACAACATCGACATCATTATTATGTTGGTACTACAAAAGGGTGTCCAACTGGAGAGCATCCAGCCACAAAGAATGCAGGTAGTATCATATGTAAAACATATGGTGCTTGAAAGTTCAAAAATAGACACCAGGGCACACCAAATGTACCCAATAAGTTACGATGTATACCAATGATGAATCCAATGCAAAAGATGGTGTAGAGACACGTTTATTGTTCATCCAAAGGTGTTCCATTAGTGAACACCTTCCTGCACATAAACAATCATACCCCACCAACAATGGTGCAAGGGTGCCTGCATTGGCGCTGGCAGCCAAATTTAGCGCCAGTGCTGGGGGAAACGCAGGGGTGCACCATATTCAATTAAATATGGTGCATCACTGCGCTTATAAAGTGACGCAGTGCAGCGCTGCCAATTTTGGCGCACCACTGTGCTGCACCACTTTTTCTTAAATCTTGCCCTAAGTTTATGAACTGAGAACAACTTCTGCCATTCCCATGGTTTCTGCAGCTCCCATGCTACATTATATCGCTAGATTGTTGTACCAAAGCGACCACTACCACTACTTCACTACCGAATTGTGCCAGATGTTTCTAATAACAAAGTTAACCATTCAGTGCCCCTTCATCACACCCAGGTACACCACTTGTGTTCTGGGAAACTGGCCTATTTTGCAAATTCCTAAACTATAGACTACTATTCCTAGGTGCTATCCCTGCATCTAAGTGCTATGCTAAATGTAGACAAACACTAAAACCGTGACACATGGTCACTGGTCTTTTTACTTGTACCCCTGCAAGAGAATTTATGGAGCAACTAAAAAAAATCAGTTTGATCCCTACCTCCCATAACTAATATCTTCACTTTCCTCTGAGACTTGTTGAGTGATACTACATGTGGTATGCATGGTGACTGAATTCTGTATGAATGGTCACCACTGCAGAGGCATGTTTAAAGTTTCACACAATACACATAAAGCCCATTCCAGCTCACAAAACCTTAGCACAACCTCTGGGGTCAATGCCTCCAAGGTCCAAGAGGAGTTTCACATTGTCTGATCTAGGCAACCCATGCCTATTACATTAACGATGTTACAGCAACATACTCCTACTCTGACAAAACCAATATTGTGACACAATGATTACCTTGACTTGCAATTGCATTTCCATGGCTTCAGTGCTCAAAATGTTAGGACTGAAGATAGAATGGTATGTGTGAGGGCAAAAGGCATGCCAAGTCGATGCAGTGGCAATATTGAGATAATAATCCGTTTGATGCAATGGTCATGACAATGTACATGCAATATGGTTAGTAACCTGCAACCTTCTTGGCTGAAATCCGTATTCAGCTAAGAGTCATGCTTGGAAAAAGGACAACTGACACTGATTTGGCTTTTGTGCCAGTCCCTTCAAAGCATTACTGTTGGAAGGTGAGTCATTAATTGTGTGGCCTCCACAAATAATGGGTCCACACACGACCACCACTGGGAACCAAACCCCCCATTGTAGTGCTAGACTCTCATAGGGTAGTGTTGCAGAGCAGTCAAAGGCTTACTCAGTGGAGGTGGTGTGGGCTGGTCATCCCCATTCACAAACACACAAGCGTGACACTCAATAAATAATTGTCCAGTCTGTGCTTTTTTGATAAAGTAGAAGTACATTTATTACACACACACTACTCAAAACTATGCAACAATTTACAAATATACACAAATTGCTGGAATTACTCTTGGATGACATTGTGTAATCATTCTTGTCTCCGCCGAGGGGAAGGGAAATATGATTTAACAACCCACATGACAAAACATTTCCTGACATCCCAATGCAATATTTGACTGTAATTTGGAATGAGAGTACCTAAATCTGGCAAAAAGGTACATCTATTTTGATAAGAGATAGCTGTCAGTCTCATTACTCAAATCAGAATCAACAAGGAACATGTAGAGATCTGTTGGAATGATCTGAAGATTGGGATTGCTTTTTAATTACTTTTAGATTATTTTCAGATTACATCCTAGTTATCCTTGATTAACCTGGTATACTACCATCCTACACCCTTAGAGAGTGCAGTCCTACAAACAAAGAACACAATTTCCAAGAAGCTTGTGCTTTACATTGTGTTGGAACCTTGGAGGGCTATGATTCCTTTGTCCCACCCAAACTAGGGTGGGGACACAAATGTTGGGGGCACGCAGCACTGTTCCTGCAGCTTCCAGGGTCAATGAGCACTTGGTTGGTTGTGGCCCCATCTCCCTGGGGCCACCAGGGGCTGAATACTGGGCTCTGAGAGAGTTGGGCCTCGCAAGGCATAGTGGGCCGGGATGCACATTGAATGAGCGGCTCGCCTGCTGCTCCCGGGGAGAGCCGCTTCACTTCCTTTAGTTTTCATTTTTCTTTGGCCTTGTGCCGCGTTTCCTGGTGTCTTGAGGGGAATACGGACACCCCCGCGTGACACCTCATTGGAGGGCAGAGCAGGGAGCCCACTCCGGCTGCCATCGTGTTTGGAGGGTGTCCAGTCCCACCCAGACACCCCCCTCATGCTGCTTCTTCTTTGGAGGGCAGCACGGGGAGCCCACCCCCCGGCTGCCCTCATGTTTGGGTGGTGTCCGGTCCCATCCGGACACCCTGTCCTGCCACATCAGGGCCCCAGGATGGGGCCCCTCCTTACCTTCCTTGTGAGGGCGACGGTGCTCCCCACTCCCCTTTTCACTGGGCCCCGGGATGGGGTTGGGGCCCCTCTGGGTGGCTTCACGGGGGCGATGGTGCCGCCCAACTTCGTCCTCCATGTGGAGCCCCTGGATGGGGCCTGGGGGGGTATTTTCACAGGGAGCGGGACTGCACTCCCTGCTTTGTCTTTGGGCACCAGCCTCTCGTTTAGCCGGTGGCCACATTTGTGGGGGACGCAATGGCAACCCCTGTTTATTTTTGCATGGTGGGACCCTGGGATGAAATCCGGGGCCCACTTTAACACTTATCACGGGGTACGCAATGGCACTCCCCGACTTAACCTCTGTAGGGCCCGGGACTGGGTCTGGGGCCACTGCCAGCATCTTCACAGGGGTCACGATGGCAGCCCACGGCTTTACTTCTTTTTGGGAGCAGGCTCTGTCCCACCACAGAGGCATCAACCAGAGCTGCAGCGGAGCCCCACGTGCTTCACTGCTCGCTCTGAATTAGGTCAAAGGTCAAAGACCTTCTCCGTCAGAAATCTCAGGCCCCCAAGGGCCAATTTTGATGCTCTTGGTGTTGTTTCACTCTTTCAATAGGTCTCCTGGCTTAGAAAGTTCCCAAATGGTGAGGAACCAGTCCTACTGACTCCCTGTGTCTTTCCTCTGGGTGCCTCCTTTTCGTCTGGACAGCTCACTCTCCGTGCACCAGCCCAGTCTTCCCCCCAACTAGTCCTCAGGGGTTGTAAAAAGGCCAGCTTATCTGGCCCTGGCATGCACCTCACTAGGCCTGAAGTCATTCAGGGGTAGAGGCCCTGCCCCAAGGGGCAGTCAGGGTTTTTTTCTTTCCAGTTGACCCTGACGCTCATCTTCAGTCCCAATGTCCAGCAGTGAAGCACAGCCAAGAGAAAGAGCTCTCCACTGTGCAGGACCTTTTAAGTGGGCGCAGAAGCGTCCAGCAGGCCTGCATCTCTGGCCTATCCAGATGTGCCCCATCACTTATTTGCTCCTGTCCCCTCCTTTTTGCAGAGTCTTCTGGGTTAGTTCAAAATGGCATTGTATGGGAGCTAGGGCCACATGTGCTCTGAAACTCAGCCCCTCCTCCCTGACATTCCTTCCAGGGCCTCTCCGCCCATTTCCTGGCAGGGGCTGACAGCTGGCTGATTGATGCGAGGCCCTGCTCAGGCAGCTGGATAGAGGAGTAATTGACCCTAATCCCGAGCTGAGTCAGAGAAAGATGGCATTCCTGGATGACCCATAAATTGTACAACAATGCTTTTGTAACCTACTGCATCATTCTTCTCATAGATGTTACAGTGTACATTGGTGCAACTCTGGTCTCTGTGGGCCCTAGGGGACCTGAGTTATGTCCTGGGCCACTCTTTCCCATTTAACTTTAATGGAGTGTCCCTACTGTGAAAAGGCAGTAAGCACACTAACGTTGACATTTACTGGAGTGTCCCTACAGTAAAAAGACAGTGTAAGCACACTGACTATCTCTCACATGGTACTCCCATCTCATGAGGCCTACTCAAGGTCACCACCCACCCTGCATAGTTCCTTCTGCACCTGGCTACCTAAGTACAGTTCTTGGGCTTCGCAAGCCAGGAATCCTCCCCACACAGCCCTCACATATGGGTGCACACATGTGTGCACACATGATCACGTGTAACCACTCCAAGGTCTTCTACTCTTCCTGCGCCACAGCAACCTTTCTTTAGCAGGGCGGCACCAGCAGTAAACACGTGCAGTACATTTTACCATGAGTTTACTGTGGGTGAGTCCCCACCTAGGAGGCTCCCTCACAGTAAAAGGTCAAAAACCAGGTGGTCAAAAAGCAAAAAATCAGGGGGGCAGATGGTCAGAACCGTCCTCTCACAGATATCCAACTGCAAGTCAATCCCACATGCGCTGTCTAGCAGAGGATACTCTAATAAACATCCTGATGAGCAGTTTGTGGTCCCATCTCTAATGTTTGCAAAACAAAGAAAATGTCTGCAAACCAACTATCTGTTCTGGCTGACTGTGGTTATGATTTGTGAAGGTGACATACATATGTATAGACTATGCTTTACGTAACACCCCAGTATTGAAACAAATATTATTCTTGTCGAGCTATTTGATTCGACACATCTTACCTTCTGAAGATGTTCTGTAGAATCTGCTTTGAGGAGACAGGACTTTTTGTCCTGTCCTATCCCTGAAGACTAAGAAAAACAACAGCTGAGACCTGCACTTTAGACGACTCGAAGAGAGAGCATGCCCTAAAGCCGCATTATTCTGTATCCTAACTAATCATTACCAAATCTGTAGAGATCTGCATCTGCATCACGAGATGGGAGTCAGACTGGGACAGAAAATACAACAGAAAATAGGACTGAGAAGCAAAATAAAATGACCATCATTAGTAAAGAAAGTTCTTTAAAAAGTGCCCAGTCTTTGCAAATAAGGGCAGTTTTAAACTTGAAAAGATATACTGTATACCGTGTTTTAGAAGGCACAGAAGACTGCATTAATTTGTGCTTGCTGCAGGCAGTTTGTGGTAATTACAGGGAAATCTAAAGTAAAAACTGGTCCCAGGCACCATAAAACAGGCCTACAAACAGTCAAAAAACTAAACGGTCCCACGTACTGGCACTGCAAGATTGCCCTGAGGCATACCCAACCCTTCAAGATCCTCAAAGACATGCTTGAAGCACTGAAGTACTGCACCTGCTGATGCCCTTGTTCTGACACTGAATACTTGTGCTAGGGTCTTTAATGAGCATTTAGACCCATTACTCTGAAGGAAAGGGGAAACTGTGGATTTCCCACCGCCTCTCTTCTCTCCATCATTTAATGGCTTTTCCTTATGGTAGTTGCACTGTTAAATGAGCCTGTTCAAACGCTGCCCTAATACAAGGGACATGGTAATCAACCCCCAAAAAGTAATCCTTGGATTGGGAGAATTTTTTTGTCAAATAAAACTGAGAAAATATTATGACCTGCTGATTATGATAATAGGAACGTGACTGCAGGATGTAAAATTATAGATCCATATAGTCAGACTCTTACCTGTAAGCAGCTAACCTGAAAAAATGGACTCTATTTCAATTGATTGAAATGGAATTAAAGCCACCCTCTTTCAGTTTAAAGCTACATTTCACAGAAAGTGCAATTTGTGCTACAATCAGAAGGAAGTGGAGGATGCTACTAAGCGTTTGAGGAAGAAAAGTAAGTAAAATTATCCTTCTGAGTCTCATAATGCACAAGTATCCGAAAGTTAAAATAATGCCTGCTGCTATGACTCGATTTATGAGTGGTAAAGAGGACCAGTCATGACAAGTCAGACAGAAATGTTTCTTCTGTGATAATAAAGACTCTGAGATGAACAAATATAATATTCTGAAGTGACGTTTGCAGTGCTTATGGAGTTTATTAAACCCCCTCTAGAATGTGAATAAACAAGACAAGAGTTTAAACTTTGTGAGCTCTGCCACAGAGGAATTGATTGATTAGCTTGAAGGATATTCGAGCATTGTTCACTCCATAACCTAAAACAACACATTCTAGCAAATTTCCTTACACTTGAAGCATATGAAAAAAGGCAGGAATGTGTTAACAGTTGAAAACAAAGAAGTCGGACACTGTCTGTGGGAAAAATGTGTTCTTGATGATGTATCAGAAGTAGTGATCTTGGCAAAAGCAGCATCAATATTATGCCACGATATTCTACAGCGCATGCAACCACCCTTTTCTGTATCATTCGGAAAAGAATGCCAAGACAAGCCCATTCTTTATACACTTCTGACTAAACCTATGATACTATATCAGTGGCTCAAAAATACAAAGCGAGGTAATGTATGAGCCACAACCAGGTATTGCCATAACACAGCTAATCACTTTCAATACCTTGAAGTAGTGGCATCAGTCCTCTAAGAGGATAACACAATCAAACCCAAGAGATACAATTTCCCTTATTGTTAAAGCCTCTACATCTGTTCATTAATAAGCTCAAGGGACCTTGTGGACTCCCTATTTTATTCCAGTATATCAATAGCACACAAAAATGTCTTAATCTTCTTGGGTGATCCATGAAACTCAAATGTGGTTCCATTTCATGATAGTAGTATCTATAAGCCCTCCAAATTCAAACTTTGGGCCCCATTTAAAGTATGGCAGACAGGGTACTCCTTATCAAACGCCAGGATCCCAGTGCTCATAGTTTGTGGCCTATGTTTGTTGAGACAGCCTGTCTAGCATTCTCATCCTTAGGACAGCAACCCTGTCTTGACATAGGCTCAGTGGACCAATCCCACTGCCCAACTTTAAAACTTACAAATAGAGACTCTGAGAATTTACACTTGCACTGTTTTCTAGGTAAAAAAAAACCTCCAAACAGGGTGGTTTACATCCCCACAGGGAAGTAACCATACAGTGGATGATAAAGGGAGTAACCACTCTATTGCAAGTCTACTCTCCACTTATCACCACTTAGACAATAAAGTCTCAACTGGCCAAGGTTAACCCTATTGTCGTTTGGGGGGGGGGGGGTTATGTGAGAAAGTAGACTCTTTCTAGCATGGTTAACCCCATTTTTGTTTGTGTTTGTCAGTGAGTTTTTACTGTCTCACTGGGAGCCTGCTAGCTAGAACCCCAGTGCTCATAGTTAAAACCCTATTTGTCAGTGTGTTTTGCCTGCCTAACTGGGATCCTGCTTGCCAAGACCCAAGCGCTCATAGTTTGTGGCCTATATATGTTGTTAGTATGCTTAACTGTGTCACTGAAGTTCTGCTAACCAGAACTCCAGTGCTTATGCTCTCTCGGCTTACCAAATTTGTCACTATAGTTTAGTGATTCCATATTCCAATTCTGATTGGCACACTGGACCCACCTTATAAGTCCCTAGTATATGGTACCTAGGTACCCAGGGCATTGGGGTTACAGGAGATCCTTATGGGCTGCAGCATTTCTTTTGGCACCAATAAGGAGCTCAGACAAACCTTTCTTCAGGACTGCCACTGCAGCCTGAGTGAAATAGTGCGCACACTATTTCACAGCCATTTTCACTGCGCTTAAATAACTTATACTTCACCTATATGTCTAACCTTCATTTACAGAAGGCTAGGTGCAGAGTTACTGTGTGTGTGAGGGCACCCTTACACTAGCAAAGGTGCCCCCACGTTGTCGAGAGCAAATTCCTCAGACTTCGTGAGTACGGGGATACCATTACACGTGTGCACTACATATATGTCAATAAATATAAGTAGCTTCACAATGGTAACTCTGAATATGGCCATGTGAGGTGCCTAAGATCATGGAATTGTCCTCCCATTCCACATTTGGTATTGGGGGGTCACTCCCATGCCCCCTGGGGGCTCCACCATGTACCCCCAGTACTGCCAAACCAGCTCTCTGAGGTTTCCACTGCAGCACCAGCTGCTGCCACCTCACAGACAGGTTTCTGCCCTCCAGGGGACTGGCAGCTCAATCCCAGGAAGGCAGAACAATGCATTTCCTTTGGGAGAGAGTGTTACACCCTCTCCCTTTGGAAATAGGTGTTACAGAGTTGGGAGGGGTAGCCTCCCAGAGCCTTTGGAAATGCTTTGAAGGGTACAAACGGTGCCCTCCTTGCATAATCCAGTCTACACTGGTTCAGGGACCCCCAGTCCCTGCTCTGGCGCAAAACTGGACAAAGGAAAGGGGAGTGGCCACTCCCCTGTCCATCACCACCCCAAGGGTGGTGCCCAGAGCTTCTCCAGAGTGTCCCTTGCATTAGCCATCTTGGATTCCAAGGTGTGGGGACCCTCTGGAGACCTCTGAGTGGCCAGTGCCAGCAGGTGACGTCAGAGACCCCTCCTGATAAGTGCATACCTGGGTAGGTAGCCAATCTCCCTCTCAAGTCTATTTTCTCTCCTCTGGGTGTTTCCTCAGATTCAGCTTGCAAGACTTCTCCAGGAATCTTCTGCATCCTCTGCTTCAGCTTCTGACCGTCGGATCAACCACAGACTGCTCCAGTAACTGCAACAAAGTATCCAGGACGACTCCTGTGACCTGCAACTTCAGCTCCAGCCGGCATTTGCAACAGTTTCCAAGGTGAGCACGCTCTGAGGACTGCCCGTCTTCACACTGCACCAGAAGAACCGAAGGAATCTCCCATTGAGTGACAGAGTCACTTGGCTGCTTCTGCAGGCACCCTTCTGTGACGATGACCGGTACTCTGGGACTCTGACAACAAGCGTGCTCCTTGGAACACAGGCAGTGGACTGAAGTGACCCAGAATGGCCAAAGGTCCAGCTGTCCAAATTTGGTGGAGGTAAGAGCTTACCTCCCCGTGCTGCGACAGTACCCCTGTGCACCACGTCTTCTCCAGCTCCTTGGGCTTCTGTGCACTTCTTCCAAGAATCCTTCATGCACAGTGTAGCCCAGGTCCCCAGCACTCCATCTTGCGATGTGGGACCTTCCTGTGTAGTGCTGCGACGACCGCACTTTGCAACTTCCTTGTCCCCGTGTTCTGGGACTCCTGTGGGTGCTGCCTGGTCTTCTGAGGGCTCTCTGTAGTGCTGAGAGCCCCCTCTGTCACTTAAGTCTGAGTTGAGACCCCCAGGTCCTTCCTGGGTCCAAGCAGCTCCTTTTTTATGCAAAACACGTACTTGCTTGAACCAAGGCTTGTTGACGGAATCCAGCGATGCAAACAGCCTGCATCCAACAATTTAACGTGGGAGATCACCTGCACCAAGCAGGAACCTGCAGCCATCTTCTTTGGAGCTCCTCTGTACTGTTCTTCTTACCGGAGAATCCACTTTTGCACCACCTTATAGGTTGGCAGGGGGTCCTGTCCTTCCTGGTCTCTTCTTTGACTTCTGGACTTCGTCTCCTCTCTCCACAGGTCTTCAGGTCCAGGAATCCATTGTTTGATGCTTGCAGTTTTGCTTGCTTTTTGCAAAATATAGTAGTGTATCCTGAGGAAACTTGCTGTACTTTACTCCTGCTTCCCTGGGCTCTGGGGTGGGGTACTTTACTTACCTTTGGTGTTTTCCTACACTCCCAGTGCCCCTCTACACACTACATTTGCCTAGGAGGGGGAATTTGTGATTTGCATTCCACTATTTCAGTATATGGTTTGTTTATGGTTTGTATTGCCCCGAGGCCCATTGCAATCTATTGTATTTTCTACTATTGCACTATTCTATGACTGTTTACTTACCTGATTTTGGTTATTGGTGTATATATTGTGTATAATACTTACCTCCAGAAGGAGTATTGCCTCTAAGATATTTTTGGCCTTGTTTCACTAAAATAAAGTACCTATATTTTTGGTAACACTGAGCATTGTCTTTTATTGTGTATAAGTATTGTGTAACTTTAGAGGTATTGCAGGAGCTTTGCATGTCTCCTAGTTCAGCCTAAGCTGCTCTGCTACAGCTACTTCTAGACAGCCTAACCTGCTAGAACACTGCCTATATTTCACTAATAAGGGATAACTGGACCTGGTATAAGGTGTAAGTACCTTAGGTACCCATTACAAACCAGGCCAGCCTCCTACAAGCTGGCATTAGTATCATTGGACTTGGAGTAGGCTTTTGATACTGTTGAATGGAAATACTTAATGACAGTGTTGAGGGGAATGGGAATCAAGCCTAATTCGTGTGCATGGGTAAAGCTTTTATACACTGCTCCATCTATCCGAGTTCGATTGGGAGGTGAGTTATATGAGGCCTGGAAGGTAGGCAGGGGAGTCCCCTATCACTGTTCCTTTTTGCTTTCGCTATCAAGCCCCTTGCTCTGGTGCTCCGCCTGGAGTTGGATAATTGGGGGATTCACGTGGGGAATACCACACATATTTCCTTATACACTGGCGATACGTTGGTGTAACTCAGGTCCCCAGGTGAGTCTGCACCTTTACTGATGCAGCTGTTAGTTTCCTTCTGGAGTGTGTCTGGGCTCAGGGCCAATATTCGGAAATCGCATATGTTCCCTTTGGGCAGACTCTGTTGGAAACAGTTGAACCAGTTGCCAGATGTCAGCTCCCTTGGGAAACAGGGGGGTTTAGTTACCTGGGCACCTGAGTCACTCATACTGAACCTGCCTATAAGTGCCTTAATGTGGACAGCGTGGTATCAGGTTTGGAGCTCTCAGTGGTGTTCTGAAACAGACTTCCTCTTTCGGTAATGGGCAAGGCAGCCATCGCAAAATGGTGTTCCTCCTGCACTGTTTATATCTGCTTTAGAATTAGTTGTTTCCACTGAGACTTGGTTATTCCTTAGATTGGACAGGCTATTGATTTCCCAGATTTGGGCCAGGTGCCACAGCAGAGTGGCCTTAACCATACTACAGAGGGATTTGGAGGATGGGAGATTGGCAGTCCCAGACCTGCAGTTTTAGCACTTTGCGGCACACTTGCAGCATGCTGCCAGATGGTTACCTGAGGCAGACAAATGAGAAAAAACATCTCTTCCAGGGAATACTTGGAGAGGATATGTTAGGCCACCTCTTGATGAGGGTTGGACATTCAGGGCATCCTGTCCCTTATCTGGTCACACTCTGGGAACGAGTGGTGTACAGACTGTTGCACAGAGCTCCATTCAATAGGGAACTACCCATCTGGGTTCTTGCACCATTCCGGGTTAGTGATTTCAGTATGTCCATGGAGTCGTGGAGGGCGGGGGGAGTCAGGTGGCGGGAGTTCTGTACGCGGTGGAGCACTTCATCTCGTTTCAGGAGGCACAAGAGACTTTTGGAGTCTGTCCAGGTCATTTTCTTCTCCATGGCAAATTGGAAGTGTGGCGCGAGAGGTTTGAAGTGACTTCCCTGCAGCACCTCGGGATTCGGTGGTTCTGGGGGGGGGGGCTTCTTCGAAGGGGAGAAGGGTGGCATTTAATCAGCATATTTTATTAGGCACTTCGAAGGGATGTGCTGGAAAAACTCTGTGCGGCACTGCGCACCTGGGAGCAGCATCTGGAGAGCCCGATGTTCGATGCTGACTGGACACGTGCTTTGGATTTAGTGCGTACTGACTCATGCAATAATACGTTAAAAGCTAAAACACTAATTGCACCTATATGACCCCTTGTAAACCTAACCAAATTGATTGTTCCAGGGGAGGGGATTGTTTGCACTGTGGGGAGCAGGATGATACTTTTGTACACATAGCCTGGGAGTGTGTTGAGGTCCAGAGCTTTTGGGGAACAGTGGTCCAAGAATGGAAGAGCCTACTGGGATGGCAATTTCTATATCTCCGGTGGCCTGTCTTCTGGAGGTAGTGGTTCGGCGCAGGAGGTGGAAAATCCCATACAGGCTTGCACATCTCGCTCTTCTATTAGCGAAATGGAGGGTGGCCATAGGCTGGTTGGGGTGCAGAACTCCGATAATCGAACACTGGCTCCAAGACTTGATGGAGTGAGGAGCAGTTGAGGAACCACACGTGCGTAGCTCGCACGGATGATGGAGCTCCGAAAAAGATAATGACCTGGGGGCAACTTTTGGATGAATCTAATGATGATAACGATTTAGAGTCTGAAACTGGTATCGAGGATGGACACTGACTTGTCAATTTGGGCTGTAGCTTCATAACTATTGGGACGAACAACTGTGTCCGTCCAAAGTTCTAATACATTGTGATTTTTATTGTCATGTGTGGTTAATGTAGTGTTTTTTATCACTTATAATGACAATTTCTTTATGACTGAGTACCCTGATTTCTATGCTGGGTTCTGCTCCTTTGGACTCCTATTTCTATTACTTCCTGATGATGTCCACTGTGGCTCTGAATCCATTGCACTGTATGGTTTGCTGTAAAAACAATAAAATAAAGTGGTTAAAAATATATATTTTATTAATATGTGTTTATAATTTTAATTTAATAATGTGTATTGCTATTTTTATTTGTTTTTCCATTTTGATAATATTTTTTATAAATGTGTTTTTTGTTTCATATAAAATATACATATATATATAAAATGTGCTTTTTCTAGTAGTACATTTAAAGAATGAAACAAATAAGTTAAAATAATCCGAAATATATATTTTTAATAATCGTGTTACATTATTTATGTATAAATATGTACATATATATAAAACAAAACAAACAAACAAATATATATATATATATATATGTATATATATATTTACTGAAAAAAACCAAAGCTTACAGGAAGTAGCAGTGCATGGCGTAGGCATCCGTTATAGTTACCTCAGGCCATAAGTTGTAGTTTCTTGAGATAAGTTTAACTATAGCTGTTGAATTTGCATGGCTTTGTGTGTGTACATTTTTTAACCTGACTATGACGTCCCTATAACTTTTGTTTTTTTCAGTGAATTTCTAAGGTTTTTCAAATTCTTTTTCCTTACTATAACGTTCCTGTTACCTTTGTTTTATTCAGTGAATTTCTAGGCTTTTTTTATTGTTAAGTAATATTTAATGACTTTTACATTAATCCAATCCCCACTGCTCATGGCCGCAGGGCCTGGCCTGCTGCCAGGCCCTGCAGCCAACTCTCCATAGGCATCCAACCCCCTGCAATGCACTGCCTTAGTCCGTGCCCAGCAGGGGTTTGCCAGTGGCCAAAACCTGCAACTAACCCCCCGTAAGCATCTAGCGCCATGCCATGCAAGGCCTTTGGCCGTGCGCGACGGGGTTGGACGTAGGACTTAGCCTGCAGTAAGGCCCTGTGGCCAACCCCCCCATAGGCACTTTTGTCCATATTCTGAATATCTTCTACAGATCCATTCATTCAAAGCTACATTGGCTATAACAGAGATATAGCTAAACCTTTGTATAACCTTATTGTCATTATTTACAGCTCTGCTATCTGAGGCATAAGCCTGTAAAATAAACTGTTGTCTGAATCTATAAGTGAGGAGTGGAGATGGTTTCTATGTTCGAAAAATTATAAGATGCTATGCTATATTGCATATTCAATAGGTCTAATGGATGTAAGAAGGTTTTTACTAGTTATTTGGAGAAATATTGCCTCAAAATGCCATATTTTCTGTGAGCATGGTTGACTCTTTTAAAAGACCATGCAGTATTAGAATTTCTAAAGAAGATCTTGTAACACCAATGGCCCTGGAACATTGAGCTGTAAAAAGCAAAATTTGTCTCATTTAAAAAAAAGATAAATGTATTGAGGAAGTAGTTCCTCTCCGTCCTCACTCCATTTATGGAGAGGATGCTCACTTAATTTGCTCACTTGGGAGCTTTACCCCCACAATAGTTTACCCGCTACAACTAGTCCAACCCTAATCAGGATTGTATACACACTCATATATGGATGTCAGAAAAAGAAAGCCAGAAGATGTCCATGTTGGCATATTTGTTCCTGTACTTCCACCATGCTATTGTGCATTTGAGGCCCACTTCATAATATTTTTGCAACCTAGGGTGCACTTATGTACAGCTCAGTGAAAGTAAATGCACCCAGGTTGTGAAAAAATACCTGCGGATGAGATCTTATATCCTGATTCTTAAAATAAGGCTCTGCAGACACCTAATTAAGCGAATGGAATTTAGTACTAAGAAGATTATCTACCGTGTACAGACAGGAACACGAGTATACCCACGTGGCCAATAGGAAGACGAGGAAAACCCACAAAGTTGTAAGTCAGCAGTTATTTGCAGATTTTCCACTTTTTTCTTCATCCGACCTGCACTTGCAGAGTTACTTCAAAAAGTATTGTAGTTTACAAACGAGGAAAAAAGATCACTGTCTAATGCACATTTCATTGCATTTCTAAAAACGTATTCCTTGATGCAATCTGCAAGAGTTAGTAGAGTCCTAGTACAGAAAAAAGTATCTATTCAAAATATTTCCTTAAGCAGACGTGATTTTGTGAATCACAAAACGTCATAAATCTACTGATTGCTATAAAACTTTAACGAACATTTTATAGATTTTTTCACAGAAAGCAATAAAACATGGACACATCTATAAAGTCTAAATCCTATTACCATAAACTCCCAATTAACACTTCTGGATTCTTTCCTCCTCCACCCCTCCATTACTCCAGTCAATCTAACTAACAAACTCTCATATCCAGGGCTCAAATTAACTCACAATAATACTAAAACTGTACTCATATTTCCCTATATTAATCCACCACTAATTCTTGTTGGGTTCCGGAGTAGCATGCTACTCGCCGAAAAGTGCTTTGACGACTCGTCAGGGGTAGTAAGCGCTATATAAATACTATTACAATACAATACAATAATCTCGTAACCGTGGCAATGGTGTAAAAGACTGTTTTCATGACCACTCGTAGGGCTATAGGTCTCGGTCTATTTTATAATATCCTAGAGTGTCATCGTACACCAGGGAGTCAGAGATCAAGTCAGACTCCACAAGGACACGGGCAGGCAGAATCTTCTCTGTCACTCTGCCTCAAAATTTGAACTTTTTCAGCCATCCTCTATTTTCACACACATACCTTTCTATGATCATACACCAGTCCGTATTGACTTTCCATCTATCCACGCTCGGACTTCCTGTTTGTCCCAGAGGCTAATGAAGGCACTCTGACTTTTTTAAAGTCACGCAGGCAGTCACGTTCCATCATCAAACAGTATTGCATTTCAGATTTGCCTGTGCTTTGAAGACCTCTATTTATCATTTCTCTCTACTGCAATAGACTTGCAAGGAATCTGGCTACAGTCACCTGAATTCAGAAGCATGCAGTCACTTAATACCGGAAATACTCTAGAATATAGGGAGCAGAGAAAAACAAACCTATCTAGAAATGATAGCTTCTCCCTGATGCTACTGGTTACTCATGACGCTTGCGGGTGTGCTAAACTTACCCGTCAGATTTTTAGCCCTTCAGTCCTTTATAGTATGTGAGGCATTTCACGATCAATTTAAGGTTCTTCAAAAAGCACTGTTCTTTTTGTAGCTTGGTTTTAAGCATCTGTATTTTAAATGTTTACTTTGATACAAGTTAACAATAGGATATTGAGGTGTTATGGTGTAATGTATCCTTTAAGGCAGAGACTAAGAGTTGCTGAGTCTTGATTTCCAACCCGTGGGATAGACATGACGTTGTTCATAGATTTGTATTTGAACTATTGTGAATTCACACTTAGGCCCATATTTATACTTTTTTTGTGCCACATTTGCATCATTTTTTGATGCAAAGGCGCCGCATACTTAAAAAATGCAATAATAGTTTGTAAGTTTGCGCCACCTTTACGTAAAAAAAAGGACACAAATGCGGCGCAAAAAAGAATAAGTATGAGCCTTTCTGTTTTTCTCCTTGATAAACAGAAAACATCTAGGACATATGTTTTTACTTATCCTTTAGATATAGCATCCCTGTGGTAAAATAATAAATTATGCCATGAATCTCAGGAAATCTGAGTTCACACTCATAATAGAAACATATAAGCAATGTTATTACTGGCTCTCACATGCCCTTCTGACTCTCACACACTCACACTCCTCATGTACTTGCTCTACTTCCACTCCTCATCTTGGGGAGCAGCATCTTAAGCCTTCTAGGGTGGCAGTAATTTCACTTGTCTGAGATGTGTCCTACACTTACTGTGGGCAGTAAAATGTAAATGGGGAAAACATTACTTGTCTTGTTACCAGGAACAGCAATATTGACCCTCACTCAATAACCATCTCAAAACCATCTATTGTGACACACTCATACCAGTGGACACCTTCTAAGAGTCCAAAGTATACACAGAAGAAACCCTCTTGCAGAGTGTATGTGCCCTCCCTTAGTCTCCTGTTACTTGTTATGAGTGTAGTGGGACTTATTGGAGACATGCTGTCTTTCGTCCAGTTATTGCGCACCAAGAAACTGAATGTCAAGGTCCAGACCTCCTTTCCATCCCTATGAATTTATATCCCTTAAACATTAAAAGCTAGCCATTCATGGTGGTGGGGGCACCCATTCAGATCACAGCAACAACCCCCGGCATACTGAAACCATTACCCCATTGATTCTTGCTTCAGCCTCAATTCATGCAGTATATACATACATGCCAGGCCTCCAAGCCTATAACTTAAGTGAGTGCTCAATAAGCATTTCACCTTCTGCTCTCAAACACTAACACATGTTTCCATATACTCACTGACATTTTTCTCCTCCTCTGTGTAGGAGAAAGTGTCAGCAAATGTATTCCTGGAATTGGAGGACAACACATGGAATATGACTTGGGAATCCTGGATCTATTTCCCATATGGGCAAAACCCCGATTTGCCATATTTTGGTGCAGTGAATATATAAGGCAGGCAGTGAGGAGGAATCCAGTGATTGTGTGTAATGATTTAACAATAACTTGAACCTAGAATTCACATGCAATATGGATAGAGAACGGATTATGTTCTTTGACGCTGAAGTCATCATAGTTCAGAACCAAGTAAGATCCAGATCACATAGGAATCAGACTGTGTGTAGCAGCTTGTTCTACGCATTAAGCAGTCATTCCAACCAATTGAAATGGAACATTCCATATATCGAACTAGTTCTCACCAAAAGGACTTGCAATGCTATGGAGGAACGTTTTATTCAATGTGGCTGTCCCAAGTAGGCTTTAGATAAAGCTAAGCTGATCGGGTGATCAAGAAACGGGATTTCTAATAATCTAAGAATAGCGAAGGCAATAATAATAAAGAAAATTCATCAAGAATGATTGCCACATTCAAAAGTAAATCAGGTGCAGGCCGAGGAACTCTAGCAAACAACTGGGGTCTCTTACAGTGTGACCCTGTAATAGGTAATGTGGTAGGTGAGATACCTAGAGTGACATATTGTAGGAGCAGATTCAGGAGGGACATGTTAGTGTCCCTTAGGATGAGGTGCTGGAAAAGAAGAATGACAACCTTGTACAAGAGTCAAAACTAAGAGGTTTTCATACATGTGGGAAATGCAAAGTATGCCAATTTTATACCAATTGTAAGGATTTTGAACTTCCATACACCACAAAACCTAGACAAAACAATTTATCACATGCAGCACCACTTTTGCTATCTATGTGCTACAATGTCCCTGTAGCCTTCGATATGTTGGCTGCACAGTACACCCGGTGCTTAGGAGAATTTCAGAACATGTGCGGACCATTAATAATCTTAATAAGCACTACCCTATAGAATGTAATTTTTAGACACACAATTATACCAACCGTTATTTCTTAAAGTTCTTTGGCATTGAGCAAGTGGTACATGATTCAAGAGGGGGAGATAGAGTATCCAGATTGAGAAAGAGAGAATCACCATTTGTTCATATATCTAAATACGAAGATCCTGAAAGACTTGAACTCTGATGAGGAGAATCATGTTCATCTAGATTAGATTACATTTTGATGTTGATTTATATGTTCATTTGTTGATTAATCCTTTGTATTGTTTGAGACCAGTTTCTTCTAGATTGTATGTATAATAGCCTTTTCCATTTTTTATTGCAAGGAGGATAGGAAGAGACTCTCACCTGGGTCCGTTGGGATTCAAGAGAATGCATCAGCTGGGCTCCCCCGCCTACTGTTTCATGACTCCACGGATGGTGTCACTGAGTGATATGGTTGTGTTATATTCAATTACGTTAGGGTGGTTGTCACATGGTTTTCTCTGTCATGTAATGTAGGAGGTGCACCTGTCCATTTGGGCAATATTACAATATTGTGATTAGTTTTGCTTTGTTTATGTCTTTCAGTGTGATTGTTGCCCACTTGGGCTTAATTGCATTCAATTTATAAAATGTATTGTTATTTGGTGGCATTGCCTACAGAAAGATAGAAACAGTGCAAGAATACAGATGCATCATTACCGGGATTTTTTCCTTTAAGTTATACATGTACGTAACTGTATGTAGCCCTATGTATAGACGTGATTTTATATTTTCTTCCTTGTAATGTAACTTGGCAGGTGTACTTGCCCCCTTAGGTAAAATTACAACATTTTGATTATTTTTGCATTATTCTTGCATTGCTTTGCTAATGTTTTTCAATCTTAGTTTCGTACTCTAGGGCTTTATTGTATTCAATTTATGTAATCTATTGTTATTTGGGGACATTGGCTATAGCAGGATTCTGCAACCTAGACAGTCTATGTAAACAGATGTATGATCATCAGTATTTGGGCCTCTAAGTTATAGATTCATGTAACTGGAGTTAGTCCTATATTATTATTTGTTTTAACAACTCAGTTTAAAGCAATGCACTTAATATACTGGAGTAACCAATATAGTTTAAATCTGTTTGAGCAGTATGACGTTCCTTTATTTGCATTTCTAGATTCCATTTCAAGATGGCGTTACCATCATTTTTCTCCTGCAAGTCCTATTTTGATGTTTGTGCACAGCTTTGTTTAATAAATAGTTTGGTATCAGGTGACCCTTGATGCATGAGCAAAGCCCGAAAGTCCAAAGCATATTGCAGGGGCTGGAAGCAGTTTGAATAAAATATTCTTTGGCAAGTATCATCCCGAGTACACAAGACTTTGTGGCTATCACTACAATCTGTGATGGATATATATCTATGTTTACTTAAATGGATTCAGATATTATTGTAACTTTATACCAAAGTAAATTAGACTTTGTAATTTAATACATATTAGAAAATGCATGTAGACAGGAATTTAATATTTTTTAGAAATTTTATTTCACATATAAGCACAAATAACTTTTAATTCTAAAAGTAAATTATGAATTCAAATAAATGTAATAAATATAATTCTAAAGTAAAGTATAAATAGTGTATATTCTACATCAAACATAATAGAAACATATCGTATTATAATTATTTAAAAAACATACTATATAATTTTAAAACTATTAAAATGTTTAAAAATATGTAATAAAAACAAATATTTGTCAATCGATAAAGCACATAAAATAATTTTAAAAGAAAAATCCAATTTAAAAAATAAATAATTATACTTTTGGAACATATGCTGTTAAATTAAATGCCCATGAAATATTTCCTCCTGTTGAAGATCAGGTTTCGAGTGATTCAACAGACAGAAAATGGCGTTCACGTCCGCGGCGGTCAAGTCCGCGGCAGTGCGTACCATCACCGCCAGCGTACATCGTCATTGGCTCCTGGGACCCATAGGGTCCAATGTTAACCAATGCAGCATTGCGCCTTGGTCTTCGACTGCCTACCGCGACGGTGTACAACGCCAGTGCAGTTACCTCACATCCCATTGTCCCAGTTTAGAGGTCAGGCAGCCGCCATTTCAGGGACCCACATGGCCTAGTTACCAACTGCGTCACACATACCTAGGCCTTGTCTCACAACACAAATACAGGCCACATTTTGTGCATGAATGGTGTTAATGGTGTTCTGTGTAAACTGTGGGTACATACCTCGGAGTTGTTTGACTCTGTGGTCGCTGTTGTCCTTCATAGGCACCGTCTGCTGGGACATGTGAGGAGATGGCGGCATCCTCTGGTGTACCGACCGCTGGTGGACCTGTCGACAATGTAGGAAAGAAGTTTGATCATCACCTACAGGTTTGACCGTGCCACAATCCAGGAACTGTGTACACAGTTGGAGCCAGACCTGATGTCAGCAATCCGCCATCCCACAGGAATCCCCCCTCAAGTGCAGGTGCTATCAGTGCTCCATTTCCTTGCAAGTGGGTCATTTCAAACAACAGTGGCCATGGCATCAGGGATGTCACAGCCTATGTTTTCCAACGTGTTGTCCAGAGTGTTGTCTGCCCTGCTGAAACACATGCGGATCTATATTGTTTTCCCTCAGGTGGAGGGCTTGCCTACAGTGAAAGGTGACTTCTATGCCATGGGACATATCCCCAACATCATAGGTGCCATTGATGGGTCACATGTATCTTTGATCCCCCCCCCACAGGAGTGAACAGGTGTACAGGAACCGGAAGAGTTATCATTCCATGAATGTACAGATGGTATGTTTGGCAGACCAGTACATCTCTCAGGTAAATGCTATGTTCCCTGGCTCTGTGCATGACGCCTAAATGCTGCGGAATAGCAGCATCCATTATGTGATGGGTCAACTCCAGAGGCACCGGGTGTGGCTATTAGGGGACTCTGGTTACCCCAACCTGTCATGGCTACTGACGCCAGTGAGGAATCCCAGGAACAGGGCAGAGGAACGCTACAATGAGGCCCATGGGCGGACTATAAGGGTGATCTAACGCACCTTCGGCCTCCTGAAGGCCAGGTTTAGGTGCCTCCATATGACAGGTGGATCCCTATTCTACTCACCAAAGAAGGTGTGCCAGATCATCTTGGCCTGCTGTATGCTTCACAACTTGGCTTTGCGACGACAGGTGCCTTTTATGCAGGAGGATGGTCCAGATGGTGGTGTTGTGGCAGCTGTGGAGCCTGTGGACAGTGATGAGGAGGAAGCAGAGGAAGAAGACATTGACAACAGGGACTCAGTCATCCAGCAATATTTCCAGTGACACACAGGTGAGAAAACATTCCTGCCTACTACAAGTACTTTAACACTTCTACCTCTATCCTGTCTGTCAATTTCACCCAGTGTATGGTCACTGAGTTGTCATTTTCCCTTACGGTTTCACAGGTGTGGTTTCCAACGTGTGTCATCTGCTTAGATTCCTCATGGACTTGAGCTGTGTGACATAGGTATGTTGACATTACATTTGAAAAAGCAATTTGTCACTGTAATTGCTAATACACAATTTCGAAATCACAGACTGACTCCAGATTGTTTTGTGCTTCAAGGGTGTTTATTGAAGTGCTCAATATTGGAAGGGGTTGTAAAATGGTGAGGGGGGATGGTGGAGGAATGTTCATGGCAGAGTCCAGTCTATTAGTCTCACAGGTGCATTGCCCATATGGGCATAGGAAATGGAGCTGGGGCAGTTCCAATATAGACAGGGTTACAAAGTGGGACAGTAGGATGACAATCAGAGTGGTCTCATTTCTTGGCGGGGGTCTTGGCATCATGCTCTGTCTTGTTCCTGGATCTCAGGGACCGCTTGCGGGGTGGTTCTCCGTCTGCAGGGGGTGGGGTGCTGGTGTGGTGGTCCTGTGGCGGTGCCTCCTGTCCACTAGCGCCGGCGGAGGTGGTGGGCAGTTCATCATCCATGCTAGTGTCAGGGGCCCCTTGGAGTGCCACAGTGTCCCTCCTGGTGTTAAGTATTTCCTTCAGCACCCCTACGATGGTGCCCAGGGCGGAGCTGATGGTTCTGAGTTCCTCCCTGAAGCCCAAATACTGTTCCTCCTGCATGTGCTGGGTCTCCGGAAACTTGGCCAGGACCGTTGCCATCGTCTCCTGGGAGTGGTGGTATGCTCCCATGATGGAGGAGAGGGCCTCGTGGAGAGTGGGTTCCCTTGGCCTGCCCGCCCCCTGTCGCACGGCAGCCCTCCCAGTACCCCTGTGCTCCTGGGCCTCCGTCCCCTGGACCGTGTGCCCACTGCCACTGCCCCTAGGTCCCTGTTGTTGTTGGGGTGGTGGGTTATCCTGGGTTCCCTGTAGTGGTGGACACACAGCTGATTGACGTGTCCTGGGGACGGAGGTATGGGCCCGCTGGGTGGGTGCTGTGCTGGTGTTACCAGAGGGTGGAAGGTCTGTGGTGGGCTGTGCCTGTGTGAGGGGAACCGACTGTCCCGAGGGCCCACGATGGTCCGGGCTGGTCATCTGGATCCAGTTGGACAGAGCTGCTGTCATCACTGTGGGCCCCTTCTGTGGGTGGGGTGGAGATGTCTGGATCCTCCTGTCTAGTGATGTTGGGTAGGGGTCCTGCAGGGGTGGAAAAACATGATTATTGCATCTGTGTGTGTCATGGTGTGCAATGGGTGGGTGACCGTGTACCCCAGTGCTAGCATTCCTGTGTGGGGGCTTGTGTGATGATGGTTGAGGGGGGTGTTATGGGTATGTGCAGTGGGCATGCTTTAGTGATGGGTGTCCATGCTTTGTTATGTCATGCAGGGCTTGGTGTTTGGATGTGTGGTTTGTGTTATTGGTACATTTTTGAGGAGTTGGAGTGATAGGGAAGGGGGTGAGGGTGGGGGTCTGTGATAGCATGCAGGTAGGGTGGGAGATATGATAGTTAAAGCTCTGACCTACGAGAGTCCATTCCTCCACTGACTCCTGCGAGGCCCTCAGGATGCAGAATCGCCAAGACCTGCTCCTCCCATGTTGTTAGTTGTGGGGGAGGAGGTGGGGGTCCGCCGCCAGTCCTCTGTACCGCCATGTGGTGTCTGGAGACCACGGAACGCACCTTCCCCTATAGGTCGTTCCACCTCTTCCTGATGTCGTCCCGATTTCTTGGGTGCTGTCCCACTGCGTTGACCCTGTCTACTATTCTTCGCCATAGCTCCATCTCCCTTGCAATTGAGGTGTGCTGCACCTGTGATCCGAATAGCTGTGGCTCGACCCGGACGATTTCCTCCACCATGACCCTGAGCTCCTCCTCCGAGAACCTGGGGTGTCTTTGCCGTGCCATGGGGTGGTGTGGGTGATGTGTGGGGTGGTGTGTGTGGTGATATGTAGTGGTGTGTGGTGTTTTGTGCATGGAAGTTGTGTGGGTGATGGTGTTGAGTGCCTGTGGCTGCTAGTTTGTGGATGGTGGTTTCTCTCTCTGGCCTTCTTTCGGAATTTTTGGTAGTAGGGGTTTGTGGGTGATGTGGGTGTGTGTTTTATATTGTATTGGGTGTGTGGGAGTGGTGTGTGTATGTGTATCAGGTGTGTGTATTTTGAATTGTCCAATGTGGCAGTGTTTTGTAGAAGTGTGTGTATTTTGAGTGTGGCGGTGTGTCCCGCCAATGGAATAGCGCGGTTGAAAGACCGCCGTGTGGATTCGTGTGTCGTGATAGTGTGGGCATATTTCTGTTGGCGTGACGGTGGAGGTTTTGTTTTTGCCAGTTTATCACTGACCTTTGGTGTGGCGGACTTGTGTGGGTGTCTGAATTTTGTCGGATTTCAAGATGTGGGTCATAATAGCTGTGGCGGAATTCCGCGGCCGCGGCGGTGTGTTGGCAGTCTTCTGCACGGCGGTAAGCAGCTTTTACCGCCAATGTTGTAATGACCCCCAGAATGTTTATGGTAGAGAAGGGTACAGCTGGGTCTTGGAAATACACCGTGGGATCTGACCAGTCTCTAGTGTGTTTTTTCAACATAGACCTGGTACAGCCAGCGCTTGAATTTCACAACTTACTCGACAGGAGGGGAGTTTCTAGAACCTTCCTCTTAAGTTTGTTTACAGTATATAAGATGGGGAAGCTTGACACTGGAAGAAAAGAAACTCATCTCTGAGAGTGGATGCATTGTTCAGAGTAATCCTATTGGGGTGGTCTCTTTTGTCTCAGTTGTCATGGGTTCCACAGCTTGACGATGGCAGACAAAGGATGATGTTGGATTCGAGCTCCATGGTGATGCATTTTTAATTCTTAATATTTAGCTTTGCTGTGTGCATGCCTAAATACGTACTCACTGCATATATATATTCATTGTTGATGCATTGCATGTTCTTTGATTATTATTATTCCACTGATGTGAGTAATTTAAGAGTTGCACGTGTGTTGCTGCATTCACATTAAATGCTAATGTTATTCTCTTTATATATCTGAAACCTAGGCATTGCATTAATAAATTAATTACTCATACTAAGCGTGCTGCATTCCTTGCATTCAGCTCCGTTCCCTCTCAGTTTGAAGCAAAGCAGAACAGAGGTGGTGTGAGCTACACTTAAAGCAGAGCCGAAGAACCCAGGAGCAACTGTGAAACCTGGACAACACAGTCAATCTATCGTGATCAGAGCGTTCCCTACCCAACCCAACCTCCTCTAGTCCTGAACCACCGGCACAACCTTTACTATTAAAAAAAGGCTAGTTGAGTCCCTGTATTGCTGGTGCGGTTATTGCATGCTTCAATTGCCAGTAACCCGTCTATAATTTCTCTAGAGCCCACCGCAACCTCTATGGTGTCACACAGGCCAAGGAGTTTCTGCGGACAGCCAATATATCCTGTGTTATATTAGAATTGCACCTATAGTCACCTTTTAACCAATGTAAAACATTCTTATGTACAAACTTCCTGCTCTCAAAGCATTCGTTCTTCAATTTAGGGTCATTGGCTAACTTAAAACTGTAGTGGTTATCCCTGAATCGTACCAGTTGGGGGGTTCTTCTGTAAGTGCAATCAAAGAGACCTCTTACCAGTGGACCACCTTGTGCCACCCCCAGGAAGGGGGGGGTCATGAAGTTCGCAGTCAGGTGTGATTCCGGTACACCCTGCACAGCATGGGGTGCAAATGTAAAGGTCATTTCTATGGCCCTGCCCAAAACCTGTCCATTATTCCTCACCCTGAATCCTAACATGCTGGTGTGGGTAGGCAGGGTTCACTTGCTGCATGCTGTGAGCACCCAACTTGGTACCCATTCTGTTCTGCTGCAAGCAGCCAGGGTTGAGTAAAGGGTGGGTAGAAGCATAGTAGAGCCAGCTTTACTACCCTGTGATCAGTTAGCATGTGTAAGCAATAGCGTGACTGTGCAGTTTGGATTCTAGTGATTCAAACACTCTTTTCATAACTGCCACTTCATTGTGAAAGGCTAAAACAATTTCATATAAATTGGTTGTGGAATCATGAGACCGGGCAGTAATGCTAACCTCCTTTCACCCCAGGAGCAGCCAGTGATGCTTCCGCCTCGGTGATTTCAGATAGCGGAGTGAACCTATTGGTAGAGACCACTTTGAGTTCAAGGGGGGCTGGGATGCCATATCAAGGGCTCTTTAGGCAGTTCCCTAGTCGTGTTTTCTGATTCCGTTTGTAAGCATAACAAGTTAGCAGGGGGTTTGCTCTTGCTTACCCATGCCCTATCAGTCTTCTTCCCCAAAATGTTGGGTATTACACTTTTTATGACCTTCTGTGGACTCCCAATCAGTGAAAGCTTGGCAGGATTCAGTATAGTTTCAACATCTTCTATCAGCTCATCAATTTGACTGAGAGTGCATGAGTCCCCTGCTGTCCTGGCACACGTTTTGGATTTGTTCCCAGTTAGGTCAGCGTCAGCTGCCTTCCGTTTCACCATGATGGTTAGGCTAGTTAAATGCTAATAACACACTAATAGCCCTCTGAATATCCAGGAAACATTAAGGAGAACAGCAACTCCAACCACCCATACCACTACTGCACACCTGTCTTGGATAAGGAATCCCAAGCGCAAAGGGAACTAAGCTTGCCATCAAATGTGAAACTAGCCAAGAACACACCCCTGCCTTAGAAGATCACCTCACCCAAATTAAATATTTAAAAAACATTACAGCTCATTGGTCTGGGAGACCAAAAGAAAGTACAATGAGGCTGAGTAGATTGCTCTTGAGGCCATCTGTAAATCTAAACATAAAAAGTTCTTTTGGGTGTTTATTAATCATTTAGTCAGCTCCAATACTGTCAATTTAACTTACAACATGGCAGCTTTGTCATGACCTGCCACATAAAACCCCTCTCAGTAGTCACAACAAATATCTTTGCTCTTACCACTAGTACTTCAGCAACAATGGTCAATATAGAAGCATCTGATAAGGGGAACATAATAATGCACTGTAAAATGGTAGAGAAAATGTATTAGAAGAGTTAGAGGAGAAGATATCCGAGAACCTACCAGCCTAGAGATCTTCGCATCTGACTCAAGAGGCATTATCTCACTATTCAAAGCTCCTTTGCGATCAGTACAAGACCCAGATTCATGGAAGGGTTCCCTCTTTCATCATTATTTGAAAATGGATGCATAGATGACCCCAAAAATTACAGAATAATAGCCCTTCTATACTTTAAGAGTAAAATATGCAAGATTGCTTTTGAAGGCGATAGAAGCATAGGCTGAAGAGTAACATATGTTTTCATTCAACCAAACATTGGTAGGGAACTGAAAAAAGCAAAGACCTTCATACCACAAATGGGTCCAAAGCTTATTCAAGTTATTCACTATGCCAATGACAGGGCAATTTTGGACTATACATGGGTAATCTCACAAAGATCTCTAACAGACATGGAAGAATACAATTTTAATATCTGGCTAATTGCTTACAGAAGAAAAACCAATTACTCTGTGATAGTATATGCAAACACCAGGGTTTTTGGAAAATGGGGAAGAAAATCATAGCCAGTGCCATTACAAGTAACTAGTATGGAGTTGGATTGTGTGATCTTAGATCAACCATTATAAGTAAGCCAACCAAACCTAACGAGAAGACATAGATCATTATATTTGTGCACTGTAGATTGTATTCAAAGCTATTCAGCCAATCAATCTCTGCAAATATGACAGTGGTCAGAGGAATATTCCTCCTCTCATTAACATCCAGGTTTGAATCTTTTCCAGGGAAGTTGTCTGATGTAAAGCAAGGTAAGATCAACTGGTCAAACACACATTCAGCTAGAGCAGTGGTTCTTAACATTTTGACTTCTGTTAACCCCCACTCAATCAGTCCTGCAACCTGGGGACCCAAACTGAAACATTATTGGAAACCGGGAACTCCCACTCAATCATTAGTGGAAGCTGGGGACCCCGGTCTAAGCATTTTCGATGATTTGAATCGCAAAACAATATACAAAAAAATAAAAAAGCAAGCATTCATCAAACAAGTAGACACATGATGAAGTACTTTATTCAATTCACAAACAAATATAAAAAAACAAACATTTGATTTTAATGGTAAGACTGGAGTTTTTCTAAATTCAGTTGTGGCAACTCATCGTCTATTCTGTTTGATGCACTTGCACTGCTCCCTCCAATCAATCTGAGGATACTAAAAAATGTTAACCTCCAATTTCAAGTTACGCCAAATTTACAGAACACCTTAAAATTTTCAACTTTATATTTTGGTTCTTTATTATTATAAGCTTTATTAATCTGTTCATATTATTTACTTTTCTAAGCAGTCACAGATACCCTAAGTACGTTTCATATACACCCAGATCTTGGAAAATGTTGCCTTGTTTTTAAAACTTTCAAAAGAAAAGACTCAGCACACCCCCCAATAAACTATACAAACTAGTTTGGAACTGTTGCAACAAAACTAACAAAACAGTAAGCCACCTGCAGTCAGTACGCCTGCCAAGTTTGAACCACCATCTAGAAGCAAAGAAGATTAGCTGAACACTTGTGACACAAAAAAGTTTAAGGCTTTTATTGATGATCAACTAATAATTAAATCAAGGTGTGGAGACTATCTGGAATTTTCATGCAAAAATATTGCACCATATCTCCTCTCATCTTACGAACATAGAATGCATCAATCCTGTTTAGAGATAGCCATAAGGTCAGTCACAAGATGACAAATTTTGAATTTACGCTTTCTCCTAATTCACACCCGGACCATCAGTGAAAAAGCCAAGACAATAATTGCCCAGTATGAGTGACTGTACATTATGCATACAAGCACCAAAGACTTTAACACATCTCATATGTCTATACAAATCACATAATTTTGAGAGAAGCTAGAGGTTGTAATCATAATTCCTTAGACATGAAATTTGCACATGTAAGGAAGCAGTTAAATTGTACTTGAACTGCAACAAACCTGAAATTTTAGCTAAGCTGTTACATTTTTAGATGTGTTAACAACACATCTCAACCAGCAGAGATTCATTGACACCTCATCTTACACATAAACTTTGCAGGTTGCGCTTAAATGTTTTTAGCTATTTGTAAACCCTATTAATATTGTTATTAATCACAACAGTAAATATTATGTTATATTATATTATATACTATTTAGATGGAATCAGGATGAGAGGGAAGGGATACATTTGCTGGTGGTTTTTTTTGCCTGCACCAACCGCATTTCATCGAAGACCCTGGCTGAGGAGGGACTAGGCCCACCAACTCTCTCAGGGGCCAGGAGGGGCTTGCAATGCACTTGATATGCAGTGGACACTCCCCGCAGGGCACAAGCACATACCTAAGAGAAGACCAGGCCAAGAGCGGGCCTGTTTGAGCCCATCATTGCCTGAAGACGTTGGGCTGGGCCACCCATCTTTCACCTGCAATCTAGCCACGATAATGGGCAAATGGAAATCCATTTGTAAAATTGGCCCAGTCGACTCCAAGGTTCGACGTAAGTCTCCATACATTATTTTGTTTCTCACTTCGGCAGTTGGAGTACTTACTGAGGAAATTCAGAGCACATTAAAAAAAGCTGGACACAGGGGTGGACATTTGTACACAGAGTCCAACATCTCAAACAATCAGGGGAAGACCTGGAAACGTGGATGATATGGGTTTTACCATTGCTTTTACTTTAAAGCGATGGGGTCACACTTGATTGACACTGCCATTAGGGGCCCACCCCAGCTGAGTCTCTCTCAGCCCCAGGCTCTCCATCCCTTGATCAGGGCCTCCCCAGCCAAGAAAAAGTAAAAGAAAGATGTAGGGTCAAGGCACAGAACTTGCATGGCGAAATTAGCCACCAATAAGGAGAAAAACTCTGCTCTTACCCCCTTGGATCCCCTCCATTAATTCTATGCAAGGGGACAGTTGTATGCCAGCCTCCAATGCTAGCAATATCAATGTTGGAACCATTGTTTAATAATTTATTAGATAAAATCGCAAAGTTAATTAAAAGCGCAGTGGGTGGTTTTAATGCTAAGCTGCAGGTACCCGGCCTCCCGGTTATTGCCATCCAAGAGGATCTTTCTGAACGCACTCCCCACAACAGGAATAGGTTGCATACTCCACACAATCATTTTAGTAATCCTACGTTTAATGAGGCCCACTCTGGTGTAGACAGTTGCAAATAGCTTAAGATTGCAGCTCCCCCCTGAATTCACCACACTGGTGGCAATTCTGGTAGATGTTCTCCCCCTAAGGCCAGATGTGGTAGAATCCACTCCGGAGCTCATTCTCAAGGTTACACACTGGTGCAATAGCCAACTAGGGGACAGGAAGCCCTTGTCCACTCATATCATTATGGCCAGAAGAGTGGGTGTAGTGGGACAAAGGAAGAGACTAGGCAAGGGGGATTGCATTATTATCAATTTTGATCAACCGGATATAGCAGGCTGTTAATTCAACAGGCGGCTCATGCCAGTTCCGCTCCTCGCACCCTAAGGAGTTAAAGTGTTTTCACTAGGAATCTTTTATCCACCAAAGAACACACACACTTTAACAGGAATACTAATATGCCGCTAGGGTTGCAGAGAGCCCAGGGGATATAGCACCCATTCAGTTGACAAACAGATTTTTCCCACTGAGCTCCCTTGATAACAATGATTGGCTGATCCCCGTGCCTACAAGCCCTTCGCTTGAGCAGGACAGGACAGGGATTGATAGAGTTAACACTCTGCTAAATAAGTACCCATACAAGGCTCACACTTGAAGGAGGTGAACTGGTATATAGCAGGGCTCAGTAATAAAAGGGATAGAGAGGCTGGCTTAACTTATTATTAGAACAGTACATACTGGCCCTACAAGAAAAATGGTATAGGCATAACTCTTTTCATCTCGATGGGTATGCCTCCTATTTCTCTACTATTAGACCGTCACACTTAGGGAGAGCTAAGGGGGGGCTTAGTAATCCTGTTATCCTTAAACATCCTGTGTAACTCTACACAGGTAGAAACAGGGTCTAGCCACCTGCTGACGGTTCAACTAGATTTTAAAAATGATACTTCTTTATTGATTATACATTTTTGTAACTCCTTTGGTCAGTCCAAGCAAGTGGAACACTTGCTGGCCTTAAAGTCTTTTTTAGAGTCGTATGAGGTTTGTCATAACTCACTATATTTGATGCTATTAGTTGGAAATTTTAATGTGCACCTTTGTCACCTTGTGTGTCACATTTATAAAAAGTCCTGTGCAGATGACCTCAATAAAGGCCATTTTCAACACACCAGTCAAGGAGATTTGTTGATAATATTGTAGCCGACTTCAATTTGGCACACTTGGAGCAATGCAGAGAAGAAGAGGACATTCCTGTCTTTATTGGTAGATGCTCTGATTCCACCATCAGTCACATATTTACCTCAGCCTCCCTAGTCCAGTTTGTGCAGCATTTTGAGGTCATACGGAATCAATTTAGCGATCACAACCTTTTATTTAGTCCAACAGTACGACCACGGAATATTGACATCTTACTCGAGGACCAAGCACATAGATGAAAATGGAGCAGGGTCCCTTTGGGTCCTTTTTAAAATAATCTTTTTACCAATTGTGATTATAACATTAGCTTGTATCTAGAGGGTGGTATGAATTCCAAACTCTTATTGAGAGCCTTAATAGAATCTGTGTGCAGATTGTCAATAGCCTGGTGAGAGTGGAAGGTAAACCCAAGCTTGAGGGAGAGAAGTGGTTTGACCACAATTGTTCTAAGGCATATCATAACTTACTCTTAGCTATAAAAACATTCTTCTTTAATGGGGTGACCAATAGCATTTTATATTGCACCATAACTCCAGATATTTGGTGACCCATTTCCAGGGACTCTACAGCAGCACATAGTGGGCACTTCTAATGGTACGCCAGAAAAGCCTAGAGGAGAAAATGATCGGACTTTCACAGAGGAGGAAGTATTAGAGGCTATTTCAAGGATATAGCTCCTGGCCCTGAAAGGGTTCCAGTGGATCTATATAAGACGGAACCCCAAAATCTGGGCCACAGAATTAACTCATGCCCTGCACGCTGTTTGTCACATAGGTCTTCCACTCTCCTGGGCTAGGTCTGTAATTATTCCAGTTTTTGAGAAAGGAGTAAGAACTGATTGTCAGTGTTATAGACCAATATCGCTTATGGATTCCGTGGTCAAAGTTATGAAAAGAGTGATTCTCTTCAGGTTAACGTCAAAATAAGGTAATTTCCAATCTCAAGTATGGGTTCAGGCCTGGGAAAGGTGCCCCAAATCAATGCCTAAACTTACAACTGATAATTGGGAAATACACTGTAGTCAAGGGATGCATGTTACACCTTGCCTTTAACATCAACATTTGATAGAGTTAACAGGTCAAAACTGCAACTGAGCCTTACTTAGCAGTGGTCACAAATCCTCACCATTGTTTCCTCCTCACAATATTCAGGTTAAATCTTCTGCATTGGTTGTTCTCTGAACTGCAGGGGTGGAATAATGTTGAAAATCTGGACCTTTGTAGCTGTGACAGGTTTTCAGTGCAGGACAATATGCATTTTGTTATGTTTTGAGATCACTATTATTTGCTAAGACAACAATACATATTACCACTGTTGAAAGGGAAATGTTTTTACAAGTAAGACCTGCCCTAATATATCTACAGATGTTGTTGAGTGCAATAGCATGTTTCAATGTAGCAAGCTTTTTAGATGGGGCTGTCAGATCCAGAAAGAAACGACTTGAGCTAGAGTTGAGTCCCATGATAAATTGATATTTTGTGTTTAGGCCTTGCATCATTATTATAAAGAACTTGACTTGGATCTTTTACTTTTCCATCTTGATTTTAAACAACTCCTTTTCATGTAATTTTACTGATACACTGGAAGCACTTTGTAACATTTATGTATATTATGTTTTACTCATATTGTTTGTGTCTTTTATGGTTTTAATTAACCGAATAAAGAATATTGGCAGACTGGATGTGAGAGTTGGAGGTGGACATTATTGGACTAGTATAGATTCACAGTGGCAAAGTCTTGAATGGATTTGGTAGGTATGTTTATATAGAATGAACAGTTCTCCTCCATTTTCATAAAAGGACAGTTTCTAATCAGTATTTTGTAGCTCAGGAGTGCGGCTTCAAGTAGAGTCAATGCTATACCATTTTTTGCCACGTTTCTTTGATGAAAAGCAGGTCCAGGAGTGATACTGATATAATTTTGTAGATATTCAGAATATTCTTGTTCATTGATTTTAAATTCATGAAGATAAAAGAGAGGTTTCAAATTTTAAAAATGAAATACAATTGAGTGCTAGACCTGTCAGCCTTAGGGTGGTCTTCTCCCAAATGTTTTGCCTGCTTTGCCTTACTGTTGCTGATCTGTTTTTGTTGGCCTTAGAAATCTGGGCACTTTACCACTGCTAACCAGTGCTAAAGTGCATGTGCTCACCTCCCTAAAGCATGGTAATATTGGTGTATCCACAATTGGCATATTTAATTTACTTATAAGTCCCTAGTAAAGTGCACTATGGGGGTCATTCTGACCCCGGCCAGCGGCGGAAGCCGCCGGCCTGGCTGGGACCGCCAGAATACCGCTGCGCGGTCAAAAGACCACCGCGGGTATTCTGGGTTTCCCGCTGGGCCGGCGGGCGACCGCCAGAAGGCCGCCCGCCAGCCCAGCGGGAAACACCCTTCCATGAGGATGCCGGCTCCGAATGGAGCCGGCGGAGTGGAAGGGGTGCGACGGGTGCAGTTGCACCCGTCGCGATTTTCAGTGTCTGCATGGCAGACACTGAAAATCTTGGTGGGGCCCTGTTACGGGGGCCCCTGCAGTGCCCATGCCATTGGCATGGGCACTGCAGGGGCCCCCAGGGGCCCCACGACACCCCATACCGCCATCCTGTTCCTGGCGGCCAAAACCGCCAGGAACAGGATGGCGGTATGGGGGTCGGAATCCCCATGGCGGCGCAGAAAGCTGCGCCGCCATGGAGGATTCCCCAGGGCAGCGGAAAACCGGCGGTACACCGCCGGTTTTCCGTTTCTGACCGCGGCTGTACCGCCGCGGTCAGAATGCCCAAGGGAGCACCGCCAGCCTGTTGGCGGTGCTCCCGCGGTCGTTGGCCCTGGCGGTTTTTACCGCCAGGGTCAGAATGACCCCCTATATGTGCCCACGGCCTGTAAATTAAATGTTATTAGTGGGCCTGCAATGGCCACTTAAGTAGCCCTTTAAACATGTCTCAGGCCTACTACTGCAGAGCCTGTATGTGCAGTTTGACTGCCATGTCTACCTGGCATTTAAAACCCCTTGCCAAGCCTTAACCTCCCTTTTTATTGCATATAAACAGGGCCTGCCTTAGCTCTGGTGGCGCCCTGTGTGACGTTAGTTGGGGCCCTTCCCCCAATGACCACCAGGGCCATGGACTTCCACAGAGACGCTTTAACAGTGCCCCTCAAAACTCTTATCTCTCTCCAGGCATTAATTACCAGAGTTATTTTGACATTTCAATTGTTGCATGAAAATTGCTAGAGGCAAGGAACGCTGCAGCATATGCATTTAAATCATAATGTACTTGCAAAGGAAGCCCCCAACTGAAGTCAGCACCAGGTGCGATGGCACCCATCCCACCGCCCTAGATACGGCCCTGCATATAAATCACCCCTAAGGTATGCCTTGGGTACCCCACAGGGCAGGGTGCTATGTAATCAAAAGACAGGGCATGTACTTTTAAGTTTTAAATGTCCTGTAAGTGAAAAACTCCTAAATTCGTTTTTCACTGCTGTGTGGTCTACCCCTCTCATACTATTGGAATTCCTAATTACCTTTAATGAAGTGTAATTCCTGATTAGGAAGGAGTAGACTTGTCATGTTTAGTACCAATGGAATTGCAATGATGATCCTCCTTAATGGTAAATTTGGATTTACTATTACAATTTTGAAAAGGCCACTTTTAGAAAGTTGGCATTGTCCTGCTTTTAGCCCTGTGTGTCTGCAGCCTGTCTCCAATTCACGTCTGGGATGGGGTGACAGCTGATTCCGTCTAGACAGCCTCATAAAAAGGAATGGTAGGTGTGACTGAGTGGCCATCTGCATGTTGAAGGGTCATCCTGGGCAGCATAGGAGGGAGGAGCTGACACGTACACCTGAACAGGCATTGTCCTGCTCCGACACAAAGGGCTGCCTAGCCCTGTGTAGTGAGTCTGGAGCTAGGGCAGAAAGGGAGGATCTATGTGTACTTCAAAGACCCCTCTTTGAAGTCATGGCTCAGTTTAAAGGCACAACTGGGTAAAAGTACTGGACCTCTGACCCTACCAAATTAATCCAATGCTGGACCTGTGAAGAACTCTGCCAGGAAGAAGGACTACTGTGCTGCTACAAGGACAGGCACTCTGGACTGCTGCTCTGGAAGAACTGCATTTCTGCTGTGCTGCCCTGCTGCCTGCTCCCTTCTGCACTGCTGAGGAAGGACTGGACCTATCTCACCTAATTCCAGAGTGACTCCAAGGGCTTGCTGGTTTGTCTCCTGTTCTGAAGTCTCAGGGACAGCAAATGCTTCACTCCAACCTGAAAAAGCACTTGGACTTTGCTTGTTGCAAGTTTTGCCCTGCCAAGTGGTGGCAGCCCAGTCCTGGGCCCTTGGATGTGGGTATAAAGTGCTGCAAATGTCATAACCTGTGCATCTTCCACTGCGCCAGTTGGAACCGATGCATTTTTCTCCAACACCAACACATCACAGCTGCCACTGAGGATGAGAGAATTACAAACCTGGCGAGGCCCAGAAATGACGCATCGCTGTCGAGGAGTTCACATCGCCGGCTGCACGGCTCAGCGACCTAGCATCACTTTCATCACCAAAACTTTGCCTACGACGCATCTCTGACTGCATGGATCAGAACCGATGCATCACCTGAATCTGACGGGATCAGCGCAGATGCATTGCCTCCTCTACTCCTCATGCCGGGTCTTCAAAGTCAACGCATCCTCCATTCAAAAGTACTTTTTCAGCGAGACAAGGTGGGTCCCTGTATTCGACCCGCGCTCTATTGTGGTTGGCTTGATTTTTCAGATTTGACACGGTCAAATGCATCCAGATGGCCCTTTATGTTTCTAAGCAAAATATTTAGAGATAATCTTTAAAAATTGATATCTCGAATTCTACTTATTGGATTTCTGTTGTTTAGGTTTTGTTTTGTTCATTACATTAAGCTCTATTTTGTAACCTGGTGTAGATTATTTTTGTATGGTGTTTTCCTTCTTTTACTGTTTTAGATGTTGCACAAACACTTTACACATTGCCTCCTAAGTTAAGCCTGCTTGCTCTGTGCCAAGCTACCAAAGGGTGAGCAGATGTTAGTTTATGATGTGTAAGTGACTTACCCTGACTAGGAGTGTGGTCCCTACTTAGACAGGGTGCATACCTCTGCCAACTAGACACCCAGTTTTTTAACACTGAGATGCAAGAGAGTAGAATTCGGAAGTAGTATCTGATATACTTAGTGGAGGTGAGTTGAAGATTAGGAAGGATGGGGCCCCTATCTACTTTTAACATGTTAAGTAGTGACTTTTGCAGGGTGGGTAGAGAGGTGAAGGGACTTAGAGGAAACAAGTTAGTAGAAGAGTTCATTTGGGGAGTGCAGCTGGGTGGGGAGAAGAGGTTAGGTGTAAAGGACTGAAGTGAGTGAATGCAAAGGAGAGCATTAGGGTGGTAATAAGGGTGGAAGCATAGGAGGAGATTGGTGTTGGTGTGTGGGGTAGTCGAATAGTTAGTGAATGGTAGAAGAGGAAAGAAAGGGTTTATAGGCAATAGAGGAAGCAGACATGTTAAGAGTTTGTGGGACTTTTATGGGGAGAGGGATGGAAGTATCTGGGGACAACATGAAATATAGTGAAGCGAGTGGAGAATGGCTTGGTGAGTATAGTGGTGGGAGCGGAGGGTAGGAAATGTCATAGATGGTAAAGAAAGACATTTTGGCCCTCATTACAACCCTGGCGGACGGTGTTAAAGCGGCAGTAAGACTGCCAACAGGCCGGCGGTAAAACATTTGCAATTATGACCGTGGCGGAAACCACCAACAAAGACAGACACTTCAACACTCCGACCGCCACGGTGGTACAACCAGCGCGGCGGTCACTGCCAACAGACAGGCGGAACACAATGTACCGCCCGCACTATTCTGACATTCACAGCAGATAAAAACACGGCGGAAACAGGAATTTTGAAGGGAAAACACTCACCTCTACAAACTCCACGAGGAATGAGGACACCATGGACCCGGAACTCCAAATTGTACCAGGAGCACGAACGCCGGCGGCGAAGACCACGGTGAGTACTGCACCTACGACACAGGGGAGGGGGAGGCAAAATACAGGGACACACACACGCAACACCCCCACCCCCTCCCCCACCCTCACCCACTACAACACACACACTAATACATATCTATTCATTATAGGTACACCCCCAAACCCCCCAGAAGAATGCAAAGACCAAAGGAAATGATTGTAACCATTGTAATCTATTAAAATACAGTACTATAAAATATATGTACACTATAAACAAATATATACACCAATAATACAAGTCCAGGTATTGCACCATTTATAGTCCGTGGACCACTGGGCCCAAAATGCATGGGCGAGGCCCACACTCGATACCAGATCAAAACAGAGAGAACACTGCAGGGGCATCAGATAGAAATACAACAGGCACCTCAGGGGGAAGGAAAGGGGGGCACCTCAGCAGGATCCACGAGGGGGCTCAATGCCCATTGTTCAATCCTGGGGAGCGCAAAGCCACAGTCTCTCAAGTCTCTACAGTGGGTGGTTTGCCCACTGTTCAATCCTGGGGAGTGCAAAGCCACAATCTCTTAAGTCTCTACAGTGGGTGGTTTGCCCACTGTTCAATCCTGGGGAGTGCAAAGCCACAGTCTCTCAAGTCTCTACAGTGGGTGGTTTGTCCACTGTTCAATCCTGGGGAGTGCAAAGCCACAGTCTCTCAAGTTGATAACAGTCTCCACTGGTTCTGGAGGGGGACTGGTGCCCAGAGTGCTTCATCCTGTGAAGGACAGAGGTAGTGGATGGATGTCTCCACTGGTTCTGGAGGGGGACTGGTGAGTGCATCACTCACCCCGTGACAGACCCAGTTGTGTCAGTGCCCCTGCCGCTCATGGGCTAGCGGTGCTTGATTTGGCGGTGCCCTGTTCAGCTGTGCTTGATTTGGCAGTGCCCTGTTCAGCGGTGCTTGATTTGGCAGTGCCCTGTTCAGCGGTGCTTGATTTGGCAGTGCCCTGTTCAGCGGTGCTTGATTTGGCGGTGCCCTGTTCAGCGGTGCTTGAGTTGGCGGTCCTTCATGGCCCAGCGGGTCTTGTGCTGGCGGTCCTTCATGGCCCAGCGGGGCTTGTGCTGGGGGTCCTTCATGGCCCAGCCGGGCTTGTGCTGGTGGTCCTTCATGGCCCAGCGGGGCTTGTGCTGGCGCTGGCCTCCTAGGCAGCCAGGCTCGGGCTGGCAGGGCCCTCCTGGGCAGCTGGGCTGGGGCTGGCGGCGCCCTCCTGGGCAGCTGGGCTGGGGCTAGCGGGGCCCTCCTGGGCAGCTGGGCTGGGGCTGGCGGGGCCCTCCTGGGCAGCTGGGATGGGGCTGACGGGGCCCTCCTGGGCAGCTGGGCTGGGGCTGGCGGGGCCCTCCTGGGCAGCTGGGCTGGGGCTGGCGGGGCCCTCCTGGGCAGCTGGGATGGGGCTGGCAGTGGCCTTCTGGGCAGCAGGGATGATGGCGGTCTTCTCCGCCGTGCTGCTCTTCCCAGACTTGCCGGGTTTCTTGTGGCCCTTCCCCACCTTAGGAGGTGTCACAGCTGAGTCCACACTCCCACCGGGACCCCTGGGAGCGGCTTTGGTGGCTGAAGTCTTCCCCCTCTCCCGCCGGGCACTGGCCAACTTCTGATGCTTCACAGGGGGGGGGACTGGCTGTGCTGTGGCTCCGTGCCACACTGGCTGTCTTGGTGGCCGGTGCACTCCACATACCTGTGACTACAGGCACCACTGGTCCCGGAGATGTTGTGGCTGAGGTGCTAGTTCGGGACCTATGAGATGGACGGGGTGGGGGAGGTGTGGGAAAAAAGTCAAGGCTGGACAGGAAAAGTTTTTTGGACACACTGGGACGGGTAGCTGGAGGGGGTTTGGGAGTGGAGGAAGAGGTGATGGTAGTAGGAGGTGTACGTTTGGTGACTTTGGGTGAAGGTGCATGCGCTGGAGGCTGTTGTGAGGTGGATGGCTGTTGGGTGGGTGTGTGCCTGCGTTTGTGTATCTTGGGAGGGGGCGTCACAGACACACTGGGAGAGGACACAGGGGACATGTGAATGGTAGTGGGGCTGGTGACTGCACGTGAGCGGGGTGTGCTGGTGGGTGTGCTGGTGAGGGACGTAGTGGCTGTAGAGGTAGTGCATGCAGGTGTGTGTGTAGACGAGACTGGGAGGGAGGAGGGAGACGACGAGGAGGGGGACACAGTGGAGGCAGTGGATGTTGGTATGTCTGCATGTGTCTGATGCTTGCGTGAGTGCCTGTGGGATGTGTGGTGCTTATGTTTGCCTGAGCTTCCCTTGTGTGGTGAGGTGTGTGCAGGCTGGTCTGATGGTGTGCTTGGGATAGGCAGAGGTACAGGGGATTGGGTCTGGGTGGAGGAAGTTGGAGGGGGGAGGCTAGACACAGGGACAATGGCTGCCATCAGTGCTGAGGCCAGAGTCTGAAAGGCTTGGTGAAGGGCCGCCTGACCAGAATGAATGCCCTCCAGGAATGCATTAGTTTGTTGCAACTGCCTTTCTACACCCTGGATGGCATTCAAAATGGTAGACTGCCCAACCGTGAGGGACCTGAGGAGGTCAATGGCCTCCTCACTGAGGGCAGCAGGGGTGACTGGGGCAGGGCCTGAGGTGCCTGGGTCAAAGGTGATGCCCACCCTCCTGGGTGAGCGGGCACGGGGCGAAGGCTGAGGGGCTGCTGGGAGGGCAGTGCTGGTAGGGGGGGTGGCGGCTGTACCTGTAGATGCGGGGGGCAAAGATGTTGCCGCCACCACAAGGGAGCTCCCATCAGAGGACGAGTCTGTGTCGCTGGTCTCAGCACTGTCCCCGCCGTGGAGCTCCCCTCGCCCTCTGTACCACTGGTGAATTCAGAGTCCGTAGTGTGGCCCTCCATGGCCATGTGGAATGCAGCTCCCTCATGCTCCGGTGCCACTGCTCCTCCACCTGATGATGCTAATGCACACAAGAACAGGGAGACCACAAAAAGGGGGGGGGGAACACAATAAAGACATGTTGAGTGCATGGATTACCGCTACAGTTGGCGGACAATACAGACACAGAAGCCCCCTGCACTACGCCGCGCTCTTGGGCTCTACAGTGCAATTCCTGGGAAATGGCCTACAAGGCTATGGACGACATCTGCACACATAGATGACACAGGGGCATGAATAGCTGAACTTGGCACTCTACTGAGGTGGGGTGGGGAGCCACAGGGTCATGCCTTACGGAGGGGCCTAGACTACGGAACTCGCCCTGGCCTAGGGAAACCCACAGCCCTCCTCCCCCACCCAGACAACTCCACTGCGCGCAAAGTCAGCTGAATGAGAGTGTACTCACCCCCTTGTGTCTGCTGTGATGCCCTCAAGTGCCCATCCAACTCCGGGTAGGCCACCGCCAGGATCCTGAACATCAGGGGGGTCATGGTTCGACGGGCACCCCTCCCACGTTGGGAGGCCATCCCTAGCTGAGTCTCTGCCATCTTCTTGCTCCAGCAGCGAATGTCTTCCCATCTCTTCCGGCAGTGGGTGCTCCGTCTGTGGTACACCTCCAGGGTCCAGACGTCCTTGGCGATGGCACGCCAAATATCTTTCTTCTGGTAGGCGCTGACCTACATGAAATGTACAGGGGAAGAAGAGAAGTCATTACCAACTGCACCGTCAAAGTGAGTGGCCCCCATCCCTACCCTTGCCATGTGGCACATGCACCCACCGTCTTTCATGCACGCAGAACTCTGCCCCCTTCCTTCTTACATCCAGCCCTCTCCACACAGGCATAGCCCATACAACATGCTCCCTGTGTACTTACCTCTTTGTCTGGAGGACCGTAGAGTGCGTGTACTGGGGGAGGACCCCATCAACGAGCTTCTCCAACTCCTCCAATGTGAAGGCAGGGACTCTTTCCAGTGTAGGTGTAGGTCCTCTCCTGTCGAATATCAGGTATCGAGTGATTCAACAGATAAAAAATGGCGGTCACGTCCGCGGCGGTGCGTACCATCACCACCGGCGTACATCGTCATTGGCTCCTGGGACCCATAGGGTCCAATGTTAACCAATGCAGCATTGCAGCATTGCGCCGCAGTCCCCGACCGCCTACTGCGACGGTGTACAACGCCAACGCAGTTACCTCAAATCCCATTGTCCCACTTTACAGGTCAGGCAGCCGCCATTTCAGGGGCCCACATGGCCTAATTTCCAACTGCGTCACACATACCTAGGCCTAGTCTCAACACACATACAGGCCACCTTTTGTGTATGATTGGTGTTCTGTGTAAACTGTGGGTACTTACCTCTGAGTTGTTTGACTCTGTGGTCGCTGTTGTCCTTCATAGGCACCGTCCACTGGGACATGTGAGGAGATGGCGGCATCCTCCGGTATACCGACCGCTGGTGGACCTGTCGACAATGGAGGAGCGACATTTGATAATCACCTACAGGTTTGACCGTGCCACAATCCAGGAACTGTGTACCCAGTTGGAGCCAGACCTGATGTCAGCAGGTGCTATCAGTGCTCCATTTCCTTGCAAGTGGGTCTTTTCAATAAGTGTGGCCATGGCATCAGGGATGTCCCAGCCTATGTTTTCCAACGTATTGTCCAGAGTGTTGTCTGCCTTGCTGAAACACATGCGGAGCTATATCGTTTTCCCCCAGGTGGAGGATTTGCCTACAGTGAAAGGTGACCTCTATGCCCTTGGACATATCCCCAACATCATAGGTGCCATTGATGGGACCCATGTTGCTTTGGTTCCCCCCCCCCCCACAGGAGTGAACAGGTGTACAGAAACCATGAATGTACAATGGTATGTTTGGCAGATCAGTACATCTCCCATGTGAATGCCATGTTCCCTGGCTCAGTGCATGACGCCTACATCCTGCGGAATAGCAGCATCCCTTATGTGATGGGTCAACTCCAGAGGCACCGTGTGTGGCTATTAGGTGAGCCCCTGGAAGCAAAAGAGTGGGAATGGTTGTCTGGGGTTATCCCTACAGGTTAGTGTGTGTCTAACAGTTGTCCCTCGCCATTTGCAGGTGACTCTGGGTACCCCAACCTGTCATGGCTACTGACCCCAGTGAGGAATCCCAGGACCAGGGCAGAGGAACGCTACAATGAGGCCCATGGGCGAACTAGGAGGGTGATCGAGCGGACCTTCGGCCTCCTGAAGGCCAGGTTCAGGTGCCTCCACATAACAGGTAGATCCCTATTCTACTCACCAAAGAAGGTGTGCCAGATCATCGTGGCCTGCTGTATGCTTCACAACTTGGCTTTGCGACAACAAGTGCCTTTTCTGCAGGAGGATGGTCCAGATGGCGGTGTTGTGGCAGCTGTGGAGCCTGTGGACAGTGATGAGGATGAAGCAGAGGAAGAAGACATGCAGAACAGGGACTCAGTGATCCAGCAATATTTCCAGTGAAACACAGGTGAGAATACATTCCTGCCTACTACATGTACTTTTACACTACTACCTCTCTACTGTCTTTCGTTTTCACCCAGTGTATGGTCACTGAGTTGTCACTTTGCCTTACGGTTTCACAGATGTGGGTCCCAACGTGTGTCATCTGCTTAGATTCCTCATGGACTAGAGCTGTGCCACATAGGTATGTTGACATTACTATTTCAAGAACATTTGGTCACTGTAATTGCAAATACACTATTTCGAAATTACAGACAGACTCCAGATCATTTTGTGCTTTAGGTGTGTTTATTTCAATGCAAAATATTGGAGGGGGAAGCTAAATGGTGAGGGTTGATGGCGGAGGAGTGTCCATGGCAGAGTTCAGTCTATTAGTCTCACAGGTGCATTGCCCATATGGGCATTGGAAGTGGAGCTGGGGCAGTTTAATTATGGACAGGGTGACAAAGTGGGACAGTGGGATGACAATCAGGGTGGTCTCATTTCTTGGTGGGGGTCTTGGCATCGTGCTCTGTCTTGTTCCTGGATCTCAGGGACCGTTTGCGAGGTGGTTCTCCCTCTGCAGGGGGTGGGGTGCTGGTGTGGTGGTCCTGTGGCGGGGCGTCCTGTCCACTAGCGCCGGCAGAGGTGGTGGGCAGTTCATCATCCATGCTAGTGTCAGGGGCCCCTTGGAGTGCCACAGTGTCCCTCCTGATGTTAAGTAGTTCCTTCAGCACCCCTACGATGGTGCCCAGGGTGGAGCTGATAGTTCTGAGTTCCTCCCTGAAGCCCATATACTGTTCCTCCTGCATGCGCTGAGTCTCCTGAAACTTGGCCAGTACCATTGCCAACGTCGCCTGGGAGTGGTGGTATGCTCCCATGATGGAGGAGAGGGCCTCGTGGAGAGTGGGTTCCGTTGGCCTGTCCGCCCCCTGTCACACGGCAGCGCTCCCAGTTCCCCTGTGTTCCTCGGCCTCCGTCCCCTGGACCGTGTGCCCACTGCCACTGCCCCCAGGTCTCTGTTGTTGTTGGGGTGGTGGGTTATCCTGGGTTCCCTGTAGTGGTGGACACGCAGCTGATTGACGTGTCCTGGGGACGGAGGTATGGGCCGCTGGGTGGGTGCTGTGCTGGTGTTTCCAGAGGGGGGAAGGTCTGTGGTGGCCTGTGCCTGTGTGAGGGGAACCAACTGTCCCGAGGCCCCCGATGGTCCGGGCTGGTCATCTAGATCCAGCTGGACAGAGGTGCTGTCATCACTGTGGGCCTCTTCTGTGGGTGGAGTGGACATGTCTGGACCCTCCTGTCTGTTGACGTTGGATAGGGGTCCTGCAGGGGTGGAGAGGCATGATTATTGCATCTGTGTGTGGCATGGTGTGCAATGGGTGGGTGACCGTGTACCCCAGTGCTGGCATTCCTGTGTGGGAGATTGTGTGATGATGGTTTAGGGGGGTGTATGGCTATGTGCAGTGTGCATGCTTTGGTGATGGGTGTCCATGGTTTGTTGTTGCATGCAGGGCTTGGTGTTGGGATGTGTGGTTTGTGATATTGGTACATTTGTGAGGAGTTGGAGTGATAGGGGTGAGGGCGAGGGTGGGGGTATGTGATAGCATGCAGGTAGGGTGGGGGATGTAATAGTTAAGATTTGACTTACCAGAGTCCATTCCTCCAGCTACTCCTGCGAGGCCCATAGGATGCAGAATCGCCAAGACCTGCTGCTCCCACGTTGTTAGTTGTGGGTGAGGAGGTGGGGGTCCGCCGCCAGTCCACTGAACCGCCAGGTGGTGTCTTGAGACCACAGAACGCACCTTCCCCCGTAGGTCGTTCCACCTTTTCCTGATGTCCTCCCGATTTCTTGGGTGTTGTCCCACTGCGTTGACCCTGTCCACTATTCTTCACCAAAGCTCCATCTTCCTTGCAATTGAGGTGTGCTGCACCTGTTATCCAAATAGCTGTGGGTCGACCCGGACGATTTCCTCCACCATGACCCTGAGCTCCTCCTCCGAGAACCTGGGGTGTCTTTGCCGTGCCATGGGGTGGTGTAGGTGATGTGTGGGGTAGTGTGTGTGGTGATAAGTGTGGTGATATGTAGTGGTGTGTTGTGTGAGGTGTGTGGAAGTTGTGTGGGTGATGGTGTTATGTGCCTGTGGATGATGTTGTACTTGCTGGTGGTGTTTCTCTCTGTGCTTCGTTCTCAATTTTTGTCGTAGGGGTTTGTGGGTGATGTGGGTGTGTGTTTTATATTGTATTGGGTGTGTGGGACTGGTGTGTGTATGTGTATCAGGTGTGTGTATTTTGAATTGTCCTATGTGGCTGTGTTTTGTAAGAGTGTGTGTATTTTGAGCGCGACGGTGTGCACCGCCAATTGAATACCGCGGTTGAAAGACCGCCGCGTGGATTCGTGTGTCGTGATAGTGTGGGCGTATTTCTGTTGGCGTGACGGTGGAGGTTTTGTTTTCGCCAGTTTATCACTGACCTTTGGTGTGGCGGACTTGTGTGGGTGTCTGAATTTTGGCGGGTTCCGAGATGTGGGTCATAATAGCTGTGGCGGAATTCCGCAGCCGCGGCGGTGTGTTGGCTGTCTTCTGCACGGCGGTAAGCGGCTTTTACCGCCAATGTTGTAATGACCGCCTTTATCTTTTTTAAGAGTGAGAGAGAGACGTGGCTGTGTTAGTACGTTTAAGAACAATGCTCTCAGTTTCGTCACGCACTAAGTACAGAACAGTATGGACCTGTGTGCTGCGGCTGCTGGTAAATAAATCAGCTTCAGTATGTGGGAGCATTTTTCAGATTCCATCCTCCTTTAATCCTGCAGGTTCAGAACAGCAAACAAAGATATCACTGAGGAGCTAAGGTTAAGGAGTTTTTCTTTCAAATAAGGACTCTTGCCTGAGCACACTTAAAAGAACACTATCTTCAAATGGCAGGGAGTAATGAGCACTACCATCCTGCTGTGGAAAATTATCTGAAGGATTCAAACACAGAAAAGTTATTTCAAGTGACGGCTCACATTACATTGTGAAAGAGAACTGGCGTACCTTTCAATGTGCACCTATTTGTATGTGTTCTGTATTTTCTAGCCAACTCAAATTCAGCAACTCGGTTTACAGAAATGCATTATTCCTTCCTGTTAACTTTTTCATTTATTATCTACATTATGTGAAAAATTGCTGAAAAATTACAATAAGCTAACCCCTATCAAAACTGGGAAATATGATAACAAAATTAAGGTTAAAACTTCACACATAATATCAAAGATGACATCACAGATGAAAAATTGATGACAACACTCATGCCATCATGCACAACACTGTTGACATTGTCAATACCATCAGCTTTGCCTTCACCCCACACCAGCAGGAAATAGCCTTTTACGACCTGTTAAAGTGCCTTGCATTGACATATTACACACCACTACAGCAGCATATGTAAGTAGTTCAAATGTTCACCTCTTTCCTGCAACACTATTTCTTTTCTGCAAAATTCTGTTATGTGCTTTCTGACATCCTGAACATATCAGGAGTCCAATATGTAAATGGAAAGCACAATTACTCACCTGTCAGTTGTCCATTATCTATATCTTCATTCAATTCAATTGAAATATCTCCAATAACTCTGAAAGCATGAGTAAAGGGCCAATGGAGAATTGGACTAATATGTACAACAGAGAGAAGGAACGAACTAAGAAGCATAATTATAAATGTAATCCTGTAGGCATAGGTAAGAAGAAAGTGAAGGTCTGGTATGGCAGGAAGTGAGGGATATGCAAAGGAAAGAAAGGTAGAGATTGGAAGACAATGTAGTTGGGGTATGGTTTCGCATTGGAGTGTCCTTGTAGGAGTTGGCACAGACATTTATGAATGTGATTCCGCCTGGAGAGATAATATGTTTCAGGAGATTATTTAAATGTATTTTCATTATGCTTGGAGATTATAGATACTGTTGCAAGGTAATGAGCATGTCATGAGAAACTAGTGGGCCCAATAGAAGGTTAGGTTTAGTTCTTAGTTTGCGTATTTGGTTTAAACTCTCAATTGTTGAATAGTATGACATTTAAAGTGGTTTGTGAAGCAATGGAAACTAAGCTTTCGGGGCCCACAAATATTACCTAAATCCTATAATGGATGGGTTTTAGGAAGGGGGTGCATCCAATTGGCTGACAAGAGTGGTAGAATCTGCTGGTGCGGCAGAAGCTCAGCTTCCATGTAGCGTGGTATTGACACTAAAGCAGCAGGAGCTCAGGTTCAACTACTTGTATTATTTAATCCTAAAGTATGTTAGATTAAGGAACAGGGTCCATCCAATGTGATGGTAAATAGTTTAAATCCAACATCACTTAAGCTGCTGCTTAGCTTGGCAGTCAGAAATTGGGTTTCTCTTTGGCAAAGGTATGACCCCTGTCCACGCAGGAAGCACAATCCTAGTCAGGGTAAGTCAGATACACACTAAAAGTTAACTTGTGCTCACCCTCTGGTAGCTTGGCCAGAGCAGTAAGGTTTAATTCAAAAGGCAATGTGTAAAGTATTTGTGCAACACTTAAAACAGTGAAAACACAACACAAACACAAAAATAATCCACACCATGTTAGAAAAATAGAGCTTAATTTAACGATCAAAGCTAGATCAAAAAGAAACCAATAAGTATAAATCCAGCTGCTATTTTTTAAAGAATATCTGAATTTGGAGTGCTTAAAACTTAGAGTGCCAACCGCGGCTATCTGGTCACGCTAGACCAGGGTAAATCTGCAGTTCAGGCCGACTGTGATGTAGCTGGCTACAGGGACCAATCCTTGTCCCACTAAAACAGTACTTTAAGTCGAGGATTGCATCGCCGTTGAAAATACGATAAAAGGAACAGAGGGAATGATGCGAAGGCGATGCGTCATTTTCGAACCTTGCAGTTGGGGATGCAACGTTGTTGAGCCACGCAGAAGTGACGGTGATGTCATTAAGGTGCATTGTCAAACCCTTTACAATGAAAGGGATGCTTCATCATCGAGCTGCGCAGCCAGCGATGCGAAGGCCGAGGTGTTGAGGCTGGGGAAATGCACCGGTTCCATGCTGTGCAGTTGGTGTTGCACTTCTTTTGTCCTCAGCAGTAGTGGCAATGCGTTGGCATCAAGGAGCGATGCAGCAGTTCCGATTGGTGCCACGGCAACAATGCATGGATTTTGGTAGAGAACAGCTGCAGAACCCACATCCAAGGGCCCAAGACTGGATAGACACCACTTGGCAGGGAAGAACTCACAGTTGGCAAAGTCCAGAAGCTGTAGAAGAGTTGAGTGAAGTCTTTGATGCTTCTGACTTCAGAGCAGAAGGGCCTTGGAGTCACTTTGGTTCTGGGGTTCTAGAGGTGCAGGTTCAGTTCTTCTCACTCCCAGGCAAGGAGGGCAGCAGGCAGCAGGGCAGGCACAGCAAAGCAAGAGTCCAGCAAATCCAGTAGAGGTCCAGCATTGTGACAGTCCATATAGCAGCACAGCAGTCCTTCTTCCTGGCAGAAGGTCCTCAGGTCCAGAAGTGCTACTGAGTTAGGGGTGTCAGAGGTCCAGTACACATACCCATTTGTGCCTTTGAAGTGGGGGAGGCATCAAGGAAGGGTCTTCTACAGAGTCCCTCCCTTTCTGCCCTGGCTCCAAACTCACTATAAGGGGATATACAGCTCTTTGTGTGGGGACAGGCCCAGCCCTTTCAGATGTAAGAGTCAGCTGCTCCCTCCCATCCAGCCCAGGAAGACCCATCAGCCTGGTAATGGGCCATCAAGCAGGGAATGGCACTCCTAAGCTCCCTTGGTGTGTGGCTGTCTGGATGGAATGCACAAAGCCCAGCTGTCACCCTCCCCAGACGTGTATTAGAGAGATGCAGCAGGCACAGAATCAATTACTCAGTCATTTGAAGAGCGCGTCGCTTTCACTCCTGGGGGTATCTCAGAGCTGGGGTGCGATGTTTCATTTCGAAAAGCCAGGTCTTGAGTCTCTTCCTGAAGTCTGTGAGTGAGGGTGAAGTTCAGAGGGGTAGAGGTAGGTCGTTCCAGGCCTTGGGAGCAATGTAGGAAAAAGAGTGGCTGCTGCTCCGGCTATGCCGGATGCTGGGTGTGTGTGCGAGGGCCAGAGAGGAGGAGCGCAGGTGTATGGTGGGTTGGTGGAAGTGTAGACATTAGTTGATGTACTCGGGTCATTGATTGTTGTGTAGGACTTTGTAGGCTTTCATGAGGAGCTTCAAATTACACCTCTTCTGGACGGGGAGCCAGTGGAGGTTTCTGAGGTGGGGGATGATGGGGGGTTGTACTTGGGAAGGTCCAGAATGAGTCTGGCGCTAGTGTTCTGTGTTGCCTGATGTCTCTTTAGGAGCTGGGAGGATATGCCAGTGTAGAGAGTGTTGCAGTAGTCGAGGCAGCTGGTGACAAGGGCCTAGGTGACGGTTTTCCTGGTGTTGGCTGGGATCCATCGGAAGATTCTGTGGAGCATGATGAGGGAGTGGAAGCAAGAAGAGGCAACTGTGCTGGTCTGCCACTTCATGGTCAGCTCACTGTTGAGGATGATGGCAAGGTTACAAGCATGGTATGTAGGCATGTGAGTGGGTTCGAATTCAGCTGGCCACTAGCTTTGGTCCCAAATGGAGTTGTTTGTCCTCAAGATTAGGACATCCGTCTTGTTGGAATTGAGATTCAGGCAGTTGGTCTTCATACAGTAAGCTACTGTGGTCATGGCATTGCAAAAGTTGGTTCTAGTGGTGGAGGGATCTTCAGTAAGTGAGAGGATCAGTTTAGTATGATCTGGATAGGAGATGATGTTGAGTCCATAGGATCTAACGATGTTGGTGATGTGAGTCATGTAGGTTTTGAACAAGTAGTGTTGAAGGATGAACTTTGGGGTGTGATATAAATGATGCTCTTCGGTGCTGAGACGAAAGGGGGTAGTTGGATGCTCTGAGTGCGTCCTGTCAGGAAGGAGGCGATCCATTTGAGGGCATTGTTTTGTTTTCTGATGCTGTGGAGCCAGTTGATGAGGGAGTGGTGTGAGATAGTGTTGAACGCAGCTGATAGGTCGAGAAGAATCAGAGCAATGGTTCCCCAACAGTCGAGGATTGCTCTGATGTCGTCAGTGGTGGTGATAAGTGTGGTCTCAGTGCTGTAGTTGGAACACAAACCTGATTGGGAGGTATTCAGTAGATTTATTTTCTCCAGGTAGCTGGTGAGTTGTTGGTTGATGGTCTTCTTGAGTACTTTGGCTGGGTATGGGAGTAGGGTCGGTAATTCTTGAGTTCATTGGGGTCGGCGTAGGGTTTTTTCAGGAGGGGGTTGATTGCTGCAAGGTTCCATTTGTCTGGACAAACTGCTGAGGTGATGGAGGTGTTGAGGATGCGGATTAGTTCCGGTCTGAAGAGGTTGTTTCCTAGGTTGAAAAGGTGGAGGAGGCATGGGTCAGGGTGTACCCCTGAGTGAATGGATGAGATGATGTCTGAGGTGGATTGAGCGGTGAGCAATGCCCACATGGAGATCGTGCTGTAGGTGTGCGCTGGGGGGTCGGGAGAGATGTGGTTGGAGATTGAGGTTGAGGGTCGAAGTTGTTGTAGATGGTGGCGATCTTGCTGTAGAAGTGAAGTAGACTGAGAAGGTGTTGCAAAGTTCTTGGAAGGGGTGGATGGTGTTCTCTGTGGCTGCTGGGTTGGAGTATTCTTTGACTATTTTGAAAAGTCCTTTTGTGCAGTTTGATGCTGAGTCGATGCGGGTTGTCATGGCTGCTCTCTTGGCCTCCTTGAGTTATCGGTGGTAGTTGCTGAGGGGTGCTCTGCGGGCTGTTCTATCAGAGGGATTCCTGGTGGGTCGCCATTGTTTCTCGAGGTTGTAGCAGCTGCGTTTGGTGTTTCTTAGCTCAGGAGTTTACCAGCTAGTGTTCATAAAGGTTTTGTTGGTTCTGACTGGTTTCAGCAGGGTAACCGAGTTGGCGCATTTGGTGCTCCAGGAGCAGAAGTTCAGGATGGCTTGGTTGAGGTCGGGTGAGGCCTTGGGTTTGGATGAGCTGAGGGTCTGCTGTAGGAGGCTGGCCCTCTATTTAGTTTGCAAAATCAGGTACACTGTGTAGAGGGTCCAGGCAACCACACGTTGGTTTACAGAGGTAAAAACTAGCCCACCTAATTCTTTAATCTTTGTGGTAGCTTGGTTGAGCAGTTAAATTAACCATGGAGAAGTACAAAACATTTGTTGTACTCACAGTATCAATAAAGCAAGACACACACCCAAAGGAATAACTCTAGACCAATTTACAAAAATACACCAGATTTTTCACAAATTTTGAAACCAAGATAATCAAAATTGGGTAAGTACTTTTTAAGTTATGAATTTCTAAAGTTTTAAAAGGTGTCTCCGTTCTGTGCATAATTACACACCATATGAATCAATGGGAGAAATACTTTGAAAATGCATATAAAATCAGGCAATGCATTTACCAATGTCTCCTTTTGCAGGTAAGTCAAGGTCGTCAGTGGGCGCTATGGATCAGCTAGTGAAGTTTTGGTGGCTCCCGGTTTCGGCGGGAGAAAATGCAGAAAGTTGTTGGAGCTGGTGCCAGGCCACTGCGAGGGACCACTTAGAAAAGCACTGCACAAGAGGACTTAAAGGTAAGTCCGGTGGGTTATATTGGAGTGCCGAAGTCGCAAGGGGTGAAGACCCTTAAGACACAGCTGGTTCTTCAGTGCAGGGCAGAGGGAGGCTGGGTGAAGAGCGAACCGGTGAGCCAGGAGCTGTGCGCAAAGGTGCTCTTGGAAGCAGGAGGTAGGTCTCTTTGAGGGTCGTTTGCAGGTCAGCAGGGGCACTCTGGTGGGAGGTCCTGGCATTTTCTGAAGTCCTGTGACAGGGGATTTTTCTTGGTCCTTTTACAGCCCTGAATGGACTGTCCTTCTGGGTATCCGATGTGAGGTGACCACTGCCTGGGGTGATTGCACGGTCTGGCCAATAGATGGTGCAGTGCCACCAAACTTGGCACACTTGCAGGGTTTGTCCTTATGGGCGACTGGGTAGGGTTTGATCTGGCTGTGGTGTCCGGTTGTTTGGTGAGCAGCCGGTCGGTGAAGTGGACTTCAATGGGTCTTTAGTCTTTGGTGATGCATTCACTCTTGGAGGGGGATCTTTGGTGATTTTGGAAGTGTGGAGGTCTTCTGGGGGTTTGTAGAGTCCATTGAGTATTAAAAAAAAACCTCTGCGGCGATTGTCGAGTCCTGGGTGCAGCAGGCAGGGTTTGGTGCCTATTCTCAGTGCAGCCTGTCTTTAGTTCTCGAGCCTCAGTCTTCTTTGTTGCTGGCCTTCTTTTGTCCTTGGACTCTGATTCTCTGGTCTAGGATGCCTACTACGTACTGTATTTAGTGGGTGTTTAGGGGAGTACCTAGTACTGACTCTTAGGTCAAGTACCTTAGCATGGCTGCACACACAAAATGAACACTTCCTGTGGGCAGAGGTCACTTCCCTACACCTGATAGGCTATTTTCCTTCCATGCAAGATGGAGGAAAATTAAATGGAGGGGTCATCTTGTATCAACACCTTAGGGGTGGTTCAAAGCCCTTTGAAGCTCACTGACAAGGCAGTGCACATTCCTGGGGGGAGGTGTAATAGCACCTCTGCCCAGGAAGGGCTTTGTTCTTGGACCCAAAAAATAGGATCTCTCACCCCAGAGGTCCAGAATCTTGTCTGGTGCTGGCAGGCTGATTGTGACTGGCCAGCAACCATGCCAGCATAGTTAGCCTTTGCAGGGGACACCTCTAAGGTGACCTCTGGGTATATTTTGTAAGAAATCCAATACTGGTACCAGTATTGGCCAGGTCCTCCATGGACCAGAAACAAGCATCCTAGGACCAGTTTCAGGGTATCACCCTTCATCAGCCAGGCTAGCTTGAATCTGGTGGCATAACAAGCACGGGACCCACGTCTGGGCATACCCTTCCCACTTAGGGCAACAAGGGAGGACCTGGCCTGGCAGTTCGGGCTCAACTGTCCCTATGGGGAACAGGGTCAAGACTGATTTGCATATGGCTAGATCCAAAGTGGGGTGGCATGGTGAGCAAAATAATTGGTGGATCAATCCCAGATCTGTGACTGGGGTGAATGTTTTATTGGTTCCACATTCTGTCCATCATTTGTGTTTGTTAACTTTCTAAAAATGACATTTTCAAAACTGCAATTTAAAATCCGACTTCATCATAAGTTGTGATTTTAAATATTGTGTTCAGTGACACAAACCTGACAAACTTATCTCTTCCAGATTGGGAATTACATTTATAAGATGTAATAAGGTAATCCAAATGTTATCCTATAAGAGAGATAGACTGTGCAGTAGTGAAATACTAATTTGGGAGTTTTTCACTACCAGGGCATGTGAAACTTAGAAGTACATGTCCTGCCTTTTAAAAATGTAAAAAAGGGATGTTTTAGGCCTAGAAAGAGATGTACCTTGCCAGATCGACATGGCAGTGCAAAACATCAGACACTGGCTCTGCAATAGCAGGCCTGAGACATGGTTAGAGGGCTACTTAAGTAGCTGGCACAATCAGTGCCGCAGGCCCAGAAGTAGCATTTAATTTACAGGCCCTGGGCACAGGTACTGCACTTTAATAGGGACTTATAAACAAATTAAATATGCCAGTTAGGGTTAAGCCAATGTTACCATGATTTAGGGGCGAAAGCACAAGCATGTTAGCACTAGTTAGAAGTGGCAAGATGCACAGAGTCCTAAAACCCCCAAAAAACAAGGTCAGAAAGTGAGGGGGGCAGGCAAAAAGTTGGGAGGGACCTCCCTAAGGCTGTCAGGTCTAACAACAGGTGAGAGGGAGTTTAAGAAAAGAAAGACTGCACAGTGTGATATCCACCCTTGGAATATTGTGTTCACCCTTCAGAAGTCATATTTATTTCAGTCTGTTATATCAGCAGGTGAGATTTAACTTGTATCTTTAATCCCTCAAGTATATTTTAGGAAGTCCTATCACAAATGTTAACTGTAATTCGCAAGAAAGGTGCTGCTACAAGCTGCAAAACAGTATTAAACAGCATAGTTGCACCAACATGAGGGAATGCTAACTATAGGGTTGCGTGCTTTACACAGCCGTTCTAAGCATATGAAACTATGGAGTGCAAAGAATGAAGCATATATTATATGAAATCTACTAAAGAATTCTGGAGTGTATTCCCAAGAACGGTGTAATTTGCAAACTGAACAAACACTATAAATGTATGGGGTTTATCCAGGAGTAAAAGGAACACAACCCACTGAAATGCACAACTTCCAACAACCACTGTATATGACTGAAGAAGTCCATCCTTGAGCAAAAGGAAAGCAGCCCTCTGTGAAGGACAGCTTCCAACAACCAATGTGGATCTATGGTATCCACACAGATGCAACTGATGAGCAAACCGACGAAAAGTACAGAATTTGACCAGTCCCGTGTGTATAAACTGGAGCACATTCATCAGCAATGAAACTGTAACTAACCTGAGCAGGTATCTGGATTACCTAAGAGTATAGCCATCAGTAGAAGTGTAATGCTATGGAGGCAATCTGGTCATTTTGGATTGACAGGAAGCCATGGAGGAGAGATGGGGTTTAAGAGGGGGGCAGAGAGACGTGAAGAAATAGAAAGAGCAGGGGTTTTGGCATATATAGTGCCAAACAGTGAAAATGCAAAAGGAGGATGCCTTTAATCTCACTACCCTTTACCTGGAGGCCTGGGCTAGATGCCTTAGGAGGAGAGGTTTCAAGAAGAAATCACAGTGGACAGTAAAGAAAAGTACCTCTGGACTACATAAGCACTCACTGAAGTTCCCCAACTGCGGTATGGCAAAATATAGGGAAAAGTTAAAAATCTTTTTAACTTGAAAATAAACATTAACATGTGTTATGTCAAATATTAATGTAAAATAATTATATATATTTACTTTGAATGTAGCACAAAATATAAAATGTTACAGCACTATTAAATACATTTTGAATTAAAACTTTAAAAAATGCAAATATAATAAATTCAATTAAAATGATGTTTCTGAAGTTAAAATTAAGAAAAATTACCATCTAAGAAAAAAAGTACTTTTTATTGTCATTATTAATTTTTGAAAGTGATATATATAATTCATTACAATTATTTAAATTAAATCAAATGTTATATATTTTTTTAAATTAAAAATAAATTTCTAAAATATGTTATAAATAAATAATACATATGTACTATTTTTGTACCATTCATTTTTATATATCTAACTATTTTAAATAATTAAATTTAATTGAACATTATTTCCTACTGGGTTTTGTTTTAAGTCCAATCTCCATTATTTTCTATGGGAGGGTGTTGCAGTGCCAGTGGTTGGCCATGTCTAGTGTAGGACTTACTACAAAACTGTAAATTACTACAAAAGCATAGGTTAATACAAAAGTGCAGTTTGTGAATCCCGAAAATAGCAAACTTACTGAAAAGTGTAGACTTGATGCAAGTTCAGTTTGTGAATCAGACCCTACCTGTTTCTCCTCAACACAACCAGCATCTTGAGTACACTCTCTTATGCTTCACATAATGTATGTTTGTTCTAAGTGTGTAATTTCTGCATCTCAACATCACATCATAATCATGGCCCTTATTATTCCATGATGCTGTGTCTCTGCTCCCCTTTCACAATGTGCCCTCACTGCCATGTCAAGCTGTGTCCCATTTCGCTATGGCATCCCTTTACCCAGTCCCCGACTTTTGCTACTTCCTCACCCTGTAATACACTGCCTCTGTTACCTCTTCCCATTCTTCTCGCTCCTTACAAACCTGCAGGCTATAGAGGAAGGAATTTTAAGAAATCAGCACCAGATTAAATATTTTTTTTGTTTTAAAAGATCTAATAAGTCACTTGTCCTTGTTTACTGCTTTGTTACTACTGTGTTAGTCCTTCACTTCCTAGCGTGCGCTGCTTAAACCGCTATCCCTCAGTGCTTTCAAACAGTCATCAGGCAGCACAAATGATCCACAATTATGTTCCCTTCATGTAGCACTTTCAAGCGCCATAAGCACTCTGAGATCAAACAACATGGCATAGGTCAGCTTTTTAGGTTGAGCGCACAATCGCTTTGACCTGTTGTAAGTATTGTAGGTTTCAACCGTGCCCATGTCACACCCATCACTTTCACTCATTCGTGGGCTTGTCTTTCAAAATCACTTGATGGCGTTGGTAATTGCTTTACATTTGTCCCGCCTTGAGGCTGTTTGTGTCACACCTTGTAGACTGCTCCTCTTACATGGATTATTGCACAATTGCCAATATACTTCAGCGTGCTCTCCCCTTTGTGCTGCATGGCTGCCACGGCGGTGACAGCATGAACAGTCACAACGGCATGAACTCGATTGGCGGTATTAGAGCGCTAGTCATATTGCTCACAGTTACCTAATTAGAGTAATTTCTTGTGGCTCTCCCCTTAAAACACTTGAAATTTGTGAATGCTTTACTAAAACAGAAATCCTCAAAGCGAAAGTGGCTCTCCCAGCACAGCGGGAGAGCAGATACTACAATATTCACTGCACTCTGGAAACTGTCCCATAATGCTTTGCAAGCATTCTTTTTCAAAACATTTTTGCTCGTAACTCATACTGTGGTGGTCCTAGGACAATGGGACCACCACCAAAACGTTCACAACAACGTGTTCTTTCTGTCTACCTCATCTTTAGGTCCTCCCCACACGGTTAGTGGGGACCCTAAAATAATAATCCCACCCACCATTCAATACCTGTTTAATCTTTCTCATGGATGGAACTTTTATTTTACTTGTAAGAATAGGCTGTGTTTTTTTACGGCATTCTTTGTAATTTCATTGTTATAGGTCTGTTAGCTCTGAGTATGTATAGTGTGCTATGTCCTCCCTGTATTACTTTCTGCCTTTTTTTGTGTGGCTGTCTTCTAGGGCTTACCAACTATACAGTTACATTACCATGTTTCTTACAAATATTATTTCCATTGTGAGTTCCTCTAATGGTTGTCCTCAGCATTACAGTCATATCAACATATTAAAATATTTGCGGTATTGAAACTTGTTCCATAATGCTTTGCAGGGCATTATTTTTTGCAAAACATTGTTACTCATAACTCAGACTGTGGTGGTCCTAGGACAATGGGACCACCACCAAAATGTTTATAACATGCTCTTTCTGTCTACATTAGCTTTGGGTCCCCACACTAGGTTAGTGGAGACCCCAAAATAATAACCCCTCCCACCATTTAGTGTCTGTTTAACCTTTCTGATGCCTGGAGCTTTTGTTTCTTACAGCTGACAGTAGGTTCTGTTTAAGGGCCTTCTTTGTAATACCATTGCTATAAGCTTGTTATCCTTGAATATGTGTATTGTACTATGCCCTCTATGGGCTTAATATTTGGTTGTGCTGTATTATTTCTGCCATTTTTTTCTGCAGTTCTCTAGGTGATATCTACAAAGTTACATGACCATGTTTTTACAAATGCTATTTTCATTGTGGGGTCCTCTAGGGGCTGTTCTATGTATTACAGTCATATCAACATATGAAAATATTAATCACACAGAAACTTGTCCCATAATGCTGTGCAGGGCATTACATTTACAAAACAGTTTTGCTCATAACTCAGCCTGTGGTGGTTCTTGGACAATGGGGCCACCTTCAAACATTGATCACCATGTGCTTTTTCTATCTACATCATTTCTGGGTCCCCACACTATGTTAGCGGGGACTACAGAATAATAAACCCTACCACCATTCATTATTTTTTAAGCTCTCTCCTGACTGAAACTTTTGATTTACAGCTGTTTTATGGGTCTTGTTTATGATGTCATTGAAAGAGTTCTGTTAGCCTGGGAAGTGTGTTATGCATTATGCTGTCTAGGAATTAAATATATCATTATTTGCATTACTTTCTTCTGTTTCTTTTAGTGTGGTTATGCTCCCTAAGGGTTGACTGTGTGGTTACATGACAGTTTCCTTCAAATGCTATTTTTATTATGGGTGTTTTCTAAGGGATGTTCTGAGCATTGCAGTTAACATGCTATAGTATTTGCAGCACAAAACCTTGCCCATAATGCTTTGCAAGGCATTATTTTTACAAAACATTTTTGCTCATAACTCAGCCTGTGATTGTCCTAGGACAATGGGACCACCTTCAAAACACTCTTTCTTTCTACATTATCTCGGAGTCCCCATGTTAGGTTAGTGGGGACCCCACAATAATAACCCCTCCCACAATTCACTGTATTTTAAGCTTTCTCATGGCTGCTACATTTGTTTTATAGCTGAGAGAAGTTTTGTTTTAAGGCCTTGTTTGTAATATCATTGCAGTAGGCCCGCATGCTCTAAAAATGCCCTGTAGGGGCTCATTATATGGTTACACTGCATGACTTTCTCGTACATTTTTTCATGGGATTATTGCCTCTAGGGGCTAACAATATGGTTACGTGACCATGTTCCATACAAATGATTTTCTTTTTATGGTGCACTCAAGGGGTTGTTTTGAGCATGACAGTCTAATGCCAACAGTTTATTTCTGATAAAGGTTTATATGATAATTGTATATGTTTTAATAATCTCTCTTTATTACAAATATTACCATAATTGAGGCCAATTTAACATCCTTATTACACTATGACTGTTTGAACACTCTTGATAAGTTTGAGCGACCTTTTTAGTTTATTTCTCTATTTACTCCTCCGTGGCTGTCTTGTGTCTTTTTGGGGGAATTGTGGTAGCCAGTCAACAACTCTGATGGTGGGTGACATGGTATTCTATTGGAATTAGCATGGCAAATTTAAATTAGGATGCTAAATGGCAACATTTTAATTTTTGCTGCAGATAGAGGAAGAAGGTAAATGGAAGTGCTTTAGTTATATGCAGGGCCACTGGAATGATATGGCAGGAAAAGACGAAATTATGAGGCAGGGTTGTCCAATTTATGTGGCAAGAAAAGTGCAGTTATTAATTTACAATGCTAAATGCTCTAACTCAAGCAAATGCGAGACCTATTGTATTGCAAATGCTTGTTTAATTCACAATCAAATAAAATGATATAGCTTCGCTTTTATGAATTTAACCAAATGTTCCTCTTAAATAAAAGAGCCCTGCCAGATTTGGTAATGTATATGAAGTTTTGGTCACTGATGTGCAGCCATAATAAAGCTTAGGAGATTCTGTTTGGCCCCCATCATTTGGACCCTGTAAAAGTGTTAGCCTCCTCCGAAGAATAGCCAGAAAAATAAAAGACCCCCCACTGTGAAACATGCACTGAACGAGGTACTCAGCAATCCCGACCCCTTCTAGGAAGATTTTGTTCATTCCTTGTTCCTCTGTTTCAGTCTATTCTCTCTTTTTCCATCTGTTTTCTTTTTCACAATCCTTCCCTTCGTTCTTCTGCGCTTTCATTCCATTTGCCTCTTGCTAATGTTTTTTATTTTGAAATATTTAGCAAATCTCGGTCTTTCACCTTTTTTGTTACTCAGCCAACCCGCTGACCCCCTTTCCCAAAGACCTGCCATTATATCCTCATTCCTGCTGTACCATACATTAGCTTCTACTCGATCTTGTGATCCGTAAAACTCAGATCAAAGTTCAGAAGTGCCTTTAAGAACTATTTTAATCTGTCCAGATGCACCGCCATTTGAAGCTGGTTTAGCCAGAGCTACCAATCGTTATGCTACAGAGAAAGTTGTTTCAATGAATCAGCATCAGAATTAGAACGTTTTGCTTTAAAACCAGCTAAACAAAATCAACGGTCCTCCTTTACTACTGCCTTGCCAAGGCGTTAAGAACCTTCTGGTGGGGAAAGTGTATTGGAGTCACTTCAGTTCAGCTTTGCAAATGGTTTTATAACAAGTGCGGACATGTTTCACTGTGGCCAAGCTTCCGCCTCGAGAGTGCACAACCTGCACGGATGTATTTATTGTATTGCTTGCATCTCACACCTTATTACAAAATAATTTATACATGTTTCCTGTTTCCGTATTACTGCCAGGTACACCCTTCACTTTTCACCAATATCCTCATCCAAACGACCTCTGAGATGAAAATTATCATAATTACTAGCACTACATGAACGTCGACTTCAACGGTATTCTATCTTGCAAAATAGCAGCTGTTAAAAGGTCGGTGAGTACAAGGAAAGGTAGTCTGTGTTGTTTGTAACTTGAGTGAAACTATACAGATTATCCCACCAATATTTCCCTGCAATACGTTTCACTGCCTTTTTGCAGCGTTTGTTGGCATGCGTGAATAAAAGCATTACATATGAAATCACGTGTGTTTTTTAAGAAGCATACATTTATTGTTGTTAACTCCAAATCCACTTAGCTTCACAATGTAGTGCTAGTCAATACTGTGAACTCAATAGTGTAGCAGGCTCCTGTCTCAACAACAATATTCTGACCTGTCTACCATGGGAAGCAAAAAGAACAGATGATGAACTGAATGCTTAACAACGCAAACATTCTTCTCTAGTCACAAAGAACTGCATTTAATCCATCGGTTTTTTTGCCCACCACACCACCCCAGTTTAGACCCAGCCATATGAAAATCAGCCTTGTCCCTGTTTCTCATGGAAACAGTCCAGCCAAAATTGTCAAGCAAGGTCCTCCCTGGACCTAAACAAGCATCCAGGGACCAGTTTCTGTGCATTACCCTTCATCAGCCAGACTAGCTTAAATCCAGAGGTGCAGTGGACACAGGAGCCACGCCTGGGCATACCCTTCCCACTTAGGGCAACAACAACAACAAAAAAACAGCTGATGGACAGAATGCTGAACAATGCAAAAAAAATCAACTCCAGTCACAAAGATCTGGGTTTAATCCATCATTTTTTTACCTACCACACCACCCCAGTTTGGACCCACCCATATGCAAATCAGTCTTAACCCTGTTCCTCATGGGACCAGTCTAGACAGAACTACCCAGCCAGGTCTTCCCTGGACCGGAAACAAGCATCCTGAGACTGGTTACGTGGTATCACACTTTATCAACCAGGCTAGCTTGAATCCAGTGGCGCAGTGAGCACGGGACCCATGTCTGGGTATACCCAGATTTGCTTATGGCTAGGTCCAAACTGGGGTGGTGTGGTGGGCATAAAAAACTATGGATTAAACCCAGATCTTTGTGACTGGGGTTGAACGTTTGTATTGTTCAGTATTTCGTCCATCAATTGTTCTCTTACTTTTGTTGCCCTAAGTGGGAAAGATATGCCCAGACTTGGGTCCCGTGCTCACTGCGCCACTGGATTCAAGGTACCCTGGCGGATGAAGCCTGATACCCTAAAACTGCTCCCAGAATGCTTGATTACGGTCCAGGGAAAAACTGGCCTGACAGTTTAGATTGGACTGTTCCTATGGAGAACAGGGTCAAGACTGTTTTGCATATGGCTGGGTCCAAACTGGGGTTGCATGGTGGGCCAAAAACAATGGATTAAACCCAGATCTTTGTGACTGGGGGGGAATGTTTGCATTGTTCAGCATTTCGTCCATCATTTGTTCTTTTTGTTTTTGTTGCTCTAAGTGGGAAGGGTATGCCAAGATGTGGGTTCGTGCTCACTATGCCACTGGATTCAAGCTAGCCTGACTGATGAAGAGAGATACCCTGAAACTGGTCCCCGGATGCTTGATTCCGGACAAGGGAGGAACTGGCCTGGCAGTTCGGGCTGGACTGTTCCTCTGGAGAACAGGGTCAAGCCTGATTTGCATGTGGCTGGGTTCAAACTGGGGTGGCATGGTGGGCAAAAAAAACGATCGATTAAACCCAGATTTTTGTGACTGGGGGTGAATGTTTGCATTGTTCAGCATCCCGTCCATCATTTGTTCTATTTTGCTTTTGTCATCCTAAGTGGGAAGGGTATGTCCAGACATTGGTTCCGTGCTCACTGCATCACTGGATTCAAGCTAGCCTGGCTGATGAAGGATGACACTTTGAAATCGTTCCAGGGATGCTTTATTCCGGTCCAGGTAGGAACTCGCACATCAGTTCGGGCTGGACTGCTCCTATGGGGAACAGGGTTGTTAACGCGTCCGTCTATGTTAATTTATACACATCAGGACTCGTTTTAGGCCGATGAATCTTTGGACCCAGTGGTTAGACACCGTAAGACGAGATAACTAATCAATAGGTCAATCAATATGTCAATAACACTGTCAACAGTTAACACCAAAATATATTTCACTTTAGTCATTAATAAACCTTCGGCGCAATCATGACCTTTCAGTCACGAATAACCACACCTTAATGGAGATTTAGTGAATTTGATTCCCTATTGATTACAATCTAATAGGAAATGCATTAATCTCAAAACCAAGAAGCATATGAACATAATCACGAGATGACAACTATGATGAGCTTTCAATAATACAAAGATCAGGAACATAAGGTAATTATGCGAATAAGAACAGATCGCGATACATGATACCTACTAAAGGTTTTAGTTCAGCATGGCACCACGTCAGTCACGTCAGTCCGTCAGTTTAATGAATACCTCATCTAATCTCGAATTAGCATTAGCATGTGGGGCTTCATGCAAAACAATTTAGAACATCAATTTGGAAAACGTCTAACTAAGATCTCTAATCAAAACATACAGCAGTTGGTACCTAGAAAGAAAAGGCAAAATAGATTTCATTAGTAACATAATTACCCTCCTCGGGATAGGCCAGCATACAGGATCAGTCTTCGTCTTCAGGACATCAGTTAGATCATTGTCAGTCTATCTAAGTAAAGGCAAGGGACACTCTCCCCTTAAGGAGGAAAGTGTAACGGGGCACTCTATGGGCAAGGATTATTGTCTAAGTCTCAAGTCACCAAATAGAGTGACAGAGTTTCTGGATGCAATTGATATAATTCCCTACCTAATGCCGTTTGTCTCTTGTGTCACGGGTTTTTATCCCTTTTTCCAAAATACATTCCCCCAAAATTCTATTGGTCAGTCACTACACCCCACTATCGGTAACCAATCAAATTATACATTAAGTAATGCATTTATCATTTCACGATATTTCTCTAAATCCTAATTGGTCTTCATAATTGACGTTTTTCGTAGGTGGCACATCCGGGGTTACTTCATTTCCTTGGCACACGCTTCGGGTCAAGAGTTCTCTTCTCCTCGCTTTATTGTCCTTGAAAGTGTCCATGTTTGTTGCGAAGCTTATAAATTTAATAATAAAGCTACTTGCATGCGGATGAGAGAGTTGGGTAGTGTTGCAAATAAGTAAAGAAAAAGAACAATCGTTGGGTCATGGTCTTTTGCAAGTCAGCACACTGGAGAAACAGAAAAATATGCTTTAATATGAGAGTTACACAGCTAATTCTCGACTCACGCTAACTTAAAGTATACAAGTTCTAATGGATGCAGTTTTATACGTTTTAATGTGCTCAGTTAGGCATAATATAAGCGATTATTTCTTATAGTTGACATTAGTTTACACAGGTGAACAATTCTCCATAATAACATTATTAATGCAGCACTGTTAAACATAAGCATTTCACGTCTATAATATGTAATATTTAAACTACGCTCTCTCAGTCCCTCCTCTGATGACGCTCGTCATCAAACAATCTTTTGATCTTAATTTTTCACCTTGCGCATAATACGCATTTCAACATCTTGCCCTTTATGTGAGCTTTCCCAAATTTCATTGAACATTTTCTCTCTTTCACTTTCTTCATTTTGTCTGGCTCTTTTTGACAAATTCCTTTTTATTTTGTCATTAATTTTGCATGCCCCCCATAATCCTAATAGACAAATTAAAACAATCAATAGACCTATCATAATTTTTGCAAGTACCCCATTCCAAATGTTGGTAAACCAGCTTCCCACTCGGGCAATTCTTTTTCCAAAATTTTCCCAAACACTAGGTTCTTTTAGATCCTTCAAATCTGTACTATCTCTAATAAGGTTAGTAAGCATGCTTCTAATTTTCTTACTGTTATCAGGTATGAATGAACAACAATGACGTTCATTAAGCATTTTGCACACACCTCCACTCTTTGCTAAAAGAATGTCTAAAGCAAGCCGGTTTTGAAGAGTCATAACTCTTTCTGCAGCCAGTTCAGTATCCATCAGAAGTATAGCTCCTGTAAAATTTGTCAGCATGTTATCCACAATAGTAGACAACTTTTGAATTTTCATAGAATTTAAAATAACCCCCACTGATGGGATTATAGCTCCAAATATATCACCAATGACAGCCGCCACTGATTCTCTCTTTTGTCTAGTATGTTGTAATTCAGACGTTTTAGGTATTTGTTTTAAGTCATCAATCTGGTATATCTTTGGGAATACTATTCCCAAATAACATGTCCCATACCATCCCTTAGGGAGACGGTAATATGCATTTAACCCACAGATGTAATAGATTCCAGGAATCGCTGGGTCTTGTCCATTTAACATAAAGGTCCATTTACTCTGAAACAGAAACACATGTCTACATTCACTCGTACCTACAAATAGATTGTCTTGATCAGACTTTGGCCTATATATACACAGTCTACCTACATGTAATGCATCTATAGCTAATTTGCCTTGTGTTTTAATTGCTGTGTAAGCGTAATCATTTGCATAAGTAAGTTTTTCTAAGCCTTTTTCTAACCTTTCTTTTAATGCTTTGCGTCTATCATCTGTGCGATCTAAAAAGCTTTTCTCTACAGGAGACAGTAAGCAAGTCAAATTATTGCGATGTGCCTAAGCAGTTCCAAATGTAAGTGTTGGCTCAAAGAATCCTCTAACTATTTTAATATCATGCTCTTTAGCTAATTTATTTAAGAATTCAATCACAGGAACAAAAGAAAACACAACATCCAAATTTGAATAAAAATATTGCACATGCTCTTGATTATAAAATCTTGTTAATAGCAAGCTGCAACTAATCCCATAAGTAAGAGGGAGGCTATGATAAGTAACTCCCTCCTGCACAGATGAAGGAATTTTAGTACACACATAACAATCTTTTGCATCCATAGTTTCCACATACTCATTTAGTAAGCGATAGAAGACATTAGTAGAAAGTTCCCCTTTTGCATTAGTTCCCTCATGCAGATGTCTGGCATCTTGCTCAAATTTCTCCCATGGTGATAGATTATTAGCAGTAGTAGTCTCAGGTTTTGAAGTTGCATTAATAGTTTCACTTTCTCTCCATGGCATTCCTACAATCACTCCCACAATCATTATTGCGCATACAGCACCTATCATAAGTCCTAACCAACCACACACCTTACTTCCTTTGCTACTATAAGCCATGTTTGTATAGAATAAGAATAGCAGATCAACAATCAACTCAAGAAGGCAAACTCTTTCTGCGTATTTTACAGCGTCTTCACTCACTCCAGGACCCTTTTCGTCAATTCAAGTTAGCAGCTTGTCGTAATCAGGTTTCTTGAAGTCAAATCCAGGTTTAGTGTCGCTTTCCGATAGTTTTCTAAAGTCTCTTTCTCTTTTCAGCTTTCACGATTTCGATTTATCCAAGTTCTCTTGTAGAATACCTTCAGGTACCGTAGTATTGGCCTGGCACTTCTCAATCAAAGCAGAATGCTAAGAATTCTTGTTGCCATTCAGAGGTTGTAGCATATGCCCATTCAGGACCTGTGTATCTTCGGTTTGCTATTCTCTTTCTTTTTAATTTTTTGTTCACCTTGTTGTTCCCCTTCGCTTAGATCATCTGCTTGTGAAGTATCGCTTTCTTCTATTATGGTCTCGTTTGCTATTTCTCTTATTCTGAGATGTGGCTTGTCTGGCCAGTTATCACCTCTGTGTGTCTTGTTTCTGTGTTTTCCTTCAGGACGTTGAACAGCACCCTCCTCTTGTGATATGGTGTTTTCTCTTGACGGACTTGCAACTGGTTCAACTTCTCCTTCTCTGTCGTCTTCCGGTTCTACACTGTACTCAGGCTCTGAATTGTATTCGTCTACTTCTGGGAGAACCTCTCCTTGTCTTAGTTCTCCTGCTGCCTCAACTGAGATAGGCCCTCTGTCACCTCTCTCGAACTCACTGTCAGCTTGAGGGACAAGGCTGTTCTCAGTGGGCTCTCCTGCAGTCTCAGATCTTTCTTGACTGATCTCTGACTCTGGGACTTCTCCTCCTGAAGTTGCTGAACCGGAATCTTCAAGTTCCTCTTCAACAGGACACGTTACCTTCTTTGTGTGACTGGCATGTATCCAGTTGGGAACCCCGGCACACTTCACAGCAGTAGTGGTTGTCAATATTACTTGATATGGCCCCTTCCAACGTGGCTCAAGACACGATTTCCTCACGTGCTTCTTGACAACCACCCAATCTCCAGCTTGCAAAGAATGTCCTGGTTCGCCGATTGGTGGCAATGTGTTAGCTTCCACCTGGTGAGAGAAAGAGCGAATCATGTCAGCCAAACCTTTGCAGTAATCCAACACCATATCATCTGTAATATTCACTAGTGCATTTGCAGGTACCGCTGGTAACCTCATTGCTCTACCCATGAGGATTTCATGGGGGGACAGTCCCATTTTCTTATCTGGCGTGTTTCTCATAGACATCAGTACTAGAGGTAATGCATCTGGCCATTTCATATTTGTTGCTGCACACATTTTTGCTATTCTTGATTTTAAGGTACCATTCATCTGTTCAACTAGTCCTGATGCTTCAGGGCGATAGCTACAATGCAACTTCTGCTCAATGTTGAGTGCGGCACACAGAAGTTTGATCACCTCATTGTCGAAGTGTCTTCCCCTGTCTGATTCTATAGAAACCGGAAACCCGAACCTTGGTATTAACTCTCTGAGTAGTAGTTTTGCAACTGTAAGACTGTCATTCCTACGTGTGGGGTATGCCTCAATCCAATGACTGAAAACACACACAATCACCAACACGTACTTCAATCCTCCACAAAAAGGCATTTCAATGAAATCCATTTGCATTCTGTTAAATGGACCTCCAGCTCTTCCAATGTGGCTCAAAGTTACCACTGTTCCTTTTCCAGCGTTCATCTGCTGACAGATGACGCACCTGTGACAAGTAATTTCTGCGGCATGTCTGAATTTTGGATTGAACCAATCAATTTGAAAAGATTTGATCATGGCATCTCTTCCCAAATGTGCCTGCCCATGATATAATCGAGCAAATTGTGACAGAAGACTATTTGGCAGAACTAATTTTCCTTCCTCTGAAACCCACATATCATCTGCTCTTTGCACACACTGCATTTTCTGCCAGGAACGTTGCTAGCACGGCTTTGTAATGTCTTTAATTCATCTAAGGTATCAACCACTCGCAATGCTAGGCTTAAGGTTGTGTCGTTCTCAGGTTGTGGTAACAATTCCCACTGCTCCTTAAATGATATACAGTTTAATGCACAAAATCTTGCAACTTGATCTGCGTAACCATTCCCCATTGACACAAAGTCTTGTGATCTGGTGTGAGCACTGCACTTCACCACGGCAATTTCAAGAGGTAACTGAATCGCATGTAACAAATCTCTTATTTGTTCTCCATTTTTTACTGGTGAACCTGAGGATGTCATGAAAACCCTCTGTGACCAGAGTTGGCCAAAATCATGCACAATTCCAAATCCATATCTGCTGTCAGTATAGATTGTGACTTTCAAATTCACAGCAGTGTGGCAGGTTTTTGTAAGAGCTATTAATTCTGCCACCTGTGCAGAAAACACCTTCTCGAGCCAAGAGGCCTCGACTATGCCAGATATGGTACATACTGCGTAACCAGCTCTCAATGTTCCTGTTGAATCTCTTAAACAGGACCCATCAACGAACATAATGCAGTCGTTTTCTTTTAACAGGGTATCCTGTATGTCTGGGCGAGGTTTGGTACAGAGCTCAGTCACCTCAAGACAATCATGCTCAAATTCTTCCCCATCTTTGATTTCTGTATTCTCATTGGGAAGTAGAGTTGCCGGGTTCAGAACAGTGCATCTTTTTAATGTAACATTTGGTGACCCCAAAATAATCGTCTCATATTTGGTAAGTCGTGCATTTGTCATGTGTTGCGTCTTAGTTCGGGTCAACAGAATTTCGACAGAATGTGGAACCAATACAGTCAAAGGGTATCCCATGACTATGCCCTCACATTGTGAAAGGCTTTGACCAACTGCTGCGACTGATCGCAAACAACCCGGTAAGGCTGCTGCAACAGGGTCCAAAGTAGCTGAAAAATATGCTACAGGGCGATTTGCATCTTCGTGGACCTGTGTTAAAACAGACAAAGAACAAGCATCACGTTCATGACAGAACAGCAGAAAAGGTTTCTCATAATCAGGCATTCCTAGTGCTGGAGCCCTGCACATGCACTCCTTCAGCTCTAAAAATGACTCAAGCTCTTCTTTTGTCAAAGTGATTGTGTATGGTTCATCCTTGACCTCTTTTCCTGTCAATTTTATTAAGGGTTTTGAGATGATCAAGAAATTGGGTATCCACTGACGACAGTAACCCACCATTCCCAAAAACATCCTGACATCTCTCTTTGTTGTTGGGGGATTCATTTGTAAAACAGCTGTTATTCTTTCTTTTGATATTCTTCGGGACCCTTTCTCAATCAGATGCCCCAAATATTTCACTTCTTTTTGACAGTATTGTAACTTCTTAGGTGACACCTTATGCCCATTTTTTCCCAAATGGTTCAACAATGCAATGGTATCGTATTTACAGCTGTCTCTGGTTTTGGATGCAATCAACAAATCATCAATGTACTGCACAAGAGTTGAATTAAAAGGCAGCACAAGAGGTTCCAAATCCTTCTTCAATATCTGATTGAAGATGGATGGTGACTCAGAAAACCCCTGAGGAATTCTGCACCAGCTGTACACCTTATCCAGGAATTTGAAACTGAACAAAAATTGGCTATCTTCGTGAAGAGGTATTGAGAAAAATGCTTGTGATAGGTCTACCACAGTAAACCATTCAGCATCACAAGGAACCTGGAACATTATTACCGCTGGGTTAGGTACCACAGGGCAACATTTTATCACAATTTCGTTTATTTTTCTCAAATCCTGCACAATTCGAACCTTTCCACAGGGCTTCTTTAAACCCATAATAGGTGAGTTACACGGACTGCTCAGAACTTCTTTCAAAACTCCCTGTCTGAGAAAATCTGCAATTATCTGTGTCACTTCAATGAGGACATCCTGAGTCATGTGGTATTGTGGCACTTGTGGGAACACTGCATTTGGCTTTATTTGCACCTTGACTGGCCCTACTCCCTTGATTAATCCAACCTCTTTTCCATGTCAAATCCCACACTTTCTCTGTTACAGACCCTTGTAGATCAGCAGGTAGATTGATCAAAGTAAACACTGGGAATAGAGTAATTAGAGGGTAATCTTCATTCGTCTCTCCTCCTTCTATGAATTGACCCTCATCTCCTTCATCATCACTGTTTGTCTGAACTTCTATTCCATCATTGGAACAGGTAATCGAACATTTGGTCTTACATAGTAAGTCCCTTCCTAGTAAGGACACTGGACTTGAATCGCATACAACAAATCTATGCAGGCCTTGGAAATTTCCAATTTCAACCTGCACTGGGTCAGTAATTGGATTTGTCAGGTACTGATTAGCCACACCGACCACTCGTATGGTGCGCCCTGAAAGAGGTAATCTCGGTACTTCTGCACTGCGAACTGTAGAGCGTGTAGCTCCTGTGTCAACTAAAAATGAAACCTTATAGCCCATTACTTTTCCCTCTACATATGGGCCTCTCTGATCTACCTCTAAAGAGGCTGCTAGCCTGCACTCTTCACTGTCTGAGCTGTCGTCTGACCATTCTTCGTTCATGTCACTTTCACCTCGTAATGGGAATTGCTGTACAGTGTTGTTTTGGTTTGTTACCTGGCCTGTGACCTGCTGAGGAAGCGTCACCTGTTGCTGTCCCATCGGAGCTAGGGGTAACTGCATTTGCTGTTTAGGCACCATAGGGATCTGCTGTTGTATTGGTTGTACTGACACTGTTTGGAAACGCGGCATTTGCATTTACTGCATGGGTTGTACCCCTGGCATTTGCACCAAATTATTCTGAAAATTCGGGTTCTGGTGTCTCATTCTTGGACCTCGTGAATTTTGTAATGCACCGGCATTAATGCTCTGCTGAACTGTACCATCCTGCCCCGCATTCGGACAATCCCGTTTCCAATGCCCCATGCCCCCGCACGCATGACATGGTGACATCTTCTTCATTACCTGACCGTCATTTTGAATAACAACATTATTCATATCCGAATTACGGCTCACAAAACCTCGACCTCTACCTCTCGGCTGTGCCATGAAACACACCATTCATTTGCGGTTGTTGTTGTATCATCTGCTGAACACCACTTCCCTGAATTCCAGCTTGTGCAGCTCTTATCTGCATCACCATCACTTTCTCCTTCAACTTTTTCTGCTTCAACTCAATTTCATCACTACAGTATTTCGCATACTGTAACACTTCATCAATCGGTTTAGCTTGCCAACAAATCAAATGATTTTTAATCCTCTGGCTGACCTCCGGTCTCAGCCCTTCGACAAACCTAAACACAAGATGATTCATGTCCTTTGGTTCGATGGTCTCAGTACCACTGTAATGTTTGAATGCTTTCAACAATCTCTCATAATAGGCATGTATTGATTCTTTAACCTCTTGCGAAGTCCGGTCGATTTTCTGCCAATCAGTCACCTTCGGCGACACTTTTTGTTTCAAAAATTCAATTACTTTATGATAATATTTCATCACCTCTTCAGAAGGTGCTCCAGTCACCTTATCCCTTGCCGGCTCTTTCGTGGGCCAATCTACCCCTCTCTTGCACTCGAGCCACAAATCTGGCGGAACAATGATCTCAAATAAAGTATTCAAGTCTTCCCAAAGACACTTCGCAAGCTTCACGAATCTATCTGTCTGTTGATACCACTCAATTGGTTTTTCTCTTAACCTAGGATAATCATTCGTAAAGGACAAAATGTCTCCCCTTGACCAAGGCACATGCACTAAGATACCACCAGCTGTTTCTCTCAGAGGTAGGATTTTTACCGTGTCTAGATTGGGTGTGGTTGTTACTTCATTAGACCCTGGGCTATCTCTTTTTCCCTTATCTCTTTTCTTTGCCCACCGGCCTTCCCATTTCTCTAGTGCTCCCCAAATTTGTGCACTTTGCAACAACTCTTTCAAGTGTGTCTTCATGCCTGCAGATCTCATGTGTTCAAAATCTTTAGTGTCAAAATCTAATCTGTAGCTCCTTTTCAAATGTTTTGTGTTTCCAATATCAATATTGTATTTGTCTGCCAAATTCGTTAATCTCTGGTGTACTTTGCCTACCTCTTTGGTAATCTTGGGGCACAAGTACCTCAATTCTGCCTCAGTGCATGACTCCAACCTATTCACTCCCATAGTTCCTTCCACCAACTCAGCAGCTTCTGTCCCTAATCGTACAATATTCAGATATTCATCTTGTTTTTCCTTTTCAGGATCGATTGTGGTCACTGTAGTCTTCTGTGAAGCACAAGTTTTCTCTAACCACTCATTTAACTGTTGTACTTTAAAACCCTGCAGTGAAATGTTCCCTGCATGTATCATTGGAGTGTGTGAGGTATTCGTGCTCATAGTTTGGGGAGTCAAGACCCCCAACCCTGCTTGTCGCATTGCTTCAAGAGGCGCCCCTATTGGACTAAGGTCCATTAAGGGTCTCTGAAGTTCACATACCGGTCCTTCTTGGGCCATTATCTGTGGAGTTTTAATAGGCCCTCCTCTTGTCAATTCATGAGTCATAACTCCCTGTTCACATGTCCTTGTTTTCTCTTGTGCATATAACGGCACCAGGGACCGACAGTAATAGGTAGTGATATAGCAGCAGGTGTCTGACCTGGTCCCAAGCTTCTTGGAGCTGCAACACCATAGGTCTGTTCTAATGTACCCGGTACAGGTACTGTGAGAAAGTAGCCTCTTTCTAGCCTTGTTACCCCCACTTTGGGCCTGTTTGTGAGTATATGTCAGGGTGTTTTCACTGTCTCACTGGGATCCTGCCAGCCAGGGCCCAGTGCTCATAGTGAAAACCCTATGTTTTCAGTATGTTTGTTATGTGTCACTGGGACCCTGCTAGTCAGGACCCCAGTGCTCATAAGTTTGTGACCTCTAGGTATGTGTTCCCTGTGTGATGCCTAACTGTCTCACTGAGGCTCTGCTAACCAGAACCTCAGTGGTTATGCTCTCTCATTTCTTTCAAATTGTCACTAACAGGCTAGTGACCAATTTTACCAATTTACATTGGCTTACTGGAACACCCTTATAATTCCCTAGTATATGGTACTGAGGTACCAAGGGTATTGGGGTTCCAGGAGATCCCTATGGGCTGCAGCATTTCTTTTGCCACCCATAGGGAGCTCTGACAATTCTTACACAGGCCTGCCACTGCAGCCTGAGTGAAATAACGTCCACGTTATTTCACAGCCATTTTACACTGCACTTAAGTAACTTATAAGTCACCTATATGTCTAACCTTTACCTGGTAATGGTTAGGTGCAAAGTTACTTAGTGTGAGGGCACCCTGGCACTAGCCAAGGTGCCCCCACATTGTTCAGGGCCAATTCCCCGGACTTTGTGAGTGCGGGGACACCATTACACGCGTGCACTACATATAGGTCACTACCTATATGTAGCTTCACAATGGTAACTCCGAATATGGCCATGTAACATGTCTATGATCATGGAATTGCCCCCTCTATGCCATCCTGGCATAGTTGGCACAATCCCATGATCCCAGTGGTCTGTAGCACAGACCCTGGTACTGCCAAACTGCCTTTCCTGGGGTTTCACTGCAGCTGCTGCTGCTGCCAACCCCTCAGACAGGTTTCTGCCCTCCTGGGGTCAAGCCAGGCTTGTCCCAGGATGGCAGAACAAAGGACTTCCTCTGAGAGAGGGTGTTACACCCTCTCCCTTTGGAAAATGGTGTGAAGGCAGGGGAGGAGTAGCCTCCCCGAGCCTCTGGAAATGCTTTCTTGGGCACAGATGTGCCCAATTCTGCATAAGCCAGTCTACACCGGTTCAGGGGACCCCTTAGCCCTGCTCTGGCGCGAAACTGGACAAAGGAAAGGGGAGTGACCACTCCCCTGACCTGCACCTCCCCTGGGAGGTGTCCAGAGCTCCTCCAGTGTGCTCCAGACCTCTGCCATCTTGGAAACAGAGGTGCTGCTGGCACACTGGACTGCTCTGAGTGGCCAGTGCCACCAGGTGACGTCAGAGACTCCTTGTGATAGGCTCCTTCAGGTGTTGCTAGCCTATCCTCTCTCCTAAGTAGCCAAACCCTCTTTTCTGGCTATTTAGGGTCTCTGTCTCTGGGGAAACTTTAGATAACGAATGCAAGAGCTCATCAGAGTTCCTCTGCATCTCTCTCTTCACCTTATGCCAAGGAATCGACTGCTGACCGCGCTGGAAGCCTGCAAAACTGCAACAAAGTAGCTAAGACGACTACTGCAACTCTGTAACGCTGATCCTGCCGCCTTCTCGACTGTTTTCCTGGTGGTGCATGCTGTGGGGGTAGTCTGCCTCCTCTCTGCACTAGAAGCTCAGAAGAAATCTCTCGTGGGTCGACGGAATCTTCCCCCTGCAACCGCAGGCACCAAAAAGCTGCATTACCAGTCCCTTGGGTCTCCTCTCAGCACGACGAGCGAGGTCCCTCGAATCCAGCAACTCTGTTCAAGTGACCCCCACAGTCCAGTGACTCTTCAGTCCAAGTTTGGTGGAGGTAAGTCCTTGCCTCACCTCGCTAGACTGCATTGCTGGGAACCGCGACTTTTGCAGCTACTCCGGCCCCTGTGCACTTCCGGCGGAAATCCTTTGTGCACAGCCAAGCCTGGGTCCACGGCACTCTAACCTGCATTGCACGACTTTCTAAGTTGGTCTCCGGCGACGTGGGACTCCTTTGTGTAACTTCGGGTGAGCACCATTTCACGCATCCTTGTAGTGCCTGTTTCTGGCACTTCTCTGGGTGCTACCTGCTGCTGAGAGGGCTCCTTGTCTTGCTCGACGTCCCCTCTATCTCCTGGTCCAATTTGTGACCTCCTGGTCCCTCCTGGGCCACAGCAGCGTCCAAAAACGCTAACCGCACGATTTGCAGCTAGCAAGGCTTGTTGGCATTCTTTTGGCGGGAAAACACTTCTGCATGACTTTCCACGGCGAGCGGGATCCGTCCACCAAAGGGGAAGTCTCTAGCCCTTTTCGTTCCTGCAGAAACCTCAGCTTCTTCTGTCCAGTAGAAGCTTCTTTGCACCCACAGCTGGCATTTCCTGGGCATATGCCCATCTCCAACTTGCTTGTGACTTTTGGACTTGGTCCCCTTGTTCCACAGGTACCCTAGATTGGAAATCCACAGTTGTTGCATTGTTGGTTTGTGTCTTTCCTGCAGTATTCCTCTATCACAACTTCTTTGTCCTTAGGGGAACTTTAGTGCTAAGTGCTAAGTGCTTTTTGCACTCACTTTTCAGGGTCTTGGGGAGGGTTATTTTTCTAACTCTCACTATTTTCTAATAGTCCCAGCGACCCTCTACAAGGTCACATAGGTTTGGGGTCCATTCGTGGTTCGCATTCCACTTTTGGAGTATATGGTTTGTGTTGCCCCTATCCCTATGTGTTCTCATTGCATCCTATTGTAACTATACATTGTTTGCACTGTTTTCTAAGACTATACTGCATATTTTTGCTATTGTGTATATATATCTTGTGTATATTTCCTATCCTCTCACTGAGGGTACACTCTAAGATACTTTGGCATATTGTCATAAAAATAAAGTACCTTTATTTTTAGTATAACTGTGTATTGTGTTTTCTTATGATATTGTGCAAGTGACACTTGTGGTACTGTAGTAGCTTCACACGTCTCCTAGTTCAGCCTAAGCTGCTCTGCTAAGCTACCATTATCTATCAGCCTAAGCTGCTAGACACCCTATACACTAATAAGGGATAACTGGGCCTGGTGCAAGGTGCAAGTACCCCTTGGTACTCACTACAAGCCAGTCCAGCCTCCTACATTGGTTGTGCAGCGGTGGGATAAGTGCTTTGAGACTACTTACCACTCTTGTCATTGTACTTTTCATAAGAGAAAAATATACAAAACAAGGTCAGTGTATATACACATAGCCAAAAAGTTTTGCATTTCCTCTTTTCACTCTTTTCTAAGTGCTGAAAAGTACTTCTAAACTTTCTAAAAAGTTCTAAAAAGTTTTAAAAGTTTTTTTCTCTGTCTTTCTAAAAGCTGTGACAAACTTTTTTCTCTTTTTCTATCACTTTAACTCTCTCTAAAAATGTCTGGCACAGGCCAAAATGTTGACCTGTCTAAGATTGCATATGATCACCTTAGCTGGAAAGGAGCAAGGAGTCTCTGCATAGAGAAAGGTTTGAGTGTAGGGAAGAATCCTTCCTTGGAATTGTTACTTAACATGCTTAGAGAACAGGATAAGGCTAAAAGTGCCCCATCTGTTGAAAAAGTAGCTAATGGTTCCCAATCTGATCCAGGGACTCCCCCAGGTAAAGGTTCAGGAAAGAAACTTCTTAGCCTTCCCATTACAAGACAGTCTAGAATAGTTGGTACTGAGGTGGAGTCACATCATACAGATGATGTGCTCTCACATTACACTGTCAGCCAAGCTGTTAGGGTGCCCTCTGTAAGGGACAGGTCTCCTTCTGTTCATTCCCATCATACCTCTGTATCTAGAAATGTCCCTCCCACCAACCTTGATGACAGATTGTTAGAAAGGGAACTCAATAAGTTGAGGGTGGAACAAACCAGACTGAAGCTTAAAAAGCAACAGCTGGATTTGGATAGACAGTCTTTAGAATTAGAGAAGGAAAGACAGAAGTTGGGTTTAGAAACCCATAGTGGCAGCAGCAGTATTCCCCATAGTCATCCTGCAAAAGAGCATGATTCCAGGAATCTGCACAAGATAGTTCCCCCTTATAAGGAGGGGGATGACATTAACAAGTGGTTTGCTGCACTTGAGAGGGCCTGTGTTGTACAGGATGTCCCTCAAAGGCAATGGGCTGCTATCCTATGGCTATCATTTAGTGGAAAAGGTAGGGATAGGCTCCTTACTGTGAAAGAAAGTGATGCCAATAATTTTACAGTTCTTAAGAATGCACTCCTGGATGGTTATGGCTTAACCACTGAACAATACAGGATAAAGTTCAGAGAGACCAAAAAGGAGTCTTCACAAGACTGGGTTGATTTCATTGACCATTCAGTGAAGGCCTTGGAGGGGTGGTTACATGGCAGTAAAGTTACTGATTATGACAGCCTGTATAACTTGATCCTGAGAGAGCATATTCTTAATAATTGTGTGTCTGATTTGTTGCACCAGTACTTGGTGGACTATGATCTGACCTCTCCCCAAGAATTGGGAAAGAAGGCAGACAAATGGGTCAGAACAAGGGTGAACAGAAAAGTTCATACAGGGGGTGACAAAGAGAACACTAAGAAGAAAGATGGTGAAAAATCTCAAGATAAGCATGGGGATAAGGGTAAAACCAAAGATTCCACTTCAAATCTTAAACACTCTTCAGGGGGTGGGGATAAAACAAATTCTTCCTCTTCTTCTCAACCTACACAATTTAAAAAGCCTTGGTGCTTTGTGTGTAAAAATAGAGGCCATAGGCCAGGGGATAAGTCCTGTCCAGGTAAACCCCCTGAGCCTACCACCACTAATACATCAAGCTCTAGTGCCCCTAGCAGTAGTGGTACTAGTGGTGGGACTACTGGCAATAGTCAAGTTAAAGGTGTAGTTGGGTTCACTTATGGATCCATAGTAGAAACTGGGGTAGTCAGTCCCAAGACAGTTTCTGTCACACCTAGTGGCATTGGCCTTGCCACACTGGCTGCTTGTCCCCTTACAATGGATAAGTACAGGCAGACAGTTTCAATAAATGGTGTTGAGGCCTTGGCCTACAGGGACACAGGTGCCAGTATCACTTTGGTGACTGAAAACCTAGTGCACCCTGATCAACACATCATTGGACAACAGTATAAGATTATTGATGTCCATAACTCCACTAAGTTTCTTCCCTTAGCTATAATTCAGTTTAGTTGGGGTGGAGTTACTGGCCCTAAGCAGGTGGTGGTATTACCTAGCTTACCTGTAGATTGTCTCTTAGGTAATGACCTAGAGGCCTCAGGTTGGGCTGATGTAGAGTTTTATGCCCATGCAGCCATGCTGGGCATCCCAGAGGAATTGTTCCCTCTCATTTCTACTGAAATGAAAAAGCAAAGGAGAGAAGGCCTGAAAACTCAGGATCCCTCTCCATCAACAGGTAAAAAGGGTATCACAGTATCCCCTAACCACCCTACCATTCAGGATACCATTCCTGTGGTGGGAGAAACCTCTCCTGGGGTGGCACCTGTTCTAAGGGAATCATCAGTTGACAAAACTGTACTCCCTGAGGTAGAAGTACCTCTCTGTGAGATAACTAACATTGGTGAGAAAAAGAGCACCATTTTAGTTAACATGGAGCATCCTTCCAACCCTCCCAGAGAAACTTTAGTGCAGAAACCCTGCACTGCCTCACAACACTTAGGACAGCATCCCTGCCCTAGTGTGGAGCTCATAGGACAGCATCCCTGCCCTGCTCCAGCTCAAGAGAAACAGCATCCCTGTTCTCTCTTCCAGCCATATGGACAAGGTTTTTGCCCAGCTATGGCTTTCCTGAGACAGCATCCCTGTCTGGCATTTCCATCACTACAAATAGGTTCAGTGGACAATTCCCACTGCTCTAAACTAAAAATTACTGATAGAAACTCTGAAAATACATCTTCACATTGCTGCTTAGCTAAAAAACTTCAAACAGGGTGGTTCACATCCCCACAGGGAAGTAACCATATAGTGAATGATAAAGGGAGTGACCAGTCTATTGCAGAGCTACTCTCTACTTATCACCACTTAGACAATAAAGTCTCAACTGGCCAAGGTTAGCCTTATTGTCCTTCGTTTGGGGGGGGTTGTGTGAGAAAGTAGCCTCTTTCTAGCCTTGTTACCCCCACTTTGGGCCTGTTTGTGAGTATGTGTCAGGGTGTTTTCACTGTCTCACTGGGATCCTGCCAGCCAGGGCCCAGTGCTCATAGTGAAAACCCTATGTTTTCAGTATGTTTGTTATGTGTCACTGGGACCCTGCTAGTCAGGACCCCAGTGCTCATAAGTTTGTGACCTCTAGGTATGTGTTCCCTGTGTGATGCCTAACTGTCTCACTGAGGCTCTGCTAACCAGAACCTCAGTGGTTATGCTCTCTCATTTCTTTCAAATTGTCACTAACAGGCTAGTGACCAATTTTACCAATTTACATTGGCTTACTGGAACACCCTTATAATTCCCTAGTATATGGTACTGAGGTACCCAGGGTATTGGGGTTCCAGGAGATCCCTATGGGCTGCAGCATTTCTTTTGCCACCCATAGGGAGCTCTGACAATTCTTACACAGGCCTGCCACTGCAGCCTGAGTGAAATAACGTCCACATTATTTCACAGCCATTTTACACTGCACTTAAGTAACTTATAAGTCACCTATATGTCTAACCTTTACCTGGTAAAGGTTAGGTGCAAAGTTACTTAGTGTGAGGGCACCCTGGCACTAGCCAAGGTGCCCCCACATTGTTCAGGGCCAATTCCCCGGACTTTGTGAGTGCGGGGACACCATTACACGCGTGCACTACATATAGGTCACTACCTATATGTAGCTTCACAATGGAAACTCCGAATATGGCCATGTAACATGTCTATGATCATGGAATTGCCCCCTCTATGCCATCCTGGCATAGTTGGCACAATCCCATGATCCCAGTGGTCTGTAGCACAGACCCTGGTACTGCCAAACTGCCAAACTGCCTTTCCTGGGGTTTCACTGCAGCTGCTGCTGCTGCCAACCCCTCAAACAGGTTTCTGCCCTCCTGGGGTCAAGCCAGGCTTGTCCCAGGATGGCAGAACAAAGGACTTCCTCTGAGAGAGGGTGTTACACACTCTCCCTTTGGAAAATGGTGTGAAGGCAGGGGAGGAGTAGCCTCCCCCAGCCTCTGGAAATGCTTTCTTGGGCACAGATGTGCCCAATTCTGCATAAGCCAGTCTACACCGGTTCAGGGGACCCCTTAGCCCTGCTCTGGCGCGAAACTGGACAAAGGAAAGGGGAGTGACCACTCCCCTGACCTGCACCTCCCCTGGGAGGTGTCCAGAGCTCCTCCAGTGTGCTCCAGACCTCTGCCATCTTGGAAACAGAGGTGCTGCTGGCACACTGGACTGCTCTGAGTGGCCAGTGCCACCAGGTGACGTCAGAGACTCCTTGTGATAGGCTCCTTCAGGTGTTGCTAGCCTATCCTCTCTCCTAAGTAGCCAAACCCTCTTTTCTGGCTATTTAGGGTCTCTGTCTCTGGGGAAACTTTAGATAACGAATGCAAGAGCTCATCAGAGTTCCTCTGCATCTCTCTCTTCACCTTATGCCAAGGAATCGACTGCTGACCGCGCTGGAAGCCTGCAAAACTGCAACAAAGTAGCTATGACGACTACTGCAACTCTGTAACGCTGATCCTGCCGCCTTCTCGACTGTTTTCCTGGTGGTGCATGCTGTGGGGGTAGTCTGCCTCCTCTCTGCACTAGAAGCTCAGAAGAAATCTCCCGTGGGTCGACAGAATCTTCCCCCTGCAACCGCAGGCACCAAAAAGCTGCATTACCAGTCCCTTGGGTCTCCTCTCAGCACGACGAGCGAGGTCCCTCGAATCCAGCAACTCTGTCCAAGTGACCCCCACAGTCCAGTGACTCTTCAGTCCAAGTTTGGTGGAGGTAAGTCCTTGCCTCACCTCGCTAGACTGCATTGCTGGGAACCGCGACTTTTGCAGCTACTCCGGCCCCTGTGCACTTCCGGCAGAAATCCTTTGTGCACAGCCAAGCATGGGTCCACGGCACTCTAACCTGCATTGCACGACTTTCTAAGTTGGTCTCCGGCGACGTGGGACTCCTTTGTGTAACTTCGGGTGAGCACCGTTTCATGCATCCTCGTAGTGCCTGTTTCTGGCACTTCTCCGGGTTCTACCTGCTGCTGAGAGGGCTCCTTGTCTTGCTCGACGTCCCCTCTATCTCCTGGTCCAATTTGCGACCTCCTGGTCCCTCCTGGGCCACAGCAGCGTCCAAAAACGCTAACCGCATGATTTGCAGCTAGCAAGGCTTGTTGGCGTTCTTTCGGCGGGAAAACACTTCTGCACAACTCTCCACGGCAAGAGAGATCCGTCCACCAAAGGGGAAGTCTCTAGCCCTTTTCGTTCCTGCAGAAACCTCAGCTTCTTCTGTCCAGTAGAAGCTTCTTTGCACCCACAGCTGGCATTTCCTGGGCATATGCCCATCTCCAACTTGCTTGTGACTTTTGGACTTGGTCCCCTTGTTCCACAGGTACCCTAGATTGGAAATCCACAGTTGTTGCATTGTTGGTTTGTGTCTTTCCTGCATTATTCCTCTATCACGACTTCTTTGTCCTTAGGGGAACTTTAGTGCACTTTGCACTCACTTTTCAGGGTCTTGGGGAGGGTTATTTTTCTAACTCTCACTATTTTCTAATAGTCCCAGCGACCCTCTACAAGGTCACATAGGTTTGGGGTCCATTCGTGGTTCGCATTCCACTTTTGGAGTATATGGTTTGTGTTGCCCCTATCCCTATGTGTTCCCATTGCATCCTATTGTAACTATACATTGTTTGCACTGTTTTCTAAGACTATACTGCATATTTTTGCTATTGTGTATATATATCTTGTGTATATTTCCTATCCTCTCACTGAGGGTACACTCTAAGATACTTTGGCATATTGTCATAAAAATAAAGTACCTTTATTTTTAGTATAACTGTGTATTGTGTTTTCTTATGATATTGTGCAAGTGACACTTGTGGTACTGTAGTAGCTTCACACGTCTCCTAGTTCAGCCTAAGCTGCTCTGCTAAGCTACCATTATCTATCAGCCTAAGCTGCTAGACACCCTATACACTAATAAGGGATAACTGGGCCTGGTGCAAGGTGCAAGTACCCCTTGGTACTCACTACAAGCCAGTCCAGCCTCCTACAGGTACTGACGGAGGTCCTGCTACAGGGTTATACCCAGGTATCAGCTGTGGCGGTTGAGACACTAGCTTTGGAGTTGACTCAATCTGAATCAGCCTTGGCTTTGTGTATATCGGGTCTGGCAGCACCACCAAGTTTGTAGTAGTCTCAAGCACTGGAATATCAGGATAAATTCTTTTTATCTGCGGTGGAGGCTGCAACTGTATCGGCAAGTCTGGTGCAGTGGGTACACTGTCACCATTCAGTATCGAGGCTGTAACGCTAGTCTGTACCGTATCAGTAACTCCCTTCTCTTGCGTCTGTTTCCCAGGATCTAAGCTAGTACTCGGCACACTATCATTCACCGCATATGGTGGTGGACGATCATGTAACAATCTATCCATAAACGCCTCATCATCAGAATCATCCTCTTCTTGCCAGGACCTTTTGTTCTCTTTAATTTTGCCTGAATCTTTGTCGGTTTTACAAGAAGCTTTCTTTCCCTGTGTCTCTTCTCCCTGCGTTATTGCTGGAAACAGCTTTAACCCATCTACTATTCCTCGTCTCCACATTTTATTCTCATTGTCCCACCTAGCCTCTGCATAGGATTTTTCTGCTCTTGTCAATCTTCTGTGAAACCTTTCTTGCCTATGTTTAAGAGCCATCAGGTCCCAAATCACCAAAGCCTCGTATTGTGCCGGTCTCGGAGGTGGTTTCTACGTACTTAACATCCACCTCAAATTTTCTAATACCTTTGGATTGAATGTCCCATGTTCTGGAAACGCTAGACACCCCTCTTTCTCTGTCAATTTGCGCCATTGTTTCATCCATAAACAAGGTGCAACACCCTTTTCCTCCATAACTGTATAAGCTGGAGTACCCTCAGGTGGTTTAGGTTCCCCATCGGTTGCTACAATATATACATCTCATTTCAAAGCGCTTTTGAATGCCTTAACAAAATTCATTTTTGGAATTCTTTTATTTCGTATTTAATCGGAAAACGGCTTAATTCCCAGGACGCTCTTCACCTACCCTTTTCTCAACCTATTGCCTCTCACGGACGGCAGCCAATCCGTGCGCGACCCCTCTTGACATCTGACCTATCTCAGCGCGGCACCACTAATGTCACACTCACACACACTGCAGCTGACAAAGTCTTGCGGCTTCTCCACTCCTCACTAACTCCTTACAACTCATACAAACTAATGCAAATTATTGCAAGCACCTTAAAATGACAACACAAATCTGCCAGTTTACTACAGGAAGGGTAACACATTCGCTTCAGAACTTTACAGAGATTTCACTTGAAGCCTCGGCCGCTACTTTCTCCTTCTCAGTTCCCACATACGCAAGCAGAATTCGACCTGCAAATCCTACTCTCGACTTGTCAATGACTCCTTCTAGTGCACTTTAGAACTCGTCAAATCTCCATCGAAGGTTTCACACATGCATTATAACTCGAACTTGACTTGTCAACCACACCAGATTGACCTATTAAACCGCACAGATTACAACATAAACCATATTTACCATTATACTCCGGAGTCTTAGACCTCAATAGGTCCGTATACAACAACCAACCACGTGGATAATTTTGAGCAATAAGCGCTGCATTCACATGAAGTACGCCGACTTCCCTACTCTCATACTGTGGAGTACGCCCACTACTTCTAATTAACACTTAATTTGTCCTATACACACGCAAATTTTTCACAACCACCTGCAAGATGCATAAGATTTAATAAGCGCAAAAACCCTAACCACGCTTACTATGGCGCCGAGAACATTCCCAACTCATTCAGGCAGGCTACGAGATCCCAGGAAAGCCATGGCGAACCTAGCCACTCATCATCTCTCCAAACTGCATTATCACAGAAAACAAATTAAACAATGAAAACTCCGTCCTAGGGCCCCCAAGGGCCAAACCGTCGCTCTGCTACCAGAACTGTTAACGCGTCCGTCTATGTTAATTTATACACATCAGGACTCGTTTTAGGCCGATGAATCTTTGGACCCAGTGGTGAGACACCGTAAGACGAGATAACTAATCAATAGGTCAATCAATATGTCAATAACATTGTCAACAGTTAACACCAAAATATATTTCACTTTAGTCATTAATAAACCTTCGGGCAATCATGACCTTTCATTCACGAATAACCACACCTTAATGGAGATTTAGTTAATTTTATTCCCTATTGATTACAATCTAATAGCAAATGCATTAATCTCAAAACCAAGAAGCATATGAACATAATCACGAGATGACAACTATGATGAGCTTTCAATAATAAAAAGATCAGGAACATAAGGTAATTATGCGAATAAGGAAAGATCGCGATACATGATACCTACTAAAGGTCTTAGTTCAGCATAGCACCATGTCAGTCACGTCAGTCCGTCAGTCTAATGAATACCTCATCTAATCTCGAATTAGCATTAGCATGTGGGGCTTCATGCAAAACAATTTAGAACATCAATTTGGAAAACGTCTAACTAAGATCTCTAATCAAAACATACAGCAGTTGGTACCTAGAAAGAAAAGGCAAAATAGATTTCATTAGTAATATAATTACCCTCCTTGGGATAGGTCAGCATACAGGATCAGTCTTCGTCTTCAGGACATCAGTTAGATCATTGTCAGTCTATCTAAGTAAAGGCAAGGGACACTCTCCCCTTAAGAAGGAAAGTGTAACGGGGCAGTCTATGGGCAAGGATTATTGTCTAAGTCTCAAGTCACCAAATAGAGTGACAGAGTTTCTGGATGCAATTGATATAATGCCCTACCTAATGCCGTTTGTCTCTTGTGTCATGGGTTTTTATCCCTTTTTCCCAAATACATTCCCCCAAAATTCTATTGGTCAGTCACTACACCCCACTATCGGTAACCAATCAAATTATACATTAAGTATTGCATTTATCATTTCACGATATTTCTCTAAATCCTAATTGGTCTTCATAATTGATGTTTTTCGTAGGTGGCACATCCGGGGTTACTTCATTTCCTTGGCACACGCTTCGGGTCAAGAGTTCTCTTCTCCTCGCTTTATTGTCCTTGAAAGTGTCCATGTTTGTTGCGAAGCTTATAAATTTTATAATAAAGCTACTTGCATGCGGATGAGAGAGTTGGGTAGTGTTGCAAATAAGTAAAGAAAAAGAACAATCGCTGGGTCATGGTCTTTTGCAAGTCAGCACACTGGAGAAACAGAAAAATATGCTTTAATATGAGAGTTACACAGCTAATTCTCGACTCACACTAACTTAAAGTATACGAGTTCTAATGGATGCAGTTTTATACGTTTTAATGTGCTCAGTTAGGCATAATATAAGCGATTATTTCTTATAGTTGACATTAGTTTGCACAGGTGAACAATTCTCCATAATAACATTATTAATGCAGCATTGTTAAACATAAGCATTTCACGTCTATAATATGTAATATTTAAACTACGCTCTCTTAGGGTCAAGACTGATTTGTATATGGCTGTGTCCAAACTATGGTGGTGTGGTGGGCAAAAAACATGATGGATTAAACCCAGATTTGTGTGACTGGGGGCGAATATTTGCATTGTTCAGCATTCCGTCCATCATTTGTTCTTTTTGCTTTTATTCCCCTAAGTGTGAAGGGTATGCCCACGTGTTTGGCTGGGTCCAAACTGGGTGGTGTGGTGGGCAAAAAAACAATGGATTAAACCCAGATCTTTGTGAATGGGGGTGGATGTTTGCAGTGTTCAGCATTCTGTCCATGATTTGATCTTTTTAGCTTGGAGAGGGCATTTTTTCTAAAAAAATGTGTTCCAGAATTTAGGCAGAGATATTCAGGACTAGGTTTTCTAGCAGTTGTGCAGGTGCTCGCCCCATGTTGCACAAATTTGCACTGCACCCTTAGGCCTTTTTGCTGACGGGTAAATTGATTCAATGCTTTGCATCACTTGGCACCAAGTTAGAGCCCATGTAAATGTAGTGAATAGGACCCTCAGAGTTCATTAGTTTAATGAAGATACAGATGATGAACAACAGACTGAATAATTTTGTTCCCCTTTTACATATTGCATGCTCTCCTTATGTATTGAACATGTCAAAAATCACAGAATGGGATTTAACAGAAGTTAAATCGATATTGGTACAGGAACAAGATGAACCTGTGTACTACCAACCTATGCTGCTTCACTACTAATGATCTACTACAGAGAGGTATATAGTATTTAAATGGCAAGGTACATTAGCAGGCCATGAAACATTATTTCCTACTAGTGCTGAAAGATGGCAAATCCGATGGGATTGGCGATGTCAACAATATTCTGCATAACATCATCAGTGATGTCATTAATGTTTCTTTTCTAATGTCATCTTTGATGTGATGTGTGAGTCCATGAATGGCGCAATAGGAACAGACATGACATTTGAACCGTAATTTTGATTCTAACATACTTTCCAGGATTTGATAGGGGTTGGTTTTTTGTTATGGTCCAACACATTTTTCACATGATGTAGATACTAAATGAAAAAAGGCATGAATAATCTATTTCTGCAAACTGAGGGGAAGATTTATACTCTGTTTGTGCCAAATTTGTGTAATTTTTGGTGCAAACCTAACTCTATATTTATATTTTGATGTTAGACATGTCTAACGTCAAAATATAGGAGTTTGCACAATTTTTTTAGGATGTGTGCACCTACCTTGCATCAATGAGATGCAAGGTAGGCGTTCTCATCTAAAAAATGGTGCTATCCCCATTGCCCATATTTATCCTGCTGTGCTGAAATGATGCACGGGTGGGAGGAGGGGCCAAAAAATGGTGCAACGCTTGCTTTGCACCACTATTTAACGCCTGGGTCAGACCAGGCGTTAGGGGACCTGTTGACCCATTTCCATGGTTAAACACCATGGAATGGGTCCACAGTTGCCCTCCCCAAGTCCCGGGAACACCCCCACCCCATCCCCTCCAGAGGGACAGCGGAGGATGGGGGATCCCACCCCAGGTAAGTGTGCTGCTTTACTCTTCAGAATATCAAAACTATGCACTTCAGGATATTTTAAGGCACAATGTAAAGCAATCACTCTCAAACACCTTCGTAAGTAGAATAATCAAGTTTATTTAAGGGGCAAGTTCTCAGCTAGCAAAACTAAACCACACTAATATATATATATATACATCAGGAGAATAACATGAGAATAATGATAAAGATATAAGCACTCTGTGAATAATTGCAAGAGTAAGTGCATATAATACGAGCACACACAATATACCTCAATGCTCAATAGCATGAAAATGACTGCAAGAGTAAGTGCATAGTACGCGCGCACACACAATATACTTCAATGCTCAATAGCATGAAAATGACTGCAAGAATAAGTACACATTACGCGCGCACACACAATACACTTAATAAATTGAAAAGCTTCACCGAAAAGAGCGTCTGCATCCCTCCGCCGTACACAAAGCTGGGGAACCCAAATCAGCTGACACAGGGAGCCTCTGTTCGGGACAATCAGTCCTCCTGGCGTTGCGTCCAACCCAGGAGAGAGTTCCTAAACCAGCCCATCCAGGCCCCCAACTTTTATAGTATTTACTAACGCCCAGGAGTCTTTTCTAGAAAAAGACCCCCTCCTTTACAAATTGTGCAATCGGCGGTACCTTGTTCACCCTTCGAGACGTCTCCTCAGAACGGGCCAAGTTCCCAGGAGAGGACTCCAAGGTGAAGCTTGCATTCCTCCTTGTGTACAGGCGCATCCCCCTGTTGTTCTAACTGATAGAATGTAAATAGCGCCCTTCGTCCCAGGCAGATGGAGCGAAGTTGAGCAGAAAAACACCCCACCCTTCAGCTTGCCGAAGCTTGTGGAAAAACACAGAACAGTGCCTTACGCACCGGACCAGACTCGACAAAATGGAGTCGTGAACCAAAATGGAAGCGAAGGCCCATGAAAGCAGAGGCCAATGGTCCACACTCTGCACCACTGTTTACCTTGCACGTAGTGCTGCCGCATGCACGTAGTGCATGTAGCAATACATTTCCACCCTTGGACCATTTGGTCAACTTACAACTAAGTATATCCTATAAGCTGAAATGGCAATGCTCTTGGGCGAAACTGAGATAGAAGATTAGGCACACACTGAATACAACAACATAATGAAATCAAAATAACTGTTATGATAATGATTACAACAAAGATATAATGCAGTTGGCCTAAATTAGGCAGCCATCCAAAAGCCCAATCCCACCACCCCTTGTCAACATCCTGCTGCACCCCCTTCACCAACTTATGCAGGGCCTCTATGTGGGAGTTGATTGATATGGAGTGGTCGGATAAATTGAAGCAACATAATCCTTCAAAATCACTGCAGCCATGGTTGTGTTTAAGCAGTAAATAATCAATAGCAGCGCGATTCTGCAAAGCAGCTCTTCTAATTCCCTGTACATCTAATAACAGCTCAGCTAAGGCAGCTGATGTATAGTTAATATTCTTGACTACTAAACATGCAAGTTTATTAATAACTCTGGTATTATATACTGCAAGTCCTGGCACCCCTACGATAGAACTAGCTAAACTAACATATTCTGTTTTGGACAGCAATGAAATTTCAGAATCACAGTCCGTAGGTAATTGAATAGTGTCTCTGGTATAGCGAGGGTGTAGAGCAGTATCCATGGGAAACATGAGAAAGCCTAAGCGTGACCAGGCACAAGGCCCTCCGGTTAGATTGGCTGGAATATAAGTAAAAGAAAGATTACCACAAGAAAAGAGCCAACCTTTAGGCAACTTAACATTTTGAATGTGGCTGGCAGCAGGCACCACATGTTGGCAAAACATTGAATTATTTACATTCAAACAGGTTAGGTCAGTCCGTGAGTGGCACAACGTCCGTTGTGCAGCAGTTAAGTTTTTGTCTCTTTTCTCCAATTTGAGCTGAGCACATTTACCTATTTTCATAGGATCACAGGTTAATGAATAGCACACATCCCCACTTGAGATGTTAAACGTGAGTATAGATGTCATGTTCCTCCACAACCGCCTGCCCACCTCCGGGCAATGACGGCAGTACTCATAGAGTGACAGATGGGAGCGAACGTCACTCACATCCACCATTCCATCCTGGTTTGTATTGTTAAAGATGTGTAATAATACAGCAGCAGGAGTGGGCACTGCCACTAGACAAGTGGTAATCAAATCTTGAACGCTTTGCATGTTACTCATACAGAAGTGAGATATATTCAGCACTTCCTGCGCTAGATGAATCCACACATTGTTCGGTTGATGCAGCAGCGTTGGCATCTGCGGCTGACGGTTGAATTTTTGGGCTATGAGCCCCTCCCGCTCCCCGGTGGAGTCTCCCGAACAGGCTCCATACACCACACTCATGGCATAGGCACTCCACAGGATGATCTGAAAAGAACAAAGGACAAAACACGTATTATCATTCTCGCAGATAGCATTTGTCAGCGGGAACATGTTCCCATTTGTCTTGACCAGGTCGCATAACTACCAGGACATTGTCTGGTCCAGTGGCGATGACATCAGCGGGTTGAGGAGGGTTATTTGGGGATTCAATCCACACTTTGGCCCCTGGGTTCTTGTCAGTAGATCCGAACCCTCCTTTGCCTCTCACAGTGAGAAGAGCTGGGGCGCTCCCCTTCTTAACAACACCTCCATAAACCGGCATGATGACAATTTGGGCAACGCGATCACCAGGTTGCACCACTAGGTCTGTGTCACCACTGTTCAAGAGAATGACTTTCAACTCGCCTTGGTAGTCTGCATCTATCACGCCTCCTAAAACTTGGATGCCCCTCAAGGCAAGCCCAGATCGAGGGGCGATCAGACCGTAATGCTCAGGGCGAATCTGAATTCCCACCCCAGTTTCAATCAGAGTGATGTCTCTAGGTTTCAATCGATGCATGTGTAAAGCATGTAAGTCAAGTCCTGCAGATTCTGGTGTAGCTCGATATGGGGCCAAAGCTCCTGGAGCTGTTTCCCAATACACAATGGTATTGCTCGTTGTAAACGGATTAATCTGTAAAGCAGGTGTGAGCATTCTCATGAGAGGTGTCTCAGCATTTGTAAGGGGTCGGTTGTTCAAAATTTGCAAAGCATCATACAAATTATCTCTCCACCCCTTCAGTGTCCCATCATTCAGTTTACGCAATTGTTCTTTCAGCAACCCATTCATTCTCTCAATCAGTCCCGCTGCTTGTGGGTAGTAAGGTATGTGAAAAATCCACTCAATATTGCGTTGTACACAATAGTCCTGCACTAGTCTGCCCTTGAAGTGGCTGGCGTTATCACTTTGAATCTGGAGTGGCACTCCATAGTACAGAATCAACAGATCTAGTGTTTTCAGAGTGCTCTGTTGAGTTGCGCGCTTGCAGGGAAAGGCTATGAGATAACCAGAGTAAGTGTCTACCACGGTGCAGGCATACTGACACCCTCTGCTCACGGGCATTGGTCCAATGTAATCAATCTGCCAAATCTGTCCTGGCAACTTACCTCTACCTAGCTGGCCTCTCACCACCTGTGGGACTGGTCTGTGCTGTGCATGCTGACAAATGGGACATTCAATGATCGCTGTTTTAATCAAATCTAGGGGAAGATGCATCCCTCTAATCTCAGCCCACCTGTGAGTAGCCTTTTCTCCAAGATGTCCGCATTTCTGGTGTGCCCATTTAGCCATTCCCACCAAATCAGAACTCTGCGCCTCCACTTCAGCCTCTTGAATCTTGGCTCGATCGTCTGCAAGACAATTGAACCATCGGTCTAATGAATCAGTTGGACAGTGAGCGTCCACATGATAGACAGTCACGGTGCTTTGAGGTAACATTTCCCAGATCTCCTGCCATAACTCCTTCCCCCATACCTCTTTGTTATGGATTTTGTACTGATGTGCATGCCACGTGGGAAGCCAAGTAGCTAACCCATTGGCGGTAGACCAGGAATCTGTATAAATGTGACATTTTCCAGGTAGCTCCTGTTTTAAAGCCTGATACACGGCATAAAGCTCTGCATACTGGCTACTTTTTCCCTGTCCTGTAGTTGTCAAAAGCTTCTTGGTAACAGGATTATAGGACACTGCCTTCCAGTGCCTTTTCGCTCCAACATATTTTGCTGAACCATCTGTGAACCACACATGTTGTTTGTCATCTGCAGACAAGTCTGCGAACGGCTGGCCCCACCCTACTGGGGATTCACACACCGAAGGTACATCATGCAACATTTCGGAATTCTCCACTGGAGCCTGCGCTACCTGCTCATGCAAAACGGCGATCCCTTTTGGACCCGCTCGTGCCCTGTCCTGGACATACCATTTCCATTTTATAATGCTGGCTTCTTGCGCATGTCCAATTCTATGAGTTTTTGGGGAACTCATCACCCACTGCATGATGGGAATTTCAGGCCTTAAAATCACATTGTGTCCCAGTGTAATTTGCTCAGTATCAACCAGGGCCCAATAGCAGGCCAGCAGCTGCTTCTCAAAGGGAGTATACCGCTCTCCTGCCTCAGGTAACTTCTTTGTCCAAAATCCCAGGGGCACCCTCTTTCTTCCTTGTTTTTGCCATAAACTCCAATTGGCATACTGCCCCTGGACTGTCACATTCAACTCAATGTCTCCCTCTCGAATCGGCCACAAATCCAAAGCATGCTGAATGGCGTCTTTCGCCAATTCAAACGCGCGCTGCTCCTGCTCTCCCCATTCAAACGCATTTTTCTTTCGTGTAACTTTGTACAATGGGGCCAAAATTTGAGACAAATGGGGTATATGTTGTCTCCAATACCCGAATAGTCCAATAAAACTCTGGGCTTCCTTCCGATTTCGCGGTACTGCGAATTCCTTAATCTTTTGTTTCACTTTTGGCAACACTTCTCTGTGTCCCTGATTCCACTGAATGCCCAAAAATTTCACGCTCTGAGACGGTCCCTGCACTTTCTCGGGGTTAATCTCCCACCCTTGATTCTGCAAATGTTCCACCACCCTGTCTAGCTGAATTTGCACCTGTTCTTGCGTCTCTCCCTGCATCATCACGTCATCTATATAGTGGGAAATTTGCACTCCAGGAACCACTGGTACTTCATCCAAATGCTCTGCCACCAGCCGGTGGCAGATAGTGGGGCTATGTAAATACCCCATGGGTAATCTACAGAAGGTGTACTGACGCCCCGCCCATTGGAATGCCAGCTGAGGCTGGCTCTCAGTAGCTATTGGTATCGTAAAGAAGGCATTGGCAATGTCAATGGTTGCATACCAAGTCCCACTGTGTTTCTGTATGTTCTCAATCAAGGTAATGGTGTCTGGGACCGCTGCAGTCAGAGGAGGTGTATGTTTATTCAATTGGCGATAATCAATGCAAATCCTCCAACTGTTATCACTTTTACGAACAGGCCAGAGGGCATTATTCCACGCAGTGGTGATGGGAACTATTACCCCGGCCTCTAGTAAATCATGTATAGTCTGGCTAATCTCCTCATGTCCTCCCGGTATTCTGTACTGTTTCATTTGAATCACTTTAGTAGCTTGGGGAAGTGTTACCGGAGGAATCTTCAACAGCCCCACCCTTGCGGCGGCTATTGATATAAATCTTTTGGAACCAAATTGATAACATCCATCTTCCAAATGTAGGGTCATCCCTTTCAAAATGTCAATTCCAATAATGTATTCGGGAATGGGCACAATCAGGACAGTGTATTCTCTCTTTGGAAGTCCCCCTATTTTCATGGGAACCACTATCTGCACTGCCGGGGTTTCTTTTCCGCCCAATCCCGTAATGGTGAAGTACTGTCCCCTGAATTTTCTCGGATTGCCATGAATCAAAGTGGCCTCCGCTCCGGTGTCAACGAGGGCTCGAACTTTTTGAACATTTCCACGTTTCCAATAAATTTCTACTTTGACATGAGGTCTGTTATCTTTGCGAGCCCATCCCTGCACCGGAGTTTGGCCTGTTTCCTAATCTATTTTCACTCTGCGCACATCAGAGTCTGCCCAAGTCAAATCTGGATACAGTTTGCGGTAATTCTCAGGGAACTCCTCCTCCCTGTCTCTGCTTCGCAACCTCTCTGAGCTTACCAGCTCCCTCTCCCACTCTCTTCCTCGAGTTTTCCCAGAACCTGTCAGTTCTCGGTCTCTCTCCCTGCTCCGGGTTCCCTCTGCGCTTCGGTGCTCTTCCTCCCAATTTCCGTCCTCTGGGGATCTCTCTCTACTGTGGGGTTTTCTCCCTCTCTCTCCCTTTTCACCCTCACGCTCCTCCCCTCCTGCCTTTCTCTGGTTCACCACTTTGTTATCCTTCTTGTTCCCTTTCCTACTCCCCTCCTTTTTATCCAAACCGCGTTTGTGATACATTTCCCACATGTCCTTGGTGCTTATCCCATCAATTTCATTCCTGGTCACCCCATCTCGCATCAAGGCCTGAAACATGTCTCGCCTTGTCACCCTGTTGTTATCAGTACGATTCTCAGACCGTGAATTCCTCTCTGGCTTAGCCCATTCTCCTAAATCACTTAACTCACGCACCGCTTCTACCACCTGAGACAATGGGTTACCTGTCTGATTAATTAACAAAGTCATGATGACATGCTTATATGCAGGAGGAGCAGCCCTAATCAGCCGGTTTCGCACAGACACACTTAAAATTCCATTCATCAAATCATGGGCATTACCCATAAAGATAGCTGTTTTCATCCCTTCTTCCTTCAATCTCTGTACTGCATCTCTCAAAGTATACCAAGGTTTATCATTAGGCGGCCAGTCTGACTCTATCGGATACTTCTGAGCACACCCTTGCGCCGCTAGCTCTAACAAATTGGTCATGGGACCATTCCCTGGATAGGTTCTAAACTCATTTTGAATAACCGGGTCTGTACTTAACATACAAAGCCTCGGGGCGTCGCCGTGATCCAATTGGACCCCCTGGCCCCCCATATCGTGCACCCGCACCAACCACGTAAGCAATGTTTCCCCAGACCTCTGTCGAAATCTGTCTATCACATCACTTAGTTCTTGCTGTGTATAATCCTCCAGGGCATCCAACATCACCCCTCCAGGATTAGCTGGGCTATGCTGTAACTTTCGCCGATATATGGGCTGCGCACGGACAACATTCCTGCGCTCTGTCTTCTCCTGTCTAACATCTTGGCAGTCATCGCCCCCGGACCCATCTGAAAAATCAGATGTATCCCAGATGTTTCCATCCCAAAATTCAGGGTCAAAGGCTAATCCTGCCTGAGAGATAGCTAAATGCACCTTCTTTTTATTAACTTTCCCTCTTCGTTTCTTGTGTTTATATTTAGCTACGCTAACAGCCGTTCTCTCTGCAACCAGTTGGTACATTTCCAACTTATCACTTAATAATTTATTTTGACAAGCTAGCATGGTAGAGGAATTTCGGGCTTCCACTAACTCCTTCTCCAGCTGCTCGTGATCTTTTTGTAACTGTAAACATTTTTCATACAACTTTCGGTACGCAGAAAGCAAGATCCAGCCTCGCCTCCCCAACGCACAAACCTCCCTTCCCTTGTCAATCGAAACTTTCCGTAAACAAATGAGAAGATCTTCAGGTTCCACATTTAACATACACGCATTCCAATTTTCACACAAACCAGCACAACGTGACCATTCCTGAGCTAATAGTTTATACGGGGCAGTTTCCCATCCCGGTATTTCTATGTCTGGATTTGCTACCTGAGAACCTGCTTTTGAGCTCGCTTTGATCTTATTAAGCATTTTCCCCTTTTTTTTTTTTCGAATCCTGCCGACTACGCCAATTTGTGCTGCTTTACTCTTCAGAATATCAAAACTATGCACTTCAGGATATTTTAAGGCACAATGTAAAGCAATCACTCTCAAACACCTTCGTAAGTAGAATAATCAAGTTTATTTAAGGGGCAAGTTCTCAGCTAGCAAAACTAAACCACACTAATATATATATATATACATCAGGAGAATAACATGAGAATAATGATAAAGATATAAGCACTCTGTGAATAATTGCAAGAGTAAGTGCATATAATACGAGCACACACAATATACCTCAATGCTCAATAGCATGAAAATGACTGCAAGAGTAAGTGCATAGTACGCGCGCACACACAATATACTTCAATGCTCAATAGCATGAAAATGACTGCAAGAATAAGTACACATTACGCGCGCACACACAATACACTTAATAAATTGAAAAGCTTCACCGAAAAGAGCGTCTGCATCCCTCCGCCGTACACAAAGCTGGGGAACCCAAATCAGCTGACACAGGGAGCCTCTGTTCGGGACAATCAGTCCTCCTGGCGTTGCGTCCAACCCAGGAGAGAGTTCCTAAACCAGCCCATCCAGGCCCCCAACTTTTATAGTATTTGCTAACGCCCAGGAGTCTTTTCTAGAAAAAGACCCCCTCCTTTACAAATTGTGCAATCGGCGGTACCTTGTTCACCCTTCGAGACGTCTCCTCAGAACGGGCCAAGTTCCCAGGAGAGGACTCCAAGGTGAAGCTTGCATTCCTCCTTGTGTACAGGCGCATCCCCCTGTTGTTCTAACTGATAGAATGTAAATAGCGCCCTTCGTACCAGGCAGATGGAGCGAAGTTGAGCAGAAAACCACCCCACCCTTCAGCTTGCCGAAGCTTGTGGAAAAACACAGAACAGTGCCTTACGCACCGGACCAGACTCGACAAAATGGAGTCGTGAACCAAAATGGAAGCAAAGGCCCATGAAAGCAGAGGCCAATGGTCCACACTCTGCACCACTGTTTACCTTGCACGTAGTGCTGCCGCATGCACGTAGTGCATGTAGCAATACAGTAAGTCTGGGTAAGTGTTTTTTATTTGTATTTTTTTTGCCATCTGGAGCCCTAACTTGGGGCCCCCTGCATGGCACAGGGTGCAATGGCCATGACCAGGGGACACTTGTCCCCTGTGCCGGCCACTGGGGGTGGTGGGCATGACTACTGTCTTTCCCAAGACAGGAGTCATGTTTTTGTTGGTTGTGCACTAGGAAATTGCACTAGTCTGGTTAGAGGAAGATTGCATCATTCCTTTAATATGGTGCCGGCTGGCACTGTGGAATGGAGCAAGCTGGCACTATACTTTTTTGGCGCAAAACTGCATTTGCGGCAAAAAGTATAAATCAGGCCCTGAGTTGTATTAAGATATTATATTACAACAGTGGCCCTGCTAAAAGAACTACCACAGAATGGATAGGAAAAAGGAGCAGAGCGTGCTACGACCTACAGGATACGTGGGAGCTACTAGGAGAATTACTAGGAGACAGGTATTTTAAACTTACCCAAGACCCCACCACTCCTATCCCTCCTGTGATTCACATTGATGAGACTACGTCAGTGCTCCCACGTATCCCGTAGGTCGTAGCACGCCCCGCTCCATAGTCCCTATCCATCCTGTGGTAGTTCTTTTATCTGGGCCTCTGTTGTACTATTATATAGGCCATAAGGAGGACAGACCCAGCCCCATAACCCCCTTCTCCCTCTTTGTATTAAGATAGTTTCTGGATTGAAACTGGCTAGAATATTCAGAAAAGTCACACTTTGGTACACATTGAAAGATAAGTGGACTGCCTTTTACAATGTAACACGAGCATGTCACATGAAATAACTTTTCAGTTGTTGAGTTTGTCAGATAACTTGCCAAAGCAGGTTTACCGCAGGAAGGTGGGGGCCATTACTCCCAGATATTAGAAGAGAGTGTTCTACTTTTAAGTTCACTACGGGAAAGAATCCATATTTGAAAGGACATCCACGTTTGCTGTTCTAAGCCTGTACGATTAAGGGAGCATGTAAACAAAACAATGCTGACCTTTTTAAGGTGATTTATAACCACTTGCAACACAGAGATCCACAATGTACAGTACTTAGTTCTTGACGACACCGAGAACATTGGTGCCTACTGTTCCCAGAAGAGCTAACAATGCCACATCTATCTGTTTCTCTCTTTCTTTGTCTGCCTTGGAAGTCACAGCTAGTGTTGGAGTGGAGGAAGTGACAAGCAAACAAATAAAGGGGAAGCAGTAAGAGCCCCAAGTAAGGACACTGTGATTGTAATAAAGGCCTCCAATAAAGGTGCAATGTGGTGATATTGGATAAAGACCAGTAAAGATAAGAGGCTTTAAGACCGGTAATCATGGCTGAATGTTATGAAATAATTGATGAGAACACATACAAAACAGTGACACATAAGTAACATGACCTTCTATTGGAATGGAAAGCAATGGGTGCATTCGATTTTGTAGAATTTTGCTGTTTGGGAGAAGACACAGGTGCCTGCCCTGTATCTTACCTTTGCCACAAGTTCACAAACACGGTACCCATCCCCCTAGATGAGACACTCTTTCTGCCAACGGCAGTCCTTTGGTAAAAACAACTATATATGTTGAACAGTTCATGTTTCATTTTGTATAATCTATCCCATCCTACATAAGGGACAGTTCATAGGCTATGTCCCCACTGCAGCCTCAATATGTCTCTTGTGCCGGCCTTGTTGTCCCTCTGTGTACTGTGCTGCTCCCTACAATCCTCTGTGTGCCCTGAAGGTAAACACAGCTGTTTTGTATATCTACCACCCCCAGCTATAGCCACTCTATGAGCTTCCCGGGCAACATAATTTTTGTGCCCCTACTTCACCTGTTTGTGCCTTCTGCAGCTCCCACATGTGCCAGTGAATAGCTCCTTTGTATGCCTCTCCACACCATGTAGCCCATCTGCAGTTCCTGCCTCCCTTGCACTCCCTCTTTGTGCCACACCTCTTCCTGGTCCCATGTGGTCCCTGTGAGCTGCACTGTCCCCCACTGATGCCCTTCGGAGTGCCCCTCTGCCCCCCGAGCTCCTCTGTGTGACGCCTTTCCACACCCATGCAGCTTTTGTAGTTGTCTCCGTCTTCCCTGTAGCCTCTCTGTGTGCTGTCCCTCTCCTGTATGTGCCACCAGCCCACAGCAGTTACTGGTTGTCCTGTCATCTTCTGAAACCCTTGTTTGCCTGTCTGCCCTGTAGCCTTTGTGTGTCCCATTCCACATGTGCATCCGCTCTGTGCCTCAGCTGTCCTCCTGCACTTCTGTGTGCCACTGCCACTGCCACTCCTGCAGTCCCTTTCTGCCACATGGGCTGCTCCTGCTAGGCCTATATATACTCCCCTGCCTGCAATGATGCCCCTCTGTGTGTCCACCTCACTCCTATAGCCCCATAAGTCATGTTTCCGGGGATATTTTCAGATATTCGCAAAAATAAGCCAAACAGCTTTGTTCTTGAACTATAACTTTCTCAAAAGTGTAAACTTGTTCAAAAGTACAACTCGTGAATCAGGCCCTAAGTATGTATGTACCAGTGAGTGTATCTGGATTGGCGAGAGCAGGAGTCTATGTTTTTGTGGGCAAAAACTGAATCTAAAGTGTGTCTGTGTGTAGAGAGGAATGGGTATTCAGGAGTATATGTGGGTGCGTGCGTAATCATATATTTTTGAATTTTTTTCCAGTCGGCTGCATGTTTTTTGTGAATTTGTCACGTGAATAATGGTTAGCCTTTAATTTTTCACAACTTTCTTCAGAGTTTATATGCATGTCTGTTGTCAATGTTATTTAATATTACGCCAGAATAAGGAGTTTACTGACATGAAATGAGCATGATTTTTTATGGACCTTTAAGATCCAAAATGCTGCTATGATATATTTTATTTTACAATCGTTTTTATATTGCATGAATGTTTTAAGTCTATGATGATTTATTCAATTTTGTGGAAAATAATTATGTACTTTATGACATTCTTTTTATTATTCATGTTTTTTAATGTTGTTTTGAAAGAGCTGTTTTTAAATTTACTTTTATGGCATACCAGCAAAATAAAGAACATATAGAAATAAAGTTTTGTAATGTATTAATGTTCATTCTTTATAATTTATAATGTACCGCCCACTTGTTTGTGTGCATTAGCACTATTTTTTCGAAGTTTTTTAATATTAGTCAACTTTGGACGCATTTTTAAATTAATGCCAAGTAAATCTGGAGTTTCTACCTGGAAGTGTGTGTGTTTACTATGTATACCAGTAGTATATGTAATCGTAGGCCTGTTGATAAACTCTGGAGGGGGTTAAGCGTTTAACTGCAATAGCAGTGTATGTACATAGTCAGAATTGAGTACTCAGGAATATGTTTGTGTGTGTGAGAGGGCGTGGGTGTGTGTGTTTGTTTGAGGGGCCTTTACTGTTTGCCAATCTGAAGGGGTGACAACGGATTTGGGAGGGGTGGGTATTCAAGAGTATGTAGTTGGAGTATGTTTGTACAATCAAGAGAGTATGTGTGTTAAGGACATACAATGTTCCTCAGTGTATAATCATGAATGTGTTAGGTATTTGTAGACTCACTATGATTTTGGAGTTTTGGATAGTCTGGTGGAGTGCAAAGTTGTGAATCGTATTCACTATACGACTGAAAGACGCTTTGCCCTGTAAAGGTACCCTTTTCTCAGTGCAAAAAAATGCTATGTGATGCTGTGCATCACTTTGCATTAAGAGGCGGATCAGCCCAAACACACATAAGTTGTTACGTATAGCCTGACCTGCTAAAAAAGGCAGGCTGGGTTTTCTATCAAAAACTAATGTCTACTTGTAGCAGGCCTAAACAAGTTGAAACGTGTTCATTTCTCAGAAAAGATAGCACATTGCATGTGTGCTACACATCCAAAGCGTGGCATACTTCAGCGTTTACTCTAGGCACAGGATTTTGTAATGGAAGGGTATGCCTCCAGTACAAATACTATGCTAGGCAGTACACACTCATCTCTGCAACATAGTGAACCAAGGTGCAAGGCAACCTTGTTAGAGTGCCACCACAAGGGGTGATGGCAACAACAGCTGGCCAATCATAGTAGATGAAGCCCTGGAATGTGATTTCCCTCTTCTGCAACTCAGCACAGCAAAGTTTGTAGCTGTGCTGCGTTGCCTGATAAGTCTGGACCATGATGGTGGTCAGTATATAATTGCTAGCACGTTATTAGTATAGAGAAAGTGTGTGTTTGAGTGGGTGTATGTAGTCAGGATATTTAGAGCTTCATACAAATCCACCAAGGAGGCAAAAAGTATCCCTTTTCTGATAGTGGATGCTGTTTGATAAATTTGTTTGAAATTTTGCAAGATTTTAGCAAGCTAAACACAATGCAGGGATTTCAGGTTTCAATGATATCCGATAAAATGGGCTAAATCATGGACGTTAATTCACCAAAATGCCAGGGGTAGCGGAAAGTGACATCAAACGCCCTTTGACCTTCCCTTTCACTTACCCACACACATGCTTACACATACACACACACATACACAAAATGCCTCACATAAACACTCTCCCCAGCAAGCATGCACGCAACATACGTTTGAAGACAATTTCTACTTACCTCAGCTACTAGGGAAGGCCATATTCCACCTAATTGTACTTCATTTTTTAATTACACTAATAGTGAATAACGTAAAATTACTCACTATTAGTATAATAAAATAAATTGCCGGAAAAGAAGGAGTGGAGCTCCAGCCGAGCTGCCCCTGTGTTCCTGGCACTGATTTTGCCACCTCTTTGAAGCCAGGGGTCGCAAAAGCAGTGCCAGGAGTCGCAAAGGGCAAGCTAGGGGTCGCAGCTGCGACCCCTGGCGACCCCTAAATGACATCCATTGGAAAACTCAAGGGAGGGTCAACAATTTCATTTGCTGAGAAATTAGGGGGGCATTTCACAGATCAGCATGAAATTTGGCAAAGACTTTGAATGTTTCACTTGTGATATGTTGAGTTTCATGCAGATCCATCTTGGGAGCCATTGTTAAGGAAAATGGCCAAAAAGTGTTCATTTGTTAATAACTTTGGCACTCTTTGACAAATCTGCAAAACAAAACTTAATCCAGAATTTTACTGTTCAGTTTTTCTATTTAGTATGTTAAGTCCAGTGCATGTGTCTGAGGATTCATGCAGATCTGACAAGGTGGTGGGGCTAAAATCAAATGATGAAGTCAAGGGGGAGTTTAAAAAGCTTGTATTTGCTAACAACTTTCACACTATTTAACAAATCTGCACAGAAGTTAAGATATCTGTTGGACTTGGACGTTTTTGCAAGTTCATCCCCAATCTTTTTGCCTCCTTCCTACTATTTTTTCTGACCTGTTTTTGCTGACTTTAGGACTCTAGGCGCTTTACCACTGCTAACCAGTGCTAAAGTGCAAGTGCTCCTATGTAAAATGTATGTGTAATTGGCTTTCCATGATTGGCATATTTGATTTACAAGTAAGTCCCTAGTACAGTGCACTAGAGGTGCCCAGGGCCTGTAAATCAAATGCTACTAGTTGGCCTGCAGCACTGGTTGTGCCACCCACATCAGTAGCCCTGTAAACATGGCTCAGACCTGCCATTGCAGTGTCTGTGTGTGCAGCTTTAAACTGCCAATTCGACTTGGCAAGTGTACCCACTTGCCAGACCTAAACCTTCCCTTTTCTTACATGTAAGGCACACCTAAGGTAGGCCATAGGTAGCCCCATTGGCAGTGTGCATTGTATGTTAAGGGTGGGACATGTACTTATGTGTTTTACATGTCCTGACAGTGAAATACTGCCAAATTCGGTTTTCACTGTTGCACGGCCTATCTCTCTCGTAGGTTAACATGGGGGCTGTCTTTAAATGTTATTACAGTTTAGATTCCATTTGGGAGCAGATAGACATGTGGAGTTTGGTGTCTCTGAAATCACAATTTAAAAATACATCTTTTAGGGTCAGATGTATCATCACAGCCCTTTGCGATTCGGAAATAGCGATTTTTAAGAAATCGCTATTTCCGACTCGCAAAGTGCCATGTATTACATTTGCGAATCGGTAATAGCGATTTCTTAAAAACAGCAAATGCTATTACCGATTCGCAAATTGCGATACCGGCCCCATTCGCAGCAATGGGCCTGTTGGCCCATATCTGCAAATTTTTTGCATTTCCAAAATTGCGATTTCTGAACCAGAAATCGCAATTTTGGAAATGCAAAACCCCAGGGTGCCGGGGGGCTAAGGCCCCCTCTGCTGCACCCCAAACGTTTTTGGGGGAACATGTAAGGTGCACACATGCCAAAAGGGCATGTGTGCTTTACATGTACAATTTAAAAATGCATTTTAAATGCATTTTTTAAATTTGCACATGGTTACCACCAAGTTCAACTTGGTGGTAATTAGCGATTCCTAAATGCCAAAGTCGCATTTAGAACTGGCTTCATACATGTGCTAAGAAATCGCAAATAAGGAATCCTTATTTGCGATTTCTTATTTAGAGAGTCGCAATTTGCAACTCTCTAAACAGGGTCGCAATTTTAAGGAATCGCTATTTTAGAGATTCCTTAAAATTGCGTTCAGAATGTTTTTCATACATTCTGAAATGGCATTTTGCATTCGCAAACGGGCATTCGCACCGTTTGTGATTGCAAAAGGCTTTCATACATCTGGCCCTTAGTGAAGTTGTTTTTTGGATTGTGTGTTTGAAAATGCCACTTTTAGAAAGTAGGCATTTTCTTGCTTAAACCATTCTGTGACTCTGCCTGTTTGTGGGTTCCCTGTTTGGGTCAGTTTGGCAGTTGGGCTGTGTTAGAAATGGGGTCTTTGGTTGGCAGTCAGGTTACCCCCGTCCAAACAAGAACCCTCACTCTAGTCAGGGTAAGTCACACACAATCCAAATTATCCTGTGCCCACCCTCTGGTAGCTTGGCACTGAGCAGTCAGGCTTAACTTAGAAGGCAATGTATAAATTATTTGTGCAATAAACCATGCAATAACACAGTAGAACACCGCAAAAATACACCACAAAGTATTTAGAAACATATATATTTTTTATCTGGATGAATGCAGGTCAAAACCATTAAGATGCAATAATATATATGTGTGGCTGAGCATCCTGTGTTTGGGGTTTGAGTGAATGCCCAAGGGAGCTGTCAACCGAACCTATCTAGATGTGGATTGTAGGGCACAGAAGAATTAAGTGCAGAGAAATGCTAAATTTCTAAAAGTGCCATTTCTAAAATAGTAATATTAAATCCAACTTCACCAGTCAGCAGGATTTTGTATTACCATTCTGACCATACTAAATATGACCTTCCTACTCCTTTTAGATGTGCAGCTACCACTCAAACAGTATATGAAGGTAGCCCTAGTGTTAGCCTATGCAAAGAGTAGGCCTCACAGTAGTGCAAAACAAATTTAGGAGTTTTACACTACCAGGACATGTAAGCTACATAGGTACATGTCCTGCCTTTTACCTACACAGCACCCTGCCCTATGGATTACCTAGGGCCTACTTTAGGAGTGACTTATATGTAGAAAAAGGGGAGTTTTAGGCTTGGCAAGTACTTGTAAATGCCAAGTCGAATTGGCAGTGAAACTGCACACACAGGCTTGCAATGGCAGGCCTGAGACATGGTTAAGGGGCTATTTCAGTGGTTGGCACAAGCAGTGCTTCAGGCTCACTAGTAGCATTTAATCTACAGGCCCTGGACACATATAGTGCACTTTACTAGGGACTTAGTAAATTAAATAAGCCAAATGGGTATGATCCAATGTCATCATGTTTAAGGGAGAGAGCATATGCACTTTAGCACTGATTAGCAGTGGTAAAGTGTGCAGAGTCCTAAAACCAGCAAAAACAGTGTCCAAAAAGTGGAGGGAGGCAGGCAAAAACTTAGGGGTGACCACCCTAAGGCTGTCAGGTCTAACAGGCTGTTAGCACCTCTCTCTAGACAGTGCCACAAAGAAACCTGGGGTGTACCCTGCATATCCTGATAAGCCATCTGTGCTGGGAGGGAGGGGAAGAGTGGTCACTCACACCTGAAGGGACTGTGCCTGCCCTCACACAATGCAGTCTCAAACTCTCTGGATCTTACAAACAAGAGAAACTTTCCTTTGAAGTTTGCCTACTTCAAAGGCAGAAATGGGTATAAGAAGAGCCCCCAAAACCATGAAAAGTAGATCACATCTGGAATCAAGAGGAACCTCTGCCAAGGAGAAGAGCTGAGGAGAAATGCTGCCCCTGCCCGTGAATGTGCTTTGTAGGGCTATCTTGCAGTTGATGCTTCTGCCTGTGAAAGGGGACAAAGACTGGACTTTGTTGTGCATTCCTGCTTGAGAAGAATCTCCAAGAGCTTAAACTGAGTTTGCCTCCTGTTGTTGAAGTCGCAGGGCCATCAAAGACTTCCCCTGCCAGCACCTGGACTCTCTGCTGAGACTCCTTCCCTGCCAAGTGGTGCCCCATCCACTCCCTGGTCCTTAGAAGGTGAAGCTGGTGGATAAGGACTGAAATCCACGCAAAGACCGCCGTGCGGGGAAACGTTTGACGCACCACCCCCAACGTGACTGATAAACTACGCGCTGCCGACCTCGTGGCTAAAATCGACGCTCCACTTGCATCGTGGCAGGGAAATCAACATAACACAGCTGGAGAAATTACGCACAACACCCGCAGCGGCTGCTAACGACGCAAGCCCCCACACAGTGCGGTTTCTTGACACAGTGCAACCGGATTTCAACGCAACATTGCTGGGTGCGTAAAATCAACACAAAGCCTACCTGCACCCGAGATACCTGTCTGGATCAACGCATTGCTGTCTTGCAGAGAGAAGAAATGACACACGCTAACCTGACCGGAGGAGGAATGACGCACGTTCTCACTTGCAGGTGAGAAATCGACGCATCACTGGCCTTTTCCGACGCACGCTCACCCGTGCAGGTTTATTTTGACGCTACCCAGGTACTTTTGTGCGCTAACAATGTTCTCACTGTTTTCTAAATACTATGACTCTTATTCTTTTAAAAATTCATATCTTAACTTTTGTATGTTGCATTTTTGTCGTTTTGGTCTTGTTTTGTTTAGATAAATATTATCTATTTTTCTAAACCTGTGGTGTGTCATGTTGTGGTGTTTTCACTGAGTTACTGTGTGTGTTGGTACAAATAATTTACACATTGCTTCTGGAGTTAAGCCTACATGCTCGTGCCAAGCTACCAAGGAGGTGAGCAGGGGTTAACTGAGGGTGATTCTCCTTTACCCTGACGAGAGTGTGGGTCCTTGCTTGGACAGGTGCTAACCTGACTGCCAACCAAAGACCCCAGTTCTAACAGTATCAAAATTATATTTAACTTAAAAACTGCATGTTCTCTGTGGTGGTTGCCTGCATAGGAGGTTGACTGCCTGTAAAAACTACTGTTGCTCAGAACTGAAAGGTACATGCAGCAGTGCCTTGTTGCAAGGTGGCTTTGCACAGGGCATTGCCTATGACCAGGTCTGGTAGTCAAACCTTGATGGACAAAGATGAAGGCTATGTAGAATGGGGGACAGCCTAACAGGATACAGGGTACTAACATTCAGCACCACACCCACTACGTATATCCACAACACTACCAGTAAAACATTTTGATCTTTTCATCGAAACAAAACTTTAGTTATTATGAAGTTATGGTTAGTTTTCTTCATGGCACCTTAACAAGGGAGTTTTTCCCTGTCGTTCATTGGAGATTCTTCAATCCGGCTAACAATTTCTGAAGCCAAGCACTCTGATTGGCTGGTCATCACTAAAACATTTCTATTGCTGCTGCTTTGACCAAATGCAGTGCAATGAGCATAGTTTAACAATTAGGAGGGAGAGGGCTTACGGGTGCAGAGTGAGTATACACTAACCACCAAGACCATGTGAGGTGGCCCCAAAGGACACCACTGGGCATCAAACAATTTTTTTTAAAGTGAATTTTGTTGCTATATTTGGGGATTGCAACAATTATGACCTCGCATTATTAAGAACAATAAATAAGAGGACTTCACACATTGGGCCTGTTTCACATAGGTAAACTTACATGCCTGTGTACATTTATGTTTTTTGTATTAACAAAACTGCATTTTAATAGTAAGTTTATAAGTGTGGAGACTCCACAGATGGAGTGGAGAACTTCACACATAAAAACATAAAACAGGCCTATGTTTTTATGTGCCAAATTCTCTGCCCTACTCTGGATTCTCTGCACTTGTCTTGTGTCTTGTGAATACTGAAAAAGCATGAACTTACATAAACGTGTAAGTTAACCTTTGTGAATCAGGCCCCATATCTTTAAATTATAGCAATACACAAATAAAGGAAGCATATTGTGTCCACAGTCATTCATAATATTTATGGTAAGTAAATATGTTTAGTCCCAAGTAAAACCAACTTAGCATACATAAAAAAAAGTTTCTCTTGCCTGCATCACTCCTTTGAATCAATCTTGTAAGCATAGTTAGCTATGGGGAGGTCTGCAAAGGTTTTGGGAGGTGTCCCTCACTGCCAAATGGAATCTATAGTGCAATAAAAAAGCTTAAGCAGTGTTGCCCCCTTTGGTTTTATATTTGTGCAAACCCAAGAAAGTACCTCTCTGGAAGAGGTCATCCATTGCATTTACTTCAATGCCTACCAGTGTGCTTTCTGAGGCCTTTTCGAGTGTGGCGGGAAGCAGAGTATTATGCATAACACTGAGTAAAGGTTAGTAGAGTACATTGTTTCCAAACTGCCTCACTATTCCCCATAAAACCCAGCTACTCCCCCCAATCACATTAACATAGTCTTGATACTGATGACAGCCAAGTGGGTCTCAGCCAACCTTCTTTCTATTCTCACATGCTTCACACAGGCCTGAATCTCAATCAATCAATCAATCAAATAAAATTATAGAGCGCGCTACTCACCGGTGAGGGTCACAAGGCGATAGTGGGGGGGGTGAGGGGAGGGGGTTACTGTTCGAACAGCTATGTCTTGAAGTTTTTTCTGAAGAGTAGGAGGTCTTTGGTTTTGCGGAGTTTGGTGGGGAGGGAGTTCCAGGTGGTGGGGGTGAGGAAGGAGAAGGCCCTGCCTCCTGTGGTGGTTCGATGGATGCGGGGGACTGTAGCTAGTGCGAGGTTGGCTGATCGGAGGTTGCGGTGGGAGTGTGGAAGTTCACTCTTTCGTTGAGGTAGGTCAGGCTGGTGTTGTGGAGGGATTTGTGTGCGTGGATGAGGATCCTGAAAGTGATTCTCTTGTCTATGGGGAGCCAGTGAAGAGATTTGAGGTGTGGTGAGATTCGTTTGTGGCGGGGGAGGCCAAGGACGAGGCGTGCGGCTGTGTTCTGGATTCTCTGGAGTTTGCGTTTGAGTTTGAGTGTGGTGCCGGCGTAGAGGGCGTTACCGTAGTCAAGTCCGCTGCTGATGAGTGCATGGGTGACTGTCTTCCTGGTCTCTTGGGGAATCTATTTGAAGGATTTTTTTAGAGTGTGGAGTGTGTGGAAGCAGGAGGAGGTTAGTGCATTGATTTGTTGTGTCATGGAGAGGGAGGGGTCCAGGATGATGCAGGGGTTGCGTTCGTGGTTTGGGGGGGTGAGTGTGGGGCCTATGGTTTTGTTGGGGCCGAAGATGATGATCTCGGTTTTGTTGGAGTTAAGCTTGAGGTGGTTAGTTGTCATCCAGTTGGCGGTGTCAAGGAGAGCAGCGTGTAGGTTGGTTTTGGCGGTGGTGGGGTTGCGGGTGAGGGAGAGGATGAGTTGGGTGTCATCTGCCTAGGAGAGGATGGTGATTCCATGTGGTCGGGCAATGTTGGCTAGGGGAAATCATGTAAATGTTTTAGAGTGTGGGGCTGAGGGAGGACCCTTGGGGGACTCCGCAGATAAATTTGGTAGTGATGGAGTAGAAAGGTGGAAGGCGGACTCTCTGGGTCCGGTCGGTGAGGAAAGAGGTGAGCCAGTCTAGGGCTTTGTGGCGAATTCCTATGTTGTGGAGGCGTGTGCGGAGTGTGTGGTGGCAGACAGTGTCAAAGGCTGCGGGGAGGTCTAGGAGGATGAGTGCGACGGTCTCGCCTTTGTCGACTTTGGTCCTGATGTCGTCAGTGCATGCGATGAGGGCGGTTTCCGTGCTGTGGTTCTTGCGGAACCCGGATTGTGAGGGGTCAAGAGTGATGTTTTCTTCGAGGAAGTGGGATTGGCAGGCGTTGACTAGTTTCTCAGCAACCTTGGTGGGGAAAGGGAGGAGGGAGATGGGGCGATAGTTGGAGAGGATCTCCGGGTCGGCTTTGTTTTTTTTTAGGAGAGCGGTGATTTCCGCGTGCTTCCAGGGGTCTGGGTAGGTGGCGGAGTCGAAAGAGGAGTTGATTATGTTGCGGAGTATGGGGGCGATGGTAGGGCTGGCTTTGTTGTAGATGCGATGTGGACAGGGGTCGGAGGGGGATCCGGAGTGGATGGAGTTCGTTCATGTTTTTTGGGGGGGGTTTTCGTGTGTGGTGGGGTCCCGGTGGTGAGTGTGGTGGGGGGGTCATGAGTGGGGGTTGAGTTGGGTGAGTGAGGGGTGTGTGTGGTAGGTGTGTGTGGTATGAAGCTGTTGTGGATGTCTAGGATTTTGTGGTGGAAGTGGTTGGACAGGGCGTCACATGGGGGCTGTGTGTGTGTGGGGTCTATGCTGCTGGCTTTGGGTTTGGATAGCTCTTTAATGATGGTGAAGAGTTCTTTGCTGTTTTGAGAGTTGTTGTCAAGGCGTGTCTTGTATTGGGCTCTTTTGGCGGTGCGTATGAGTTGGTGATGGGTGCGGATGGTGGCTTTGAGGGTGGAGAAGTTGGTTGTAGAGGGTTCTTGTTGCCATATTTTCTCTGCTTGGTGGCATTTGCGCTTGGAGTCTTGGAGTTCAGGGGTGAACCATGCGGCGTTCTTGATGTTGCGGGTGGCGATGTGTTTTCTGAGGAGGGCTAGTGTGTTTGCGCAGGTAGTGATCCATTTAGAGAGGTTGTGTGCTCCTGTGTTGGGGTCGTTGGTGTGGGGGGGGAGGTTGTGGGCCAGTTGGGAGTTCAGGCGTTCTGTGGGTATCTTGTCCCACATGCGGTAGGGTGTGGTGGGTTGATGGTGGTGTGTGGGGGGTTTGGTGAAGGAGAAGTGGACGCAGTGGTGGTCAGTCCAGAAGAGTTCGGTGGTGTGGGTGTAGGCTATGTGTTGGCTTGAGGTGAAAATTGCATCGAGCGTGTGTCCTGCTGAGTGGGTGGGTGCGGTGACCAGTTGTTTGAGTCCGAGATTGGTGAGGTTGTCTTTCAGGGAGGTAGAGTTGTGGTCTTGAAGGTTCTCCAAGTGAAAGTTGAAATCACCGAGGAGGATGTAGTCTGTGGAGGTGAGGGCATGCGAGCTGATGGTGTCAGCGATGGAGTCACAGAAGGCGGGGCATGGTCCTGGTGGTCTGTAGATTAGTGTACCTCTGAGGGTGGAGTTGTTGTTAATGTGGATTAGGAAGTGCATGTGTTCTGTGTTATCAATAGTGTCTTGGGAGCTGGTGGTGACTTTGATGGTGTCCCTGTGTAGGATGACGATGCCACCACCTGGCCTGTTGAGGCGGTCTTTGCGTTGGATTTTGTATCCCTTGGGGGTGGCGATGGCTATGTCGGGTTCCGAGGAGGGGTTGGTCCAGGTTTCCGTGAGGAAGGCGATGTCAGGTGAGTGTGATGTGATGAGGTCCCAGAGTTCTATGGCATGTTTGTGAAGGGAGCGGGTGTTGAGGACCAGGCAGTTGAGGTGGTGGGTGGTGTTGGTGTGGTGCATGAGGGTGTTGTTGCGGGTTGTGTTCTGGTTGTGGGGTGGTATGGGGAGGGGTTGGTTGGTGGGGGTGGGGGTAGAGCAGGTGAGTATTGCATTGGGGTGTTGTGTTTGTCATGGGGGGGTCGCTATGGTTGGTGTGTGGTGTGAGGGATGAGGAGCAGGAGAAATGACAGGTGTGGCAGGTGAAGGGGCCATGAGTGTGTGTGGGGCTGGAAAGGGTGCAGGTGGGGCGAGGGCCTGGGTTGAGTGAGTGAAGGGTGAGGGGGGAGTAGATTTGTCTGAGGGGCCAGGGGGACTGGCGCTGGGCGCGGTCTTGGCGCAGACGGGCGCAGATGGGCTTGCCTTTGGCGTGCCATCGGCGTGCCCGCTGCGTGTGTCCGTGCCACGGCTGCCATAAATGGGGAGGAGGGAGGGAGTGGCAGCTGGGAGGAGGGAGGGCTGGGCGAATGGGAAGGCTGGGAGGGTGGGGCCGCAGGGGATGGCAGCGGCAGGGGAAATACTAAGAAGGAAAGACGGATGGGGAAGGAGGCGGCGCAGGGCGGCGGCGCGAGGAGCAACCTGCCTGCTGGAAGCAGGTCAAGGGTTGCTCCTCGCGTCTGCGCTGCGGCTGCCGTGAATGGGGAGGAGGGAGGGAGTGGCAGCTGGGAGGAGGGTGGGCTGGGCGAATGGGAAGGGTGGGGCCGCAGGGAATGGCAGCAGCAGGGGAAATACTAAGAAGGAAAGACGGACGGTGAGGAGGTGGGGGAGGCGAGAGGGGCCACAGGGACGCAGCGGCAGGAGAAATACTAAGAAGGAAAGACGGATGGTGAGGAGGTGGGGGGAAGTGGGAGGGGCCGCAGGGCTGCAGCGGCAGGGGAAATACTAAGAAGGAAAGACGGGCGGTGAGGAGGTGGGGGGAGGCGGGTGGGGCCGCAGGGAAGCAGCGGCAGGGGAAATACTGAGAAGGAAAGACGGACGGTGAGGAGGTGGGGGGAGGCGGAAGGGGCCGCAGGGCCGCAGGGGAAATACTATGAAGGAAAGACGGATGGGGAAGGATGCGGCACGGGGCAGTGGCGCGAGGAGCGACCTGCCTGCTGCAGTATTTAACATAATGTGCTTGAACAATCAAGTAGTAGAGAAAAGACAAGGAACTGACATGCTCTCTTTAGCCACGTTTTGGATCATACCCTCCCACTTAGTTGGCGGCTGCTTACTACCCCATATCAGTCTTAAGAGAACCTGCACGAGTTGATGGAAGAACTCTAGCATTATGCGGATAGAGATATTGTTGAATAAATACAAGAATTTCAATAGCACTACCATCTTGATGAATTAGATAAACCCAAGCATCAGGGAAGCTGCAACCAATGTTCAACTCAATGTATTTCACCTTGTCAGCTCTCCAACTCTATGGATATTCCCCAGCATGTAGGGCTGTAAAATCCATCTGTGAGTGGGAATATTTCTGACTTGTTCCAGTTAATTTGTAGGCTGAAGTAGCCACCAAACTTGGTAACATCTCTAACAATAGGAGCCTAATTAGTCCCTGTTCTTTGAAATTATAAAACAACATCATCGGCATAAAGGGCGATCAAAAGATGCCTTCCCGTAATATAGAGTCCCTGCAAAGAGCAAAACAGGAAAGCATGCGAGGGGCTCAACAGCTAACGCAAAGACCTCCCTCCGACACTACTGTACGTGTGCCCGCCCACCGCGTACTTGCCTGCTGAGCCCAACGTGATTGTAACAGCCCTAACTATTGGCGGTTTTGCTGCCTTTTTGCCACAAGAATAATATTTTACAAGCATAAAACGTCGGCTCTGAGGCCTTAGACATGTTTGATCATTCTCCTCCTCTGATGTTTTTGATGCTGTTGTTAATGGTTTGCTGAAGAAGTTCAGCTGCCCTGTTTGAACAACGCTGTTCGCTCTGGTTGGTCCCAAGCTGGTTCACCGTCACTGTATCCGGCTCCCCTGGGGAGCCAAGGCAGTCAGGGCATTCTGTGGAACAGATTTAATAAGAGCAGGGGCTAACTGAGGCATTCGGACAGCCTGTTGGGAGAGCTCCTAGTCCATTATTTCGCTCCGATATTGGGAACTTATCACCCTTGTGTTGATGCTTCATTTCAACTTTAACTATGAATAAAATGCCTGAAGGAGTTATGTCAGTGGTGGTGGAGGCGGTAGCACCATGGAGGAGAATGTAAGCACTGTCTCTTCCCATAAATTTTCAACTTAACTTCTTCGTTGCATCAATCAATCCTTGGTTCTTCTCCCTATTGGGGAATTCTACTAGGCTTTTTGTTTGAACTTTTGACTATGATTGACTACTGACAGGCAGCTGGAATAAGCATAATGTACAATTCATAAAACTGGTTAACTAACCCTGGGTCGCCCTGAACCCATGCCTGGCGGCAAATAGTAAGCACTTGGCTCCCTGCAGTGAGTGGGGGTGGCCGGTGCTATGCCGGTGCAGCTTGTTCCTGTGGAGGAGCCTTGGGAAATCCATCTGCTGCCTAGTCCTAAGGGGGGGGAGGTGGAAACATCGCCTACAGACATTCTATTATTCCTCTTGATCTCACCATTAGTGCCTTATAAAAGGAATATGACAGTCTGAAAACTTCAGTCAGGCAGGCTGATTAATTTAGGAGCCTGTAAAAAGACCAAATCGAATCCCCTTAGGAATAAGGCTGCCAAGGTCAACATAAAGAAGAGCTTGAACTCTATCTTTTCCTTCTTCCAAAGGGAGGTTGTTGACTGTGAGGTAATACACTTAGGGCCAAGAAATTTAGGGACAGGGAACTCCGGGGCAGGGACCTCCCCTGGGATGTTGGAACCTAAAGACACCACAAATCTCATTTCTCAGACCCACTCTCTGTATCTAACTGACACAAATCCCATCAAATTAGTGGTTGGGGAGGCTTCTATTCATCTAATTGAAGACTCTTTTTTCTACAGTGAGGATTTCACCCTTCCTGGTATAGGTGTAGTGGTGAGAATTTGTTCCCTGTATGAGAACATCTCTCTGACCACTTCTCCCAGTCAGTCCCAGCCTTCTGGAATGGAGCTTTTTAGCAGTACCCCAGGTGGACTCTCCACCGCTGATTTGGGATCTTCGGATCCTCCTGACTTGGAGGCTCTCTCGAATTCCTTCTGTAATCTCCCAGGCCAATATGTCTTCAAAATGTCTGAATCTCTTAAATCCATCCTTGTTCTGCTCGGAATTTTTTTAAATAATTTGGATCGCATATACATATTTTAGCTACGATTCTGAAAGCTTTGTTGGGTTATAAAGGTGATGAGCCCTCCTCGCATTTGGCTTTGCAACTGATGAGTAATGAGAAGGAACATCTCCAGTCACTTGTTTATAAACCACAGGCAATCTCTGGGCTTAAAGGTTGTGAACTACAAGAAAATGTTTTGGCATTTGCGGGTGGAAAGTTTCCCTTACAACTATCGGAGGTGAAAGATAAATATAAAAGCTGCGGTTCCCAAGCGGGTAAACCTCAAATTACATGTAGCATAGGAAGCCCCAGATCACAGAAGAATGTGGAAAGCCCAATACATTATGTAAAGTCCCTTTTCAATCCAGACTTCCTGAAACATGGATCTACCTGCTCCAAGGACAAATCTGTTGGTATGAAATCCCATGCTTTTCCAATTTTCAGGTTTAAGGACCTGGCGAAAATGACAGTGGTTGAATCTTCAGATATCTTGCAACCTATAGGGAAACCCAAAGGTATAAGGCATCATCTGCAAATAAAGAAACAAGAATAAACAAAGGATATAGAAAAAGGATCCAAAACCCCCTTTTTTTTAAAAACAGCAGGTTTACTCAAGAAGAGGTTCCAGCGAATAATGCAGTTATTGAAAACAGCCCAGCTCTAATGGGTGGCGATACTCATTCTGCAGTGTTAGATTTATCCTCCATGCCCCAATGGCAGGAGGTGCACTCACTGCTTCAGCTGGTGTCCCAACCTCCTCTCCTTCAGTGATCCCCCCCGTCAGTGAAGCTCAACCCGGCTGCAGATCCTTTTTATGCGGAACCTTCGCACATTACACCCTCTTTGAGAAACTGGGATTACGAGGAGGGACTGCCATGTTGCTATGTAATAAGTTTAAATGAAAGTATGATAGTTTTATGGATCCCTCAAATCATTTCCAAGCTATAAAAAAAATTCCCGCGCCAGGTGAGAGTATCAGGAATTCTATCTCACTAGTAAATGCGTATATTCCACCTGACCCCCACTTCAATACACAGTTAAATGTAATTTTGCTTTTTGGAAGCAAGCTTGCGGCCTAGTAGGAGGATCCCCAGGTTGTCTCAGTGGGAGATTTAGGGCCTCATTAAGAGGCTGGCGGTCTTGAAAATGCCAGCCGTGCGGTGGTGGTCGGACCGCCACACTCCTGGCGGTCCGACCCCCACATTATGACTCTGGCAGTTGGACTGCCGTCTATGCCAGAAACATGGTTTCCGACGGGCTGCTAGCGGTTGGACTTGTGGTCAGCCACGGCGGTGCTGAGTTAAGCACAGCTGTGCTGATCATCAGTTCCCTTTCTGGCAGCCTTTTCATGGTGGTTTAACTGCCACGAAAAGGCTGGTGGAAAGGCAGTGCTGGGGGCCACAGGGGGGACCCTGCCCATCACCATTTGAATGCGCACTGTTAGCTTTGCAGACTGTGTGCATTCCGAGGGTGCTGCTGTGCTACATTATTGGTCTCGGCTCCCTTCAGGGAGCTGAGACCAATACCATAGCACTGTTCTCGCCGGGCTGACCAGTGGGAACGTCATAATACGATGTTCCCGCTAGTCAGCCCAGTGGGAACACCGTAATACGACTGGGGGCAAGGCCGCTGGGTTGACGATGGTCTCATCCCTGGAAGAATGATTGTGCTATCCTAAACAGCAGTTTTGATCCTGATTTTCCCACTCAATATACTCATAAATCCCCATAACTTATATCAGATCTGAAAATCATAATCACTTCGCTTAGCAATCATAGAACGTTGTTTTTTCTGTTAAGTGCAGCATGTCGTTAGTTGGACCATGAAGATTTGATAGATCCAAGTCACAGTTTAATATGAAGTCAGGGAGAACGCATTGGTCTATTCCAAGGATATCTAACTTAAAAGATGTGAGAAAGTAGCCTCTTTCTAGCATGGTAACCCCCATTTTTGACCTGTTTGTCAGTGTGTTTGACTGTGTCACTGGGATCCTGCTACCAGGATCCCAGTACTTATGGTTTTTGGCCTGTTTGTCAGTATGTTTGACTGTTTGTCAGTATGCTTGACTGTGTCACTGGAATCCTGCTAACCAGGACCCCAGTGCTTATGCTCTCTCCTCCCAAACTTGTCACTACATACTGGTAACCCAGTATTTCATCCCAAATTGGCACACTGGATCCCCCTTATAAGTCCCTAGTATATGGTACCTAGGTACCCACGGCATTGGGGCTTCAGGGGATCCCTATGGGCTGCAGCATTTCTTTTGCCACCCATAGGGACCCCAGGCAAAGGCTTCTACAGGACTGCCATTGCAGCCTGTGTGAAATGGTGCATGCACCCTTTCACTGCCATTTACACTGCACCGGGTCACTCATAAGTCACCTATATGTCTGGCCTTCCCGCCCTGAAGGCTAGGTGCAAACTACCTGTGTGTGAGGGCACCCCTGCACTCTGCAGCACACACAAGCGTCAAATTGCCATTCATGATTGTTTATGTGCAGGAAGGGACACCTTCCTGCACATAAAAAATCAAACCCGTCAATGCAGACATCCTTGGACAATGGTGCATGGATGCCTGCGTTGGTGCTAGGCATCTCAATTTAGCGCCAGCGCAGGGGGAAACACAGGGGTGTGTTGTATTCTAGTAATTATGGCGCATCCTTGCATTTCTAAAGTGACGCATCGCGGTGTCACCAATTTTGGCGCAGCACCGCGCCTCACCACTTTTGAGTAAATCTGGCCCTGATTATCTCCCCATGATATGGTTGGATTTTTTTTTTATTCTCCCAGTCGAATAGGATTACGTGCCAGTTTATTGCATCGCATCCAAATGTGCATGACTAACTGGGAAGAGAATTCAAGAATGACCGTAAGTCCAGCGACCTCATAGAACTTGATCGATATATGTTATTGGAGCTTTGCGTACCTTTGTTCAGGGGCGTAGGAGACACAACATTTCTGGGGAGGACAGGGACAAACTTGAGGTGGGCCCCCTGCACAAAGTTTTCACCCAGAAGGGTTGTCGTGGGGGTAGGAGGGGCGATGGGGGGAGGTGATCGCTTCCAGTCGAGTCCTGTGCGGCCTGCAATTCCCTGTATGCTGGACCTTGGCTTGCTGCTGTTCGCCTGTGTAAAGTCCTAAGAGGCTTGTACTGCCTGCTGGGCGCAGTGCTTCCTGTCGATTCCTGTGCTGCCTGCCATGCACTGTGCTGCCTGTTGGGAGCTTTCTTTCTAGTCAGGCTGTGTCAGTCTCTGGCCCCCCCGCCTGCCTATGAAGGCCAGAAAGGCCTATGATTGCTGCTAGGTCCTTGTCTGACTGTCAAGTGGCAGTCTCTGTGCTGCCACCTTCCTGCGAACTGCTGTGCTGTCTGACAGGGCCGACCTTAGTGCTGGTGGCGCCCTGTGCGACATTGTTTGTTGGCACCCCCCAGTGACCACCTCTGCTGTGGATTCCCTCACTCCTGTCTATCACCACTCTCTCTCAGATGCATTTCATTAGTTTTATAGCACCACTCATACCGGGAAATATCCCTTACAACGCAATCAATGTAATGCAATGCATTAACCATGCTGACATCACCACAAATATGGGGATAGCATGGATGCCTTTACCACACATGTCGTTACCAAGCATATGCGTGGTTATAGCACAGAGAGCGGTCTAGCTGTCCAGGTGGAACAGGAAGAAGCAGAGGAGAGAGAGGTAAGTAGGGCTGTGGCCAGGTTTAGGGTGGGAGGTTGGGGTCATTTTTAGGACAGGGTAGGGTCGGGGTAGTTTTTAGGGCAGGGTGGGGTAGGTTTTAGGGTACAGTGTGGGGGTCATGTATTATTTAGGACAGAGCGGGGTAGGTTTTAGGGTTCAGTGGGGCAGGGGTGTCAAGGTAGTTTTTAGCGCAGTTCAGGGTAGGTTTTAGGGTTCAGAGTGGGGGCGGGGTAGTTTTTAGGACAGGGCAGGGTTACTTTTAGGGTTCAGGGTGGGGGGAGTTTAGGGCTCAGGGCAGGGGCAGTTTTAACTGATTGGGCAGGGCCGAGTATGATATCAGGTGTAAGGGGGCAGGGCAGGGAGAACTTACCACGCATGTTCCTTTACCAAACATTATTTTACAGCTAAATTCGTTGTAAAGGCATGAGTAGTAAAGGCACGGTCGTTGTTGAGACCGCGATGTTAAGGCATGCATGATATACACATGTATTGTTCCATCATTCAGCCCTCATACCAGTCTAGAGTGTCAACGCACTTTACATCACACAGACATTACGCAGAGACAGTCATCATTTATGTGTAAATCAGTGTATATGAAATGTTACATACGACAGAGGACTACAAGGTGTAGGTGTCATAGGTCATCCATACTGGTAGCAGGTATAGTTTATGAGTGTTTTATCTGTAGAAGCGCAAACTCAGAATTTAAAACATAACACCATGTTCTTTAATAATAAAAAATAATTTGTGCTCAAATTAACTTGTTTTGCAACATTAAGTTAATGAAAAAGTGGGGGGGGATCATAACGCTCTAATCTGTACCTTGATGTTTGCATGCAGCTCTTTGATGAGTTCATTGCTCACTGTTCTATGTTCAGTTTTAATTTATAAATTGCAGGGGACAAAAAAGGAGCTCTCTGATGTAGGAAGCTAGCCTGGTGTCTGGTGAGTACCTATGGTATTATCACCTTATACAGGTCCAGGTATCCCCTTATTAGTGAAGTGTAGACAGTGTCTGTAGCTGTGGATGAGCAGCCAAGACTTATCTAGGACACATGCAAAGATCATGCAATACCACTTTAGTCACACAGCACTTACACACATGAAAGAAACACGTGTTATGAAAATAAAGGTTCCTTATTACAGCAACACAAACACTAAAACACTAGATAGGCAATACTCCAATAGGATGTAAGTAGCACACTATTATATGCACAGTAGCAACCAGAAATTGCCATAAAAAGCAATAGAAAACAGTGAAAAGCAATAGGAAATACTGAAGGCCTAGAGGGGACCAGACCACATACTTAAAAAGTGGAACGCGAAAGCCGGGTTCCCACGCAAGGAAGTGGAATCAGTAGAGGGGAGCTGCAGGAACTAGGAAACCCCAAAGGTAAGTACCAGAATGCCCCCCAGCGACCAGGAGAAAAGAGGTAAGTTACTGGTTTTTCCCCAACCCCCCAAAAGGGCTTCAGAGAAGGATATTTCAAAACGCAGGCAAGACTGCAAGAAACTAGAGGTGGATCCTGGAAGAGGAAGACCTGGAAAAGAAGGGGACCAAATCCAGTTTACGTAGCAGTGTCCGGTCGTGGCAGGTGCCCCTACCCACCCATCTGTGGATGCAGCTGTTGGTCGACGGGGAGACAAAGAAGGTCAGCAATGCAGCACTGGACCAGATGAAGAGTTCCTAGGTGATGCAGTCAATGTCCCACGCCGGATGAAGAATTGCAGTCAGTCTGTGGTGTGGAAAACCCACCAGCAAGTCTTGGCAAAGGCAAATGTCGCAGTAGGACAAAAGTGGAGCTGCTGGGGACCAGCAAGGTCCAGGGGGACTCAACCCATGGAGGGGAGTCCCAGGTGACCCTCAGCAAGGCAGAGAGTCTGGAGAAGGAGAGGCAGCCCCCACAGAACACTTACAGGCAAGGAGCCCAGGAGCTGCAGGGAGGCCCACGCAGCACACCTGAAGAGAGGTCCCACGTCGCAGGTGAAGCACGTTGAGGGCTGTGCTTCACAGAGAAGAGTGCTGGGGGCTAGGGCTACATGGAACCTGAAGATCCCTTGGAGGAGATAACAACAGTCCTTGGTAGCTGCAAGAGACGCGGTGCATGGGGGTACTGTCCTGCATGGGAAGGCAAGGACCTACCTACTCCAAAGTTGGACAGCTGGTAGAGAGGACCAAGGAGACCATTCCAAACTATTACCCCTGATGCAGGATCCACGCAGCTCAGGAGGAGAGGAGATCCACGCAGCCGGTTGTTGTTGCAGTTGGTGCCTGCGGAGGCCGGTAAGTGACTCCTTCACTCCAAGGAATTTTCCTTCTTTCTTCTCATGCAGACTGAAGACTTGCTGACCTCAGAGGAAGCACAGCCGGGCTAATGTTGCAGTTGCTGGAAGGAGCCGGAGAAACAATGTTGCAGGATGAAGTCGCTGCTGGAGCTGCAGATTGTAGGTTACTGTGAAGTCCAGTTGCAGTTCCAGTGGCCAGAAGTCAAAGTAAACGTTGCAGAGGAGTCCTGCTGGAATCTTGCACATTGAATCTGAGAACCCACCCAAGAGGGAAACCCTAAATAGCCCAGAAAGGAGGATTGGTCACCTAGCAGGGTGACCACCTAGGAGGGGGCTGTGACGTCACCTACCTGACCTGGCCACTCAGATGCTCACAGAGGCCTCTGCCCACCTTGGATTCAAGATGGCAGAATAAAGTGGCCACCTGGAGGAGCTCCAGGCACCACCCCTGGGGTGGTGATGGACAGGGGAGTGGTTATGCCCATTTCCATTGTCCACTTTTGCACCAGAGTAGGGGCTGGGGTCCCTGAACTGGTACAGACTGGTTTATGCAAGGAGAGCACCAAATGTGCCCTTCAGAGCATACCATTAGCTTGGTAAGGCTACCCCTCCCAAGCCTTGTAACACCTATTTCCAAAGGGAGAGGGTGTTGCCTCCCTCTTCCTAAGAAAATCCTTTGTTCTGCCTTCCTGGGCATGAGCTGCTCAATCAGCAGAAGGAGGGCAGAAATCTGTCTGAGGGGTGGCAGCAGCATGGGCTGCCCGGAAAACACTAGATAGCTGATAGGAGCAATGCTGGGGATCCTAATGCAAAGGTTCGGAGTTACCATTATGTAGCTGGACATAGTTAGTGGCCTATGTCCAGTACACGGGTAAAATGTCTTCCCCTCACTTACGAAGTCCATGAAAATTGAGCTGGAATTTGTAGGGGCACCTCTGCTCATGCAGGGGTGCCCTCACACACAGGTACTTTCACACTGCCCTTTGGGCTAGGAGGGCCTACCATAGGGGTGACTTTCAGTGACCTGGTGCAATGACCGGAAGTGAATGGGTGCATGCACCTTTTCACACAGGCTGCAATGGCAGGCCTGCAGACACAGTTTACATGGGCTCCAATGGGTGGCACAATACATAATACATGCTGCAGCCCATGGGGAACCCCTGATCCCCTAATGCCCTGGGTACCATATACTAGGGACTTATAAGGGGCACCAATACGCCAAATGTGGTGTGTGTGTGGTCCAAGCAACCAAATTTAATGGGAGAGAGCACTGGGGTCCTGGTTAGCAAGATCCCAGTGAATGCAGTCAAAACATTCTGACAACAGACAAAAAGTGGGGTAACCATGCCAAAAAGAGTGTACTTTCCTGCATCTGACAAAAGCAGTAACCATCTGACCTATTCACATTATATAGACTTTATGATCTGCATGTAGAAGTTCTTTGTAGCAGGCATAGTAACCCTGTATGTTATGATGAGTCAAAACTCAAACTAGACAAAACTTCAATCTCTCTCCAAGAAGACCATTAATCACCTGAAATATCTTGAGATTTTTATTGTTGCCTGAAAACTGTTGGTGGTAAGGAACACCCAGCAGGTCCTTTTAAAGACACAATATACTTGTAAATACAGCACCCCCATCCTAAGTCAGCACCCAGTGCAGCAGCACCGGTTGCATCGCCCTAGAGCCGGCCCTGCTGCCTTACCTAGCCCTGTCCATCTCTCAGGCCATCTGGTTCTTCCTGGGACCCAGGCTGTGTGCTGGTCTCTCCACCGTCTATCCAGCAGTGCCAGGCTCTGTTCCACCACAGCCTGTGAAGTCCTATAACGCCTGTGAGCTGCCACAGTGCTGGCTTCGCATCCACAGGCCATTGGCAGGAAAAGAGATTTACAGACAGCCCTTGGCCTTTAGAGCGGGCTTTCACGAATACCAGGAAGGCTGAGGGAGAGACTGGGAACCGAATGTTGGGGGGGCAGGATGTCAACTTAGGGGACAATAATTAGCACTGGGGCAGGCAAGCGGGAGACAGAGGAGAGAAGACAGTGAGAGAGAGGCGACAGAAAGGGGGGCCCTAACAAACATTGGGGCCCAGGGTGCCACTAGCGCACTAAAGCCTGCCCTGCTCATATCTCACAGTAACTCAACAATACTGTTTTTAGAAAGGGAGATACTCTGCAACACAGCCCTGTATTTAAAAAGAAAGGGAGTTACTTGGCAATACTTTACTTAATTACCCAAACCTCCTTATCTTCTCAAATCTTGCTGCAGTCTTCAGGGTTCGATTTTCAAGGGAAGGGAAGGGTAGGGCTCAGGAGGGACGGGATGCAGACAGCAATCGACAAAGGACCTCTCGTCTCCCTCTGTTCTCAGAAATGCAGACTGCAGGCAGCTGTGGCGGCAAGGTGAGAAAGAATCCCTTGTGTGCTGCAGCACAACAAAAGGGAGGAGGGCAAGTGTCCTGGAGACAGGTCACAGGTCAAGTGCAGGGCCAATATAGGTAGGGCTTTCATGCGCTAATGGCCCTGCGAATTACAGAAGAGAAGGGAAAATTCTTCTGTCCCCTTGTCCCCCCCACCCTTGTCCCCCGTATCCCCCCCACTGCAACATCTGGGGGAGACATATCCCCCGCGTCCCCCACACTTCCTACACCCATGCCTTTGTTCCAAAAATCAGCCCACCCAAAGCGATCTTGCAACATGCGTGCAGCATCCTTTTCTCCAAATGATAAAGAAATGGCACCTTGGCGTATGCGAGCATGCTTCCTGGTTTGGGGAAAAGGATAATCCTAATATAGACGCATATGTGTGTGCGTTCCATGCTTCCAAAGAAAGACGTGCAATTTAGTAACACCATGTTCTAAATGAGAGCACATATATTTCCTCTCCCATACGACAACATTCAAACAGGAACTTCAAAAAGTCACTGGCGGGATTCCTAAAAACATGGGCTATTTGTGTTCAATAAAAGACAAATGACGTCCGTTTCTGTATCAGCATGTTCTGAGGGCATTCGGCCAGACATAAATGTTTAAACAGACTAAATGTGAAAAACCTTTTCATCATATCTGAACTACAACGGAAGTGGTCAGTATACAATTCAAAAGAGTGGCCACACATTGCCAATATATGCAACCCCAAATAGGGTTCAATGTACACTTCATAATGTTTGCTTGTGGTGTGGGGTTATGAAACTGGCTCCAGGAGCGTCACCCTCCTGCCAGCAGCAGCAGCTGCAAACCTTTTACCAAAAAACGGTAATTAACTATGTTTATTATCGTTTTTTGGCAAAGGGGCGGGCCACCGACTGTGACGAGCACGGAGGGGGTGTGGACAGCAAGTCCTCTCGCTGCGCATGTATGTTTGGCCGGCGGTCTCGGGCTGGCCAAACCCACATGCGCAGTAGGCTCTTTCCAGCCCGGCACTGTGTTGCCAGGCTGGACAGAGCAGGCACAGGCTCCTAGTCTGCCTGGGAGGGCCCTGGCTGGGCTCTCCCTGCCTATCCTAACGCTGCTCTGAGCAGCGTCAGGATTGGTCGCAGGGCAGGCTGGGAGCCTGTGCCTGCAGCCTGTCTGCGCAGGAGAGGAACAGCACGGTGGTGACGGCGGTGACAATTCAGGTAAGTCTATTTTTTTTATTAATTCCACCCCCCCCCAAGTCTACCCACCCAAGCACACGCCTCCCAGTCCCTCTTTAGCACCGCAAGCTGCTCCTGAGTGGCCCCCATTCCCAGAGGATTACATCGCAATACAAGTTTTGTGGAACACCTTGGCTCAGTATGCACATCACAATGCTTACAATGTAAATCTTTGCATAAACTCTTGAAACCACGAGGGTTGAATTTGAAGGTTAGGATGTGGAATACCAAAAAGGTTACAACGTGCAACAGGAATTATGTGAAACAAAAATTAAGTACATTTTTTCATGAGCATAATAAAACAAACATATTGACAAATACAAGCTCTCATCCACTGTTGAAAATGGAATCTGTTTGGTAATTTCCTCAAATACTTGGAGTCCCTTTTGTACAGTGTCCAATTCGTGTATCCATTAGTATTCTCTCAGATTCAAAACTATTGGCAAGTCTCCACCCCATGGGTTCCTAAGAACATTTTCAAGGACCAACCACTTGAGGCTATCAGCCGAACGGCCAACCTTGATGAAATATTCAAATAAAGGGGCTGCTTCTGGCTTGCAGCCTATCCTGCTACAGTACTGTAAAATCCTGGCCTTTGCTTTCTACCTTGTCTGGAAAATATAGGCTGAATTGCAAGTACATTTGGTTTGTTAAATCACGTTAGTGCTGTTGCAATTAGTATGGTTCCTCAAATAATACTTTTTGATATCAAGCACAAATTATTTTGTCCTATCAGTCAAGTCACATACCTTCCATTTCCACATCTGAAATGTCCTAAAATAGGGGAAAAGCACCACTGCGATAATAAATCTGACTGGTTCTGTGTTTCCAATAAAGCACTTATGACGTTGTCCATGACTCTGCTGCCTTTTTAAAAAACAACAGCACTGATGTGATTTATATAATCAAATTTCCTTGCAATTTAGTCTATGTTGGCCAGTCAAGGTAGCTGTTTTTTGGAACAAAGCAATGCATAGCTCCAATAAAATATATTGATCAAGTTCTTTGAGGTGTGAGGACTTACTGTCATTCTTGAATCTTCTTACCAGTTAGTCCTAAACATTTGGATGCAATGCAATAAATCGGCAATCAATCCCACGGGATCGGGTGAGTTTTTAAGAAACGTTTTTACCCACCATATCACGGGATTATATTGAATTTTGTTACCAATGATATCATGTTTTACATACGTAGAGGTTCTCTTGTGGGCATACTGGATGAACACTCAGTGCCGTATGTGGTGCCAGCTTGACCTCACCGACACGGAAACTTTATTGAAAACAAGGTTAAACACATCCCTTCTCTGATTCCAGGTGAGTTTTTTTCGCAATTTACTTTTGATTTTTGCAATCATTTATACATGGGGTCAGACAGGATAAATTCCAACACACAGGTCGTTCCATGCATAGTCCTGATGAAGACATGCTATGATGAAGAGAAAGCACACGCTCACCAAGAGGGTTGAAATGTTTACGGTTTTTACATTCAACCTATTCTAAACAGTTCCAGGTCTAGGGCAATTTATGAACTGATGCATTTGGCCCATGATTAACAGAATATCATTAAAGTTATTAACCTTCTTTGTATATATGTTTGAGCATCATTTTTTCTTGATGCACTGCACGAGCTCTTTCCCTCACCTATCACCTATTGACCACATTATTGCCTAATTTATGTAATTGATATTTCTATATTTGTCAAATATATAATTTACAATAATTTTGTTGTCTGACCTCCATCTTTCATCTGTGTAAATTCCACATACAATTAATTGCAAATGTATTCTAAAGAACCAATTGTTTGTCTGTATAAAATACAATACCCAGCTTCTGAGGAACACAAGGTCGCCCCATTGAGTTTTCATGGGCGCACCACAAGCATTGGAAACAGAATCTAGTATGTATGACTGGTTACCTCAACTGAATATGCACTGGTATGAGCTGACATATAGAGAGTATGCATTAGGAGTAAGAAATACAAAGCGATATTCTAGTGTCAAGCGTATTTCATTGCCTTTAAAATAAAACACATTTTGAAAAGCTCCAACGTCCCATTCAAGTTATGTTTTTATATTTTTTCTTGCTTGTGAATGTTTGTGTTTATGTTTTGTAAAGTGCAGCTATCACCCACAGGGATATCATGGTGATACAAACAGGTCATCAACATGTTTCTGATTGCAGCTATCTATAAACAACCCTGAGTTTAAGGAAACAACCAGGTCTTAATCTTCTTTCTGAAGCCCAGATGATTTTCGATCTTGATGCTCAAGTACTTTACTACTGGAACCAGAGAAGCGGAAGGCCCCAAACTAGGGGTCAAAAGCAGACTGAAACCTGTGCAACAAGTATCAAAGAACTCAAGATCTCCATCTTTAGTCCATTACATTTAGATAATTGGAATTCATCCACTGCTGTACCTGCAATATGTAATCATGTAGGTCCAATGTTGTTCTGATGTCACTTTCTTTGAAACTTGCAGGAACCTGGTGTAGGTAAGTGCCATCTTTCTTGCCATGTTACCCCCATTTTTACCTGTATGTCAGTATGTTTTTTTCTGTCTCACTGGGATCCTTCTGGTCAGGACACTAGTGCTCATAATTTATGGCCTAATGTGTGTGTTGTCAGTAGTGCTTGACTGTCACTGAGGCTCTGCTAACCAGAACCTCAGTGCTTATGCTCTCTCTGCTTTTAAATTTGTCACTATAGACTAGTGACTTCATTTACCAATTTCAACTGGCACACTGGACCCCCCTTATAAGTCCCTAGTATATGGTACCTAGGTACCCAGGGCATTGGGGTTCCAGGAGATCCTTATGGGCTGCAGCATTTCTTTTGCCACCCAAAAGGAGCCCAAACAAACCCTTACACAGGCCTGTCATTGCAGCCTGCATGAAATAGTGCACACACTATTTCATAGCCATTTTCACTGCACTTAAGTAACTTATATATCACCTATATGTCTAACCTTAATTTACTGAAGGTTAGGTGCAAAGTTACTAAGTGTGAGGGCACCCTTGCACTAGCAACGGTGCCCCCACATAGTTCAGGGCCCATTCTCGGGACTTTGTGAGTGGGGGGACACCATTACACGTGTGCACTACATACAGGTCAATACCTAAATGTAGCTTCACAATGGTAACTCCGAATATGGCCATGAAAGGTGTCTAAGATCATGGAATTGTCCCCCCATTCCAAATCTGGTATTTGGGAGCCAATTCCATGCATCCTGGGGGCTTCACCATGGACTCCCAAACCAGCTCTCTGAGGCTTGCAATGCAGCTACAGCTGCTGCCATCTCACAGACAGGGTTCTGCCCTCCCGGGATCTGAGCAGCTCAGTCCCAGGAAGGCAGAACAAAGCATTTCCTTTGGGAGGAGGGTGTTACACACTCTCCCTTTGGAAATAGGTGTTACAGGCTGGTGAGGGGTAGCCTTCCCCAGCTTCTGGAAATGCTTTGAAGGGCACAGATGGTGCCCTCCTTGCATAAGCCAGTCTACACCGGTTCAGGGACCCTCAGTCCCTGCTCTAACGTGAAACTTGACAAAGGAAAGGGGAGTGACCACTCCCCTGTCCATCACCACCCCATGGGTGGTGCCCAAAGTTCCAACAGTGTGTGCCAGACTTCAGCCATCTTGTTTTCCAAGGTGTGGGGATATTCTGGAGGCCTCTGAGTGGCCAGTGCCAGCAGGTGACATCAGAGACCCCTCCTGATAGGTCCATACCTGAGAAGGGAGCCAATCCCCCTCTCAGGGCTATTTAGGGTCTCTCCTGTGGGTTTCTCTTCGGATTCTACTTGCAAGTTTCCAGCAGGAATCCTCTGCAACTACTACTTCATCCTCTGACCTCAGCTTGATTGCAGACTGGTCCAGGAACCGCTGTAACAGCAACAACGTATCCAGAAGGGCTACTTTTCCTCTGTAACTTCAGCTCCAGCCAGCAACTGCAACAGTTTTCATGGTGTGCATGCTCTGGGGACTCCCTGTCTTCACCCTGCACCAGAAGGACCGAAGAAATCTCCCGTGGAGTGACAGAGTCACTTTAATGCTCACGCAGGCACCTTCTAAGTCGATGACCGGTTCTCTTGGACTCCTCTCATGGCGACGAGCATGCTCCTTGGAACAAAGGTGGTGGAACTCTTTGACACAGTCTGTCCTGAGGTCCTGCTGTCCCAATTTGGAGGAGATAAGGGCTTGCCTTCCCCAAGTATGACAGTACCCCTGTGCCCCGTGTCTTCTTCCCCTCCTGAGGCCTCTGTGCCCTATTTGCAAAATTCCTTCGTGCACAGCCTGGCCCAGGTCCCCAGCACTCTATCCTGTGATGCTCAACTTGCTGAGTTGACCTCCTGCGGCGTGGGACCTTCCTTTGTAGTGCTGTACCAACCGCATTTTGCATCTCCTTTCTCCCCATGTCCTGGGACTCCCGTGGGCACTGTCTGGTCAACTGAGGGCTCTCTGAAGTGCTGAGAGCCCTCCTCTTCCTCTTCAGGCAGAGTTGAGACCCACAGGTCCCTCCTGGGTCCAGACAGTACCATTTTGATGCAAAACGAGACTTTGCAAGAATCAAGGCTTGTTGGATGGATCCAGCCCAGAACTCACCTGCATCCAACATCTCTATATAGGACATCCATTGCATCACACAGGAACCGACTGACATCTTCCATGGGTGCATTTCTGCAGTCTTCATCCAACCGGGGACTCTTCTTTTGCACCCTTTTCTGGGTTGGCAGGGGCTCCTGTCCTTTCTGGAACTTCTTCCGACTTCTGGACTTGGTCTCCTTCCTTTGCAGGTCTTCAGGTCCAAGAATCCACCATTTGTTGTTTGCAGTCTTGCTTGGTTCTTGCAATAACTCTAATCATGACTTGTAGTGTGTCCTAAGGAAACTTGCAGTACTTTACTCCTACTTTCCTGGACTCTGTAGTGGGGTAATTTACTTGCCTTCACTCTATTCTTACTCTTCCAGGGATTATCTACACACTACACTTGTCTAGGGGGGAATTCATGGTTTGCATTCCACTTTCTTAGTATATGATTTGTGTTGCACCTACACCTATTTTCTCCCATTACATTCTATAGCATTTCCTATTGTTTGCACTATCATATGTCTAATTACTTACCGTATTTTGGTGTCTAGTGTATATATAGTGTATATAATACTTACCTACAGGAGTATTGCCTCTAAGATATGTTTGACCTTGTGTCACCCAAATAAACTACATTTATTTTTGGTAACACTGAGTATTGTCTTTACTTATGTATAATTACTGTGTAACTATAAGTGGCATTGCAGGAGCTTTGCATGTCTCCTAGTTCAGCCTAAGCTTCTCTGCTATAGCTACCTCTATCAGCCTAAGCTGCTAGAACACTACTACATTTCACTAATAAGGGATAACTGGACCTGGTGTAAGTACCCAAGGTAACCATGACAAACCAGGCCAGCCTCTCACATTGGTGGTGCAGCAGTGGGATAAGTACTTGCAATTGCTTTACCACTTTGTTACTAGTGCTTTTCACAAGAAAAGTGTGCTCCAATACTTAGAGCTATACATAATCTATACCTAGAAGTAATTTCAAACTTTCTAAAAAGTTCTTTAAACTTTGAAAAAGTTTTACAAAGTTTCTGAAAAGTTTTTCTTCTTTTCTCTAAAAAGTTAGGTCTGTTAGCCTACTAACTTTTTACTCACTTTCCTAAACTCTTTTCCTTTCAATATGTCTTCTGTAGAAGCTACCCCTAGAGTTGTGAAAACAACATATAAGAATCTTAACTTTAAAAGTTTGAGGGGTCTCTGTATTGAAAGAAGTCTAGGGATTGGGAAAAACACCAACAAGGAATTCCTTTTAAATCTTCTCCTGAAGGATGACCACGGACTTAGCACTGGTCAGGATCACCAGATGGTGAAGTTGAGGAAGATTCCAACCAGGCAGGCTCAGAGGAGCACACTGATAATTCTGGGGAGGGTCCTTCCACTGATAGTGTAACTGAGAGTGGAAGGGTTCACACACTAGTAGGGATCCCATCACACCTAGAGGCCAGGTCACTAGGGTGGCTCAGGCTAGGGAAAGATCAGCCTCTGCCAATTCCACTGTTACTTCTGTTTCAGAAGTATCCCACACTTCTAACCCTGGGGACCAGTCCTTAGATAGGGAACTCATAAAGCTGAGGTTAGAAGAGGCCAGACTTAGGCTACAGCAGCAACAGTTGGCCTTAGACAAGGAATCCCTGGCTGTGGAAAAGGAAAGGCAGGGGTTGGGGTTAGTTCCCCTGGTGGCAGCAGTAGTTTCAGGAATTCCAATGTTAGGGAACCCTCATTTGATTCAAGAAATCTGCATAAAGTTGTCCCTCCTTATAAAGATGGAATTGACATATACAAGTGGTTTGCTGCACTTGAGAAGGCCTGTAAAGTTCAGAGGGTCCCTCAAGTTCAGTGGGCTGCTATCCTGTGGCTATCCTTCACTGGCAAGGGGAGAGACAGACTCCTTATTGTCAGGGAGGATGATGCAGATAACTACCATATACTCAAAAGTGTGCTCTTAGATGGTTTGGGCTTAACCACTGAACAATACATGATAAAGATCAGAGAGACCAGAAAGGAGTCATCACAGGATTGGACAGATTTTGTAGACTGTTTAGTGAAGGCCCTAGAAGGTTGTTCAAATGGCAGTAAGGTGACCAGCTATTAAAGCCTATATAACTTGATTGCGAGAGAGCATATATTGAATACTTGTGTGTCTGATTTGTTGCATCAGTATCTTGTGGACTCAGATCTGAACTCTCCCCAAGATTTGGGAAAGAAGGCAGACAAATGGGTCAGAACAAGGGTGAGCAGAAAAGCTCATACAGGGGTGACAAAGACAGCAAGAAGAAGGATGGTAGGTCTCATGACAAGGGTGGGGACAAAGAAAAAAAATCTTCTGAGTCTTCATCAGGGCCACAAAAATCCTCTGTTGGTGGTGGGCACAAATCCTCTTCTCACAATTAGAAAAAGCCATGGTGTTATCTCTGTAAAGCCAAAGGTCATTGGGCAAGTGATCCCACTTGTCCAAAAAGAAACACCAAACCTCCCACCACCACAACCCCCACTGCTTCCACTAGTTACCCTAGTAATAGCAGTGGTGGTGGGAAAAGAACTACTAATAGCCAATCAAAGGGTGTAGCTGGGCTCACCATTGGTAATGCAGTGGGGGTTGGTCTAGTTAGGGAGTTTGTGGCACTGAAGAAGGGAATAACTCATGAAATAGGTGTTGGCCAAAGAGTTTATACAAATAGTAGAGATATTAAAGATTATGGATTATATCAAAGAATTGTGCCCCTCGTCTTTCTTTTAAACAATTTGCATGAATACAGTTGTGCTAGAACAGTTTTTAGACTGGGGGTGCTGGCTAATAACATTCCCTCACTAAAGGCTTAGCAAATATTTGACAGTTTGTTTTTCAAGATACAACAATTGTTACTAGAAGAAAAGCATTTGAAGGGCCCCTGTATGTTCGCTCTCCATCTAAGTTCCTTCAAGTTTTTTAGAGAGGCTGCAGAAGCTCACGCACCCCTAGTTCCAGCGCCACTGCATGAATATGTATCAGTCTGGGCGGTCTTGTTTAAACTGAGGGTGGATGGCTCAAGTCTAGTAGATGTGAGTGCCCATTTTTGGAGTGTAAGATCCAGTTTCCAATTGGTCCACTCAAAAATCCTACATTAAGCATATATCACCAGAGTACAGCTGTACAGATCCAATTGCAGCCCATCCAGACAAGCCTGAGGGGCTGCAGGCAGAAAGGAATGCTCGTGCACACACACTCTATAGGATTATCTTCAAACCGGCCCTTATTCAGCAGAGGTGATACAAATGAACAAGATTTTGCCAAGCCTATATGTCTTGGTTGCATGAAGCATTGCCTTTCTCAATGTTTTAGTCATGTTGTACAGCAGTGCGGCTGCTGTGCGGCTGCTGTGCGGCATGGCTGAACATTAAAAATAGAGCTATGATACGGCCAGTGGTAAGCAACATGTCTAAAGAAAGGCAGGCAGGTAGGGGCCAGTAAAATGGATGAGGGAGATGACGGAGAGAGGAAGGAACACAGAGGTGAGGGAAGTATATGAGGGAGACAGCTGAAAAAGATGCACTCTGATAGAGTTCCTAAGCACAAAGAAAAAAGTAGCGCTCAATAAAATGAACAGTGGAAGGACACAAGTAATGCCCCCATGCTCCCTGAGGAAGAACGAACACAGGAAGAGGAATGAAGTCTATGGCAGTTGACCACTAAGAAGCAAGCAAATCAGAGTGACAATGAAGCCAACCAATGGTAAGTTATGGACAGCCTCTAAGCCAACCATTAGAGAACTATGGCCCAGATTTATACTCTGTTTGTGCTGAATTTGCGTCATTTGTTTAATGCCAATTCTGTGCAAACCTAACTCCATCTTCATACTTTGGCGCTGGACCCATCTAGCACCAAAGTTTTGGAGTTAGCGTCATTTTTTCCTTGTGGGAAACTACCTTATGTCAATGAGATGCATTAGCACCATATTTATCCCCCCTGCTAAAATCACACTTGGCGGGGGGGTCCTTAAATAATGGTGCTAAGCTTGCTTGGCTCCATTATTTAATGCCTGGGTCAGGGCAGGCGTTAGGGGACCTGTGGGCCTATTTCCATGGTCAGAGAGCATGGAATTGGCCCAAAGGTGCTCTCCCTAGCCCCAGAGGGACACCACAGGATGGGGGGACCCCATCCCAGGTAAGTAAGGCAAGTAAAGTAAGTATTATCATTATATTTTAAAAGTGCCATAGGGGGGCACAACTTGGGCCCCCCTATATGGCACTGGGCCCAATGGCCATGCCCAGGGGACGTATGTCCCCGGGGCATGGCATTGGGGTGGTGGGCATGACTCCTGTCTTTACCAAGATAGGAGTCATGTCCATGGGGGTGTATGACAAATGCAAAAAGAACAGTTGATGGAAGGAATGTAGAACACATCAAACATTCACCCCAGTCACAGATCTGGGTTTAATCCATCATTGTTTTTGCTCACCATGCCAGTCCAGTTTGGACCCAGCCATATGTAAATCAGTCTTGACCCTGTTCCTCATTGGAACAGTCCAGCCCGAACTGCCAGACCAGGTCCTTGCTGGACCAGAAACATGCACCCTGGGACCGGTTTCGGGGTATCACCCCTCTTCAGCCAGGCCAGCTTGAATCTGGTGGCATAGTGAGCACGGGACCCTCGTCTGGGCATACCCTTCCCACTTGGGGCAACAAATGCAAAAAGAACAGTTGGGGGTTGTACGTTAAAAAATGACGCTAGTCTGGTTAGAGGCATTTTTAGGCCTCTAACCAGACTAGCGTCATCCTTTGATGCACAATCTCCTGGCCCCTATCATCCCCCACCCGGCTACCGTCCTTTTTTATTACGCTACCCGGGCCTTATCGCAGCTACCGTAATTCCATAAATATAACGCCCGGACGGCAACTTGGAATGGCGCTAGCCGGCAGTATAATTCTGGGCCTAAAGGTCTCGAAGAGACAATGCATGCCGTGCAAACCCTAAAAATGAGGCAGTAGGGAAACCATTAGCACTCGAGGCTCCCACACTAATATTGGTAATATGGGAGGACTAGACAGTAAATCGTTGTCCGCCTAAAGCAGCACAGATTGGTATAGCGGGGAAACTGGGAGAAAGGGAATTTAAAGGAGAGAAGACAAGAGTGTGCTGATATGGATAAGAAGAATATTCCACCCATGCTCCAGAGGGGAAACCCAAGGCCTGGAAGGGCATAATATGAATCACATATTGAAGCGGAATGGATCAAAGAAGTGTGTCTAACCTACTTGGCACAATATGAGTCGACATGCACAACAAATAGCACTGTGTGTATATTTTGTAGGTCTGCATTTTCAAACTTATAACATTTCAATAAACTCTGTAATTAAAAAGAAAGAGGTAGCCGAAAAAGGAGGGGCTTGGCATTTTAGAGTTCGCAGTAGCATGACGTGTCAGTTTTTGATGAAATGTGAAAGTAACGCAAACAGCTAAACATGACTGGATGGAGTAAACCAGTGCATTTCAGGGAAGTACGGAGAAATTGTTAAGATTTCAAGGGTGTTGACGGCGAAAAAACCAAACTTTAATTTGACTGCTGGGTGCACCAGATTGGGCTTACCCGGTTATTGTTGTGTTTTTTGATCACTGTCTAGATTATGAGTTGAGTGCTAGTTGCCTTTGTTCAGGTTCGGCGCTCACTTTTACCACCACCTAAAATGCCGTCGCAATGTGCACCCCACAACGTAATAAATGCGGTAATAACATATTTAAAAAATATTTGTGCCTTAGCATCAAAAGTTCAATTTGGACCAATATGTGGCAATGAGTCGTCAAGTAGTTAATTTTCCGAATGGGCGTTAATTTTTTGCAAGAGAGGTGGGAGAGGTAGTGAAATCTAGAATCTAGCTCAGGCCAAATGTCTGGCTCTGCCCTTAGGGCCATATGTACGAACACATTTTCCCATAGACACAGAATGGGCAAACCTGCTTGCTACATCTGGCCCTCAGTCCCCTGGATCTTTCGAGCCAATTTGAACTGGGCCAGCACCCCCGTCATCGCAAATTTCTCGCTTGTAGGACAAAAGTGTGAAAACAAAGGCAATTCACCATTTTGTAAAGTATATCTAGCTTGCCAGATGTATACGGCTGTAACACCAACTCAAAGGTGTGTGTGAACATTTTTCATTGGCAAAGCAGTTCAACTGCAGCTATGGTATTTGTCTACAGACTGCAACCCTGCCTGTCAGCTGAAAACATACACCATGCTGCCCCTGTGACCTCTTTGCATTTTTTGCAACATTCTTTTGGTTTTGGGCGTCTCATCTCTGCATTTGGTGCGCTTCCTGACTCATACATTTCTACTAAATACAAAACGATGTATGTACTTTAATCCATAATGTTAGCTTAATTAACATATACCATATGCCAACAAGCATTGGCAAAACTACTAGGTCTTGCCTTTGGGACCTATTTACTTTGCCAATGGTTTTTTGTGATGCTGCACAGCATTCCCTATCCTGTGCAACATGACTAAAGAAGAAGTAAAAAAAAAAAAAGCCTATGACACGACCAGCCGTGCCATTTATAGGTTCAAGCCCCACGCATGCACATAGCTATAAAATGATGCCACACCTTTTTTATTTACAAAACCGAGTTGGATAGGCAAATAAAAACAAAAAAACACACAAAAGAGTTTTTTTCTTTAACGCAGGTAGGAGAAAGCTTCACAAAGGGTGCAAGCAAGAGGGGGTCACAGGTGAGGCGAAGCAACATAGGGCTCAGGTGGTGGGAAGCAACAAAGTGCATGGGTAGGGGCAGAGATAAGCAAACGGGACAGTGAGAGCTCAACATGGAGCTGGGGTAAAGAAGCACACAGAAAGAAAGTAACACCAGGGAAAAAGCTCACGAGGGCAAGCATATCTTAGAGGAGTGTGGGGAAGAACCCCATGCTCAAGAGAGAGCAAGATAGAGCTTGGATGGAGAACAAAAGCACACTGAGGAAACAATTGGAAAGCACATGCACTCTTGCGGAGTGATTAAGACAAAAGAAAAAAGTAGTTCCCTGAAAGTAAGCTGCGGAAGGACAAACCTAAATTGGCTATGCTCCAGAATGGGGACAGACACAAGATGGACAAGCCAAGCCAAACCATCTAAAATAAGCAAGGCAAATGGACTTGACAGTAAAGCCAAGCAATGGTAAGCAATGGACAGGCTGCAAGCCCCTCTATGTTTTAGTAAGCCCACAATATGTCTTTCTCAACCAGACAGCCTGTGTTGTCTGGTAAGCTCATGCTAAATCTTTGAATTCTGCCTTGTTTATCTGATTCTCTAAAGAAAATTAATCTTATATGGTCATGATCAGCAGTATTATTAAACAGTGGCTGTGCTGTGGAGTGTTTAGAAGAACACTACACCACTCATTGTCCTTTGATATAAAACTGGATACAAAAGGAGGTAAATGCTGTCTAAAATGATGGCTGCCCACTTAACCAAATTGTATGATCTTAGGCAAATCACAACAATTCACTTTATCTAGCTTCACTGCAACATTTGGGAGCACCTAAAAACAGGCTTGAAGTTGGCCAGAGCCTGTTGGGTCCTTGACCCAGAAATGACTTTGAAATGGGTTCCTTTCAGGCCCTATATTCATGTGCCCACATTTTCAGGCAAAATACTGCTGGGTTTCTCAACGACTGTAAACACCTCTACGGTAATCTATGCCAGCAATGCAGTTCCTGTTTACATTACACATTTTACTTCATCTCGCGTTCCCCCAAGATTATTTGTTTTATTCAGATATGTTTCTGTAGGTTTTTTTCAAAGCAACATATGACTCTTGCGTTTTGCACAATGTGAACTGAGTTGCCTAAGGTGTCTGGGAGAGTTCAGGTTGTGGGTGGGTGTTAAAGAAGCACAAATGAAGGCTGTGGAGCCGAGGCTCAAGGTGGGGAAAGTGTTTCACGGTACCTGCTAGTGGGTCACTGAAAGTGGTCAGAATACATACACATCCAATTGTTTGCCTCTATGGAGAGGGCACAGGAGAACAGTCACATGTGTATCATTTACAATTGTGTGAAAGTGTGCAAACCACATCTGTCAAAATATGGACAACACCAAAGGAAAAAGAAAATGTTTTGCTTACAGGCAGGTGGTTTGTGTGTGCAGGGGGTAAAGTGGAGGATTTGAGAGGATGTACTTGCAGAAGAAGAGAGAGTAAAGTCAAGCTGAAAGGAAAGTGATGACGTGTGAGATATGCAGGTGGACAATTTCAGAAATGTGTGGGGGAGGGAGTAAGTGTCTAACAGAGGGCGAGACTAAACAGAGGAAAGCGATGTGAAGGAGAGATCAGGAGGAATTGAACAACTCTGAAACCCACTACCTTTTCCAGGGAACTTAGTAAAGTTTAATTCATAGCCTCATATTTTCATAATTGAAACTTTTTAAATTCTAATCAATCACAGAAAATCCATCATTATTACTCATTTATTTGTTACTGCTAACAAGCATTGGCAAAACCAGTAGGTCTGGGTTGTTTGAAAAGTGTGTCATTTTGTGTTATATGTCTGGATCCAATAACAGAACATTCAGAGGCACCCAAATACTCTCCATGTGGCATGCTGTGGGAAGCAAAAGATTTTAGTCTACATGTTTTAAGTGGTGCCCTTATCCATCTAGGCCACCTCTTTCTAGTTATGCTTCTTTACCACTCCCCTTTGGAAGACCCTTCCCATCTTTTTCGTCACTTAAAACACTGCCTATAAGTGATTTAGTTCAGAATGCATTTTACAGAATAAGCTGACTCATGGTTTGATAAACTTTAATGCTGCTCCACATATTTATTGATGCTATTGATTATTTACATGGTCACAGAGCTTCCTACCTGAATTAGAGGGTAGGGGTGTTAAATCTTTCCATATTTGTTTAGAATGTATTAATTGTAATAAACTTTATTATTCATTTTAATAAACGTCACCTGGAGTAGTAAAATGATGAAGTAAATTGAAAAAATGCAGGCATAACTTAATAACCTGAATGTTTTGCTGTGCAAACAATTGCCTCTATAAAAGTAATTTTTAGGAGGGTGGCACAAAAAGGGCATGGATAAAATGGATGCAGTCACTTACAAAGGACAATCATGCATGAAGTTTGTGTGCAAATGTGTAAATAAATATTGTAGGAGGCTGGCCTGGTTTGTAGTTGGTACCACAGGTACTTACACCTTATGCCTGGTCCAGTTATCCCTTATTATTGAAATGTAGTCAGTGTCTAGAAGCCAGGCTGTCTAGAGTTAGCTGTAGGCAGAGCAGCCAAGGCTGAATTAGGAGACATGCAAAGCTCTTGCAATACCACTATAGTCACACAGTAATCACACACATGAAAGACGATACTCAGTGTTACCAAAAATAAAGGTACTTTATTTTAGTGATACAAGGCCAGAAATACTTTGGAGACTAAACTCCCTTAGGAGGTAAGTAAATAACACAATATATACACTAGTAACGAAAAATAGGTAAGTAAACATTCAGAAAATAGTGCAAATAGTGAAAATCACCATAGGTTGCAGTGGGCCTAGGGGAAACACAAACCATATACTAAGATAGTGGTACGCAAAATTTGGTTTCCCACCTAGGCAAGTGTAGTGTATAGAGCGGCGCTGGGAGTTCAAGAAAACACCAAAGGTAAGTAAAATACCCCACCCCAGAGCCCAGGAAAGCAGGTGTAAAGCACAGCAAGTTCCCTAAAACACACTAGAAGTCGTGGTAGAAGACAGTGCAAGAACCAGAAGAGTCTGCAAGACACCAACGATGGTTTCATGGTCCTGGAAACCTGTGGAAGAAAGGGACCAAGACCAAGAAGCACTGAAGAGTCCAGGGAGCACAGAAGCCCCTGCTAACATGGATGAAGGTGCAAAAGGACAACCACCAGTAAGACGACAAAGTCAGTATTGCACCAAAGAAGATAGATGCAGGTTCCTGGTTGGTGCAGAAGATGTCCCACGCCAGTTGGATGAATGCAGTCTGGTTTGCATCGATGGATTCTGCCAACAAGGCTTGGTAAATGCAAAACTCATGTTTCGTGAAAAATGGCGCTGCCCGGGTCCAGGAAAGACCAGGTAGACTTTACCCAGGAAGGGGAGACAGAGGGGACTCTCAGCAACTCAGAGAGCCGTCGGAAGACCAGGAAGTGCACACAGGAGTCCCACAGCATGGGGACAAAGGAGTTGCAAATGATGGTCGTCACAGCAATACACAAAGGGATCCCACGCCGCCAGAGAACAACTCAGGGAGCTGAGCGTCGCAGGATAGAGTGCTGGGGATCTGGGCTGGGCTGTGCACAAAGGAATTCTTGGAAAAGTGCACAGAAGACCTAGGAGCTGCAAAAAAACGTGGTGCACAGGGGTACTGTCTGGCACGGGAAGGCAAGCTCTTACCTCCACCAAATTTGGACAGCTGGACCTTTGGACAGTCAGGATCACTTTAGTCCACAACCTGTGTTCCAGGATCCACACTCATCGTCAGGAGAGGGGACCCAGTGTACCGGTCGTCGCTGCAGAGATGTGCCTGCTCAAGCAGGGAAGTGACTCCGTCACTCCACAGGAGATTCCTTCAGTTCTTAATAGTGCAGGATGAAGACAGGCACTTCTTGGAGCATGTACAACCTGGAAACTGTTGCAGTTGCTGGCAGGAGCTGAAGTTACAAGGTCGCAGAAGTCGTCTTTGCTTCTTTGTTGCAGTTTTGTAGATTTCCTGGAGCAGTCAGCGGTTGATCCATTGGTAGAAGTTGAAGTAAAGGATTCAGAGGATCCCTGCTGGAGTCTTGTAATCCAAATCTGAGGAAACACCCACAGGAGAGATCATAAATAGCCCTCAGAGGGGGATTGGTCACCTAACCAGGTATGGACCTATTAGGAGGGGTCTCTGACATCACCGCCTGGCACTGGCCACTCAGATGCTCCCAGAGTGCCCATCCACCTTGGAATCCAAGATGGCAAAACCAACTGACACTCTGGAGGAGCTCTGAGCACCTCCCCTGGTGTGGTCACTCCCCTTTCCTTTGTCCAGTTTTGGACCAGAGCAGGGACTGGGGGTCCGGTGTAGACTGGATTATGCAAGGAGGGCAACATCTGTGCCCTTGAAAGCACTTCCAGAGGCCCTGGGAGGATACCCCTCCATGCCTATAACATCTATTTCCAAAGGGAGAGGGTGTAACACCCCTCTCCTAAGGGAAGTGCATTGTTCTGCTTTCATGGGCTTGAGCTGCTCAACCACCAGGAGGGCAGAAGCCTGTCTGTGAGGTGGCAGCAGCTGGGGCTGCAGTGAAAACCTCAGAAGGCTGGTATGGCAGTACTGGGGGGCCATGGTGGAGCCCCCAGAGTGCATGGGACTGTGCAACCAATACTGGAATCAGTATTGGGGTACAATTCCCAGTTGTTAGACACCTTTCATGGCCATATTCGAAGTGACCATTATGAAGATACATATATGTATTGACCTATATGTAGTGCACACTTATATTGGCGTCTCCTCACTCACAAAGTCCAGGAAAATGGGCCTGGACAATGTGGGGGCACCTCTGCTAGTGCAGGGGTCCCCCACATACAGGTTCTATGGACCCAGCCTTTAGGGTTTGAAGGGAAGACATATAGGTGTCTTATAAGTGACCTGGTGCAGTGCAAATGGCTGTGAAATAGTGCTTACACTATTTCACACAGGCTGCAATGGCAGTCCTGAAGAAGTGTTTGTATAAGCTACTTATGGGTGGCAAAAGAAATGTTGCAGTCCATAAGGATCTCCTCGAACCCCAATGCTCTGGGTACCTAGGTACCATATACTAGGGACTTGTAAGGGGGGGTCCAGTATGCCAATTTGGAGGGGAAGACTGGGTTACCAGTATGTAAGTATACATTTGGAACCAGAGAGAGCATAAGCATTGGAGTTCTGATTAGCAGGACTCCAGTGACACAGTCAAGCACACTGACGAAAACAGTGAAACAGACTGACATGTGGGGCACAAACCATAATCCCTTGGGTCCTGACTAGCAGGATCCCAGTGACACAGTCAAAATACACTGACAAACATGCCAAAAATGGGGGTAAACTTGCTAAAAAGCGGCTACTTTCTCCCAAATATGCATGTGTGTATATATGTATATAAAAAGGGTGGGGGTCTCAAAACACTTTTCCCCCAACGCATTTTCTATAGACTTTTAAAACAGACATAGTGGCAAAAAGGCTGAACACATTTTCATGAAATTTGTCAGAAATTTGCATTATGATGTGTAAAAGGTCCTTGTTATTATTTGATCTAAATTGGTTCAACACGTTTTAAGTAATAAGGGACAAAAACTTAGTGATATATTGGGCAGGGGTATACTACAGTAGCTTTGTGGCATACATAGTTACCTGGTGATGACGAAATACAACATGATTGTTTAATGAAAGCCATTGCAAACTGAAAAGGCAGCCATATTGTTTGGACCACACTTTGCCTTTGTGCAGTGTTTTAATGTAAAATATAGGTTACTACTGTTGTTTTAATTTAGATGAAGGAATGAGGCAGTTTAGCAAACTGTTAAGAGGTATGGAAAAGTAGTTTTATTGATTTATACATTTTTTTAAAAGTATACAGAGTACCACTGTACTCTCACAAAAGTATCTAGAAAGAACCACAGTACTTACTGAAATACAGAAAAACCTTGATCTATTAGATAATAAAATTAGACATAATATGGGCCGGCTCCTAAAAGACCCTTTGGACTTTTTGTAATTAAACATACTTACATATGTTTGTCAAGCCAACGTTTTAGGCTTAAAAGTAAAAGATGGTTTCCACAGGTTGGAAAATGTACACCTTGAGGATGATACAGTGCTCCATTGGAACATTTTATATTCAAATGAAAAATGGAAGACATTTGAGGATCTTGAAGGAATGCTGAGACTGCCTTGTTGACATGCCTTTGAACCTTTTCAAACCTGACAGCATTTAGCGTAGACCACTTCCACTTTTGTCTCCAACAAATATTTGAGAACACAAAATGCGTGTTCTGAAATATAGATATTAAGATGGAAAATGTCTCCTTCATCTTAATTTCAGTACAACTCCAGTTAAGAGTTAAGTATCCGACATCATTGCTATCACAGTTGATACCCCTAAAGTGGGGATGGTCACATTCACTTGCAGAGGAAAGTGGAGAGAGTGAGTAATGGATTCCAGTACAAACCTCTTTCACCAATCCATGTTATTTCAATTCCTTTCAAACCTCAATCCACATATGCTTTCTTAGCATGCTCATTGGCCCAAAAAACGTACCTGTGCCCACCAAGCCAAACTCTAACCATCTTGTACATACACTGACATACAAGAAGGAGGAACACAGAGGCAAACAAACATAAACAGAGTTAGATGACTGGCCATTAGGAAAGTACATAATATCTACAACCAAATTTTGAAAGGAGGACAATTATTGGCTTAAATACAATTTGAGCTACTAATGTAGCACAATACTTCCAAAAATGAAAATGAGGTAGAAAATAAACTAGTCTGAAGCAATGACATTTAACAAGTGTTAGAAATTAATTTGAAATAGTTCTGGTTACAAGACAATGACAACTAATAGAAAACTAGAAAAGAAATGTAATTAAGAAGTAAAGCAAAATGTGATTGGTCATTAACATAAGGTGGGCTATAAACAAAGCCCAATAGTAATAAACCATAGAGACTCTGCTGACAGTTAGAAAACAATACAGCTTTATTTCTTCTTCAAATACATTACAGAGGGATTGAAGATCATACCTCATCCCCTCCATCTCTACACATGCCATTCTACAATATGCCACCCCAATCTACAACACACCACTCCTACATGCACTCAATGCTACTCCACTCTGTGACACACCACTCCACTCTACGGCAGACCACTCAATTCTACACCATACCACTCAATTCTATGACACGCCCCTCCACTCTATGACACTCCATGTCATTCCACACTGTGACACGCCACTCCACTCTATGACAAGCCACTCCATACTCTACTCCACTTTATGCCCCTATGCTCTATCCCACTCTACGCCTCTCCACTCTATGCCACTCTACAATATGCCACTCCACTCTATGATGTGCCACTCCAGTCTACAACAAGCCACACCACTCTATGACACGTTTCTCTAAGAGATTGTATGAATTGCCACTCCACTCTAAGACACATCACTCTGATACTCCACGCTACTACAGTGTATGACACTCTATATGCCACTCCATTCGACAACATGCCACTCCACTCAACGACATGCCACTCCACTCTGACACCCCACTTCACTCTACCACATGCCACTCCACTCTGACACGCAGTGCCACTCCACCACATGCCAATCCACTCTATGAGAAACCACTCCACTCTACACCACTCCACTCTACACCACTTCACTCTAACACACTGTGCGACATGCTACTCTGTGACAGGCCACTCCACTCTATGTCACTCAACTCTACAACACTGAACTCCACTCTATGCCACTCTACCACCTCCCACTTTACTCTATGACATGTCACGCCACTGTACGACACTCCACTCTATGACATGCCCTCCAATCTACCATATGCCAGTCCACTCTACGACATACTACTCTACTCTACACCACTCCACCCTGCGCCCCATGACTCTAAGACCCTCTACGACACAAGACTCCATTCTGCCGCACAACACCCCATTCCACACCACTCCACTCCACTTTTAAATATTCTACTCAACTTTATGCCCCTCCACTCTAAATCACTCTGCTCCACCCTACAATACACCATTCCACTACATGGCATGCCACTCCACTCTACGACATGCCACTCGGCTCTACAACACTCCACACCACTCCACTGTATGACACACCACCTAACTCTATACCCCTCCACTCACAGACACTCTATGGCACAACACTCTATGACATGCCACCCCTCTCTACATCCCTCCACTCTAAGACACTTTGGTGGTCATTTTGATATTGGTGATAAAAACCCCTACCGCCGCGGTGACGGCTGCCAAAATACCACCACCGTGGCTACTATCCGTCCGCCATATTATGAGCACTGCCGGACCTCCGACACAAGAAGGGCAGAAATCCAGCAGTGTTCATGGTGGCAGACAGTGGTAAGGTGATGCTGCTACCACCAGCACCAGTAGAACGCCACCAGCCGTATTATGACAAGTAATATGGCCTGGAGGTGTTCTGCTGGCGGGGCACTGCTGGCGGTAGCAGCGCCCCTTCCCATTACCTGCCGGAAGACCTACTTGCACAAGGTAAGTCAGTCTTCTGACAGGGGAGGGGGGTGGGAGGGTGAGGGGTGTTGTGTGTGTGTCTGAGTGTGTGCATGAATGTGTAAGTGAGTGTGTGAATGCATCTGTGTGTGTTGTGTTGTTTGCATGGTTGTATGCGTGTGAGTGAATGCATGTAAGAATAGTGAAGTGAGCGTGTGTCTGCATGTCAGTGTGATTGTGTGTAAGAATGTGTGCGAGCATGTCTGGAGGTATGCATGTATGACTGCGTGTATGCCAGTGTGAGTGACTGGGTGTATGCGTGGTGTGTATCTGCGGGTGTGTGCCGGTGTGGGGGTGGGGGTGTGATGATCGGAGGGGGTGGGGGTGTATGTGTAATGATCGGAGGGGGTGGATGGGGGTGTGTTTGGATTGGGGGTGGAGGGGTTAGTGTGTGTATGGAAGTCTTTGGATGAGGGGGTTGTCAGGTATGTGTTGGGGGAGTAGGGGAGCTGCCTACCGGTGACAGGGAAGGAATTCTCACGCCATGCCACGCCACGAAAACCATGGTGGTAGGCAGGCTCATAATGCTGCCGGAGGTACTGTGCCGGCCGCCGGGCTGGAGATTGACATCTCCGGCCCGGCATCTGATACCGCCATGGCGGTATTAGTGTAGAAGTGGCGGGTTGGCTGCATTATTCTCATAATGTGGCGGTATGTACCGCCAGCCTGTTGGCAGTACTTCTGCCACATTAACACTCACAGCCGGGGTCATAATGATCCCCTTTATGCCACACCACTCTAATCTACTATACAACATGCCTTTCCACTCTACGCCACTCCACTGTACTCTAACACCCCACCTCATTCTGTATGACTCTATGATACTCTACACTCCTGCACTCTACAGCACTGTATGCAACTCCCCCCATGCCACTCCAAGCAACTTTACTCCACTCTACTCTATGATACACTACTTCACTCTCCACCACTGGAGTCCACTACTGCACTCTATGACACTTCGGCCCGCGCCCCTGTATGCCATTCCACTCCACAACACTTTATGCCACGCCACTCTACCACACTGTACAACATTCTGCTCCACTGTCCTCCACTCTACTGAACTCTATGCCACTCCACTCTACTCCATTCTACCACACTCTACAACACCCATGTTATAGCAAGGCTGCACTATTATGTGGTATGATTGGGGGGGGGGTCTTACCATATAATACTAACACATTTCCCAGAAGTGGACAGCGAGTTCACACCAGTAAACCTTAGCTCACATGTGTTAAGCATTTCACAACACCAACATGGACGATAAGTTATTGAGGCGATTTGAAAGAAACCCAACACTAACTTGGAAACATAACGCAGATTTTTATCTTAATTTAGACACCAAAACGAACTTTGTACCTTACATGCAACCGAAGTTGTGGGTTTTTAAAACGTTTAAAAATAGATGCACTTCTAGTTGTTAAACGAATACCATTGAAGTCAATAGTGGGGAAAGCACAGTGTGCAATCAGTCACTTGTGGGGTGAGTGTGGTGGAACCCACCTGGAGTTAAGGTCTGAGGGGTCCCTAGACTGCGTTTCTATAGTACCTTTTGACTTTACCCAGGGAGTCCGGGTGCAGAGGTAGCCTTGTTGTCCTTAGAATAGACCGGGAACCGTGAGTGCTGTCAGTCAAAGATGCAGCACTATGCAAAACCACACTTGGAGCTGAAGTTAAACTCTTCCCTCAGAGAATAGAGGTCTTTGCAGTCCCAGGACTTGGATTCCACAGCTGGTACGCCACCACCATGTCCGACAGCTCCAGGTGCAGAGTTGGCCGTGCAGCTTACAATCACGAGACGGTCGCACCAAAGATGCTTTGCCACTTAATCGAAGTCGCCTTCTTCGGGATGCAGGATCTCAGCAGTGGGGTCTTTGCCAACATAAGTCACTATTATTGGGAGTTGCTCTGGAGTTGGTGATGTCTCGGGATGGGTCGGTTACCGGGCTGGTTACAAACAAGCCTTGGGAGTGGCAAAAGTAATCCACAGGTACTTCATTGGCTGGAGGTCGACTGGAGTGGTGTAGCGGCTCAATACTTTGTGTGAGCTTCACTACAACTCCCAGGGTGCAGGCCACCAATTTTCTTTGGGCTCACTCAAGAGGAGCCTAAGGAGTTGCACTTCTTTTGACACAGCACAAAGATTCTTCTGCGGGTTGCAGGTGACTGGTTCCACCAGTCAGGGGTTCAGTTTTTAGAGTCCACTGGAGTTCCTCTTGCTGGGAGCAATGAGTTTTTGCCATGGTGTAGGAAAGCGCCCTTTTTGGCAAGGTTAGCCCCCACATTTTGCCTGGTATCTGATGTAATTTTGACAAAGTGCATTGCGTTCCTGCTAACCAGGTCCCCAGTGCCAGATCTCTTTCCCCATAAACTGCACAGTTGTTTCCCGAAGTGGCAAAAGCTTTAGCACCCTCTCTAAGTCCTGTGTAAATGTTACCCCTGGTACCTAGGGCCTGGGGTATTAAAGAGGGTCCTTAAGGGTTGCAGCATGAGTTGTGCCACCCTAAGGGACCCCTCACCAAGTCCCTGACAGGCTGCCATTGCAGACTGCATTTCTTGGTACAGACCAAAGTGAAAACATGACATGGCATACAGTCTGTGTGCCCTGTCCCCTAAACACTGCATGCAATATATGTAAATCACCCCTCTAGCAGGCGCTACAGCCCTAAGGCAGTATGCAGTATATTACATGTGGGGGAATATCTGCATGAGCAGATATGCCCCTGCTATGTCTTTGACAAGTCTCAGACATTGTAAATGCATGTGCTGGACACTGGTCCGTATGAGTTCCCCAGCTACATGATGGCTTCACTGATGATAAGGATGTTTGGTATCAGTCAACTCGTTTGGTGAACCCACAGTGATGCCATTGTTGAATTTACCAATACATGCACCCAGAGGGCACCTTAGAGGTGCCCCTTGATAGCCTACTAGCAGATTATAAACTCCGTCACAAGATGCAGGTGGTGGGGAGTCAGTACCCTGAGGCTCTGTTAGGCTCCTCTCTAAGTATCAGGTTGTGAGGGAGGTGCGGTAATTCTGTTTTGCGGTGCTCCCTATGGTTCTGTTGTGATCGAGGAAAGGGTCTGCCAGCTCATGATTGCATGTTGTGCCTAACCAACGTAAATCCAAATGCAAGGAGGTATGGTGGGCTTTCTCAGGGTACTCATGTAGTGGACTGTGTTTCTACCGTTTCCAGGAATCTCTGCCAATCTGGCAGCCTGGCCAGTGGTGTGCCATAAGTGCTGGCAGTGTCACCTGTTGCTCTGCAAGTATGCCTGTGGGCAGGTCAGTTATCCATAAAGCGAGGGGTGGAGATGAAGTGGATTTCCAGCACATTGCCAGTCTGTGCTTCACTAAGATTAATGCCAGGTCAATGAGCTTATTGGTAGATTTACGTTCCGCAGTATGGGAAGTCACCCCTAGTATGTAATGTATTCCTTCTCTGTGGAGTTGATATCCCACTATTGTGGAGAGGAACTCAGGAATAGTTTTCCAGTAGGGAATTATGTGAGGGCATGCCTAAATCAAGTGCATGAAATCTGCTTTGTGTGACTGGCACCCCGGGCACGTGCCTGTTGCGCCCTGATATATTTGCGCCAGTCACTCAGGAGTTAGGTAGGTATGGTGTAGGTAGTTGAATTGCGCGTATTTGAGTCTGGTGTTAGTGGAGATGATTTTCGGCTCAATGAGGCTCTGTGTCCATTGTTTATCTGTAATTGTTGTGTTGAGAGCTGAGTCCCAATAAACTCTAAGCGGGTGTAGGGGTTGCTCCCTGACTATGCTTAAGGAGCTGTAGATGTTGGTGGTGGCCTTACGTGCGCCTCCAGGAATCAGGAGCACTTGAAGCAATGCAGATGATTCTGGTTCTTTGTGTGTTTTGTCTCAAAACTGTTTCAGATAGCTCGTAAATGTGGCATGTCAGCAAGGTGCCCGGTGGTATGCCATAGTCATCCACCAGGCTATCAAATGTGGTTAGTACCTAGTCTGTAAAGAGGTCCCCCTATTACATTAGGCCTGGCTTCTCTCAGGCGGCCATGTGTAGTTCTGAGCAACCCGGCATTGCCCACAGAGATAGTCCTGGTGCCTATGGGGGACGGGAGAGTTTCATGAGCATATAGGTATGCCAGTATTTCTTGGCAACTTGCATTAAGATATTAATGTACACCCCTGGTAACTCTGGGCCAGTACTTAGCAGCCATTGTAATACTTGGCTTTATGTATGTCCCCTGGGTCCATCCCCTAGTTCGTTCTGGTTGTGTGAAGCCAGCCAGTGCATAGGCCATTGGAGCTGGACGGCAGCATAATAGTATTCATAGTTTGGAGCACCCAGCCACTCTCCCCGGCCTCTCCAGTGGGGTATTTAATTTATTCAGGGACACCCGTCGCCTTTCCTTTCCCCATATCAATGCTGTCAGCAGAGATTGCATGTCAGCAAACAACTTGCGCAGCAGCAGGGCTGGGATGGCTGAGAAGAAGTATAACAATCTAGGAAGCACCAACAGTTTGGAGATGGCAATTCTTCCCAGCAACAAGAGGAGAGGTAGGTCCAAAACTGGAGGAATGACTGCAGTCCCATCAGTGCCCTGCCAATATTCCCATCTATTAGATCCTTCTCTGAATGATAAATTTTGACGCCCAAGTACTTAATGGAGTCAAATACCCATGGCAGAGGGGTGATTGGGAGTTGCTCTCGATGTTCCTCCGACAGAGGTGTGAGAGGAAATAGACAGGATTTCTCCCAGTTCACCCTCAGTCTAGACAGCCTTCCGAACTGTTGCAGAAGAACAATCAATTGGGTCAGTAAGTCTGCCTTGTCATGCAAGTATATCAAGGCGTAATCGGCATATAAGGATATTACATGCCATTTGTCCCCAGCCTGCATACCCAACTATGGTGCGCGTAAGCAAAGGGCACACATCAGGGGTTCCATCGCCAGCGTGAACCAGTGGCGACAAGGGGCATCTCTGCCGGGAGTCACGTTCGATGCCAAAGGGATCTGAGATCATATTACCTGTTCTCACTTGTGCTAAAGGAGTGTTACAGAGCAGAGTCATCCACTTAAGAATGTTGGGGCCTATGCCCATGTTTTTCAGTGCCTTCAGCAGATAATCCCAGCCTAGAATGTTGAACGCCTTTTCTATGTCTAGCGTAGTGACCCAAGGGGTGGCTTCTATGGTTCTCGCCTGGTACATAAGCATGAATAGGAGTCTGAGATTCATAAAGGTGTTCTTGCCCAGTATGAACCCATTTTGGTCGGGGTAGATTATACTTTGTACTGTGGGGATCAGTCTGTTTGCAAGTGCCCTACCCAGTTTCTTATAGTCTGTGTTTAGAAGGGAGAGTGGGCTGTAGGACCCGATCAGTAGAGGATTCCTACCTGGTTTGGGTAACACTACTAGCATCGCTTCCCACATAGAGGTAGGCAAGATCTTCCTTGAGTAAGCAGAGTTATATACCTTCAACAATCGAGGGACAAGTTGTGTTTGGTAGATGGCATAGAATTCAATCGGCCAACCATCCGTCACTTTTTTTTTTCCATGTGCCATGCTTTTAATTGCCTCAACTAATTTCAAGGCCAGGAGGGGTGCCTCCATGTCGGCGCACATAGCTGATTGTAAACATGGCAGAAGCCGTACCCACATTGGTCTCAAAGTATGTGTTGATATTGTTTAGTACGGTATCTCTGAATACCTGATCTTGTAGGGCTGACGCTGAAAGTCTCCATGTGGGTATACTCGGGCGCCCTCAGCCCCATGCTAACCAAATTTGCAAGAGGCAATGGTCAGGCAGTTTGCATCCAAGGTATATTGATCTATCGGCCTTTGTTCGGGCTTCTGGGTTGCAGTAAAAAAGATCTATTCTAATATGTAAGTGGTGTAGTCCGAAGTGGAAAGAGAATTCCCTAGTTTTGAGATGCAGGCTATGCCAGACATCTGAAAGCTGAATATGGGTTGCCCATTACCTCAGGTGTTGCGTGAGGACTGTGGATTGGGCCCCTATCACCGGTGGGCATGAGCAGTCCTGGACTAAGTCTGGGACACAATTGAAATTCCCTCCCCAGTATAACTTGGTGCTAGTACATTTTGCTGGAGTGCCGGTGTAAGTTATGCCAGAATGTGGCCTAGTTAGAGTTGGGGGAGTAGAGTGAAGTACTGGGTTTTTCAGAACCCAGTGGTGCCAGGGAACACACCCTAAGACTTCGAGTCCTTCCTGTTTCAGACTACAGAAACACAGAGTCTTCTTGGTGAAGTCAAAGATCTTGTTTATTGGCTGCAGCCAGTAACAGGTATCCTAGAAGTACAACACAGTGTATATTCTCAGGAGACTGCTGCTCTTGCAAAGCTAACCTTCTCTTTTATACAAAATATTATGCTTTGGGCAAACATTCCTTATTTTACAGTTGACCATTCACATATTTTCACTACAAAGAAATAGCAGGGTTATGATGACAAGCCCATATTTCAGTTTGTCCAGCCCTCAATCAATTACCCGGCAAGGCTCAGTACTTTCATCAGATATCAACGGACCCCCAATATAAACAGGCACCTCCTCCTTGTAAAGCAAGTCATAAAGAAAGAAACAGGGACAGGTGCGTGTAAAATTAGGCATGGTTTGTGTGTGATGAAAGGTTTTATGATGTGTTGTGCCTTGATACTAATCTCATTCGGCCACTGGGAAAGAAACTGGCCGAACAGGTTTGGCTTCAGGCAATGGAGTCAGCTTGCCCAGGTCACAGAGGAGTCAGCAAAGATGTACGTGTCCTTCAGACTCATTTTCAGCATTAGACATTGGCCTATGTGAGGGCAATCACAAAATGGCTGTCGTTTAAATGGAACCCGAGGGTTTCAGGACGGAAACTCTGATATTCGGGTGATTTCGTTACCCGAATATGAATACAATGCTTGTGCATACTATTCTAATCATTCTCGGTCTGCTGATACCAAAATCGTTGTGATACGACGATGTTTATAACACGGGTCCAGAATTTTCAGTACCACAAGAGGGGCGTGGCCGGGCCACAAAGCAAGATGGCCACCTAGACCGCGAGCTCCGTGTCACAGCGATTCTGGGGGGGGCGGCGGGGGCGCAGAGACAGACGGAGAATACACTGCACCCGGTGCTATTTGTTCTATCAACACAAGCCAGAGGAACACATCCAGAAAGCAGAGATCATCGGTGGTGGAGGTACGGCTCCCCCCCCTTTACCCCCCATCCTCCCCAACGCTGAAAGACATTGGGCTCTTGTACTACCCTACAGACCATTCTCCACTGAGACACCAAGCTCAACTCTCCCTCCTCCTCCCCCCATACAGCAAATAATACCAGTCAAATAGAAGGAGAAGGCGGAGAAACAGGTGAGGAGGAAGGAGGAGGGGAACGAAGAGGAACAGAGGGGAGCAGAGGGGAGAGGAGGAAGGGAGAGGAGATGGAGAGGCGGGGGGACCGGAAGGAGTGGAGAGAGCGAGAAGAGACCGGAAAGAACTGGAGGAGTAGAGAGACAAACAGGAGAGCAGGGAGGTGAAGAAGAAGGCAGGAAAAATTTACCGCACCCAAACACCTTATACCCCCCTCCCCATAGAACATGCTGGAGAGAGACGAGGAAAGAAGGGGTACGACGATGATACCATAAAGCAGAATTAGAAAAGAAGGGGGTGAATAGAGAAAAGATTGAAAAGGAGGAAAAGAGGTAAATAAGAAAGGACCAGAGGACAATGGGAGAATAACCCCCAAAAAAATCCCCAACGTTAAGACGGACCACCACCAAAAGAAAGACAAGGTAAAAAAAAAAAAAGCGAAAAGACACACGGAAAAGAATACTACGCAGGGGACAAGTGATCCAAGTTAGAAAACATAGGAGGGCCTCTACATCACCTACTCCCCCCCCTCCATCCAGATCACTGAGGTTCAAGGGCAGGAGTTAACGTCCCACCGCAACTTGTACATTCCAGGGAAGTGCCGGTGACAACAGGTAGAGAATACAGTCACATACAACCCCAACCAGGCTAGATGGCTGGCAAAAGACCTGGAGAAAGCCATACCCACCCTTCTCCCCCCTTAATGGTCCCCGCATACAACACCAATCACAGGAGAGCCTAGCACAGGGAATGATGGTCATAGCCTTTAAATACTCTGGGCTATAGCAGTTCCTGCACCGTCTCCACTGCAGCGGAATTATCATTGGTATAACTTCCCCTCCAATCTGAAGACAATGACAGGTTGTTACAACTCGTAATAGTCGCTAGGGGACATGTTGTAGGAGGCTGGCCTGGCTTGTAGTGGGTACCAGAGGTACTTACACCTTGTGCCAGGTCCAGTTATCCCTTATTAGTGTAAAAGAGGTGTTTCTAGCAGCTAAGGCTGATAGAAGGTAGCTATGGCAAAGCAGCTTAAGCTGAACTAGGAGACATGTAAAGCTCCTACTATACCACTGGTGTCATATGCACAATACCATAAGAAAACACAATACACAGAAGTACTAAAAATAAAGGTACTTTATTTTTATGACAATATGCCGAAAGTATCTCAGTGAGTATCCTCAATATGAGGATAAGATATATACACAAGATATATGTACACAAACAAAAATTATGCAGGTAATAGCAAGAAAAGTAATGCAAGTAGTGTAAAGTTACAATAGATTGCAATAGGAGCACATAGGTATAGGGGCAACACAAACCATATACTCCAAAAGTGGAATGCGAACCACGAATGGACCCCAAACCTATGTGAGCATGTAGAGGGTCGCTGGGACTGTAAGAAAACAGTGAGGGTTAGAAAAATAGCCCACCCCAAGACCCTGAAAGGTAGGTGTAAAATGCACCTACTACCCCCAGAGAGCACAGAAGTCGTGATAGGGGGATTCTGCAGGAAGAACAAACACCAGTAATGCAACAACAGTGGATTTCCGGACCTGAGTACCTGTAAGACAAGGAGACCAAGTCCAATAGTCGCGACAGTGTCGAGAGTGGGCAGGAGCCCAGAAAATGCCAGCTGAGGGTGCACGGAAGATGCCACCAGATGGAAGAAGCTTGGAGTTCTGCAAGAAAGAAGAGAACTAGGAACTTCCCCTTTGGGGGATGGATGTCCCACATCGCGGTGAAGCTTGCAGAGGTGTTCCCCCGCAGAAAGACCGCAAACAAGCCTTGCTAGATGCAAGGGTCGGGGTAGAGGTTTTTGGCTGCTGCTGTGGCCCAGGAGGGACCAGGATGTTGCCACTTGGAGGAGGAGACAGAGGGGGCGCCCAGCAACTCAGGGAGCCCTCACAGAAGCAGGCAGCACCCGCAGAAGTACCTGAACAAGCACTTGGAAGAAGAGGGAACCGGAGTCCAGGCGAAGTCACAAAAGGGAGTCCCACAACGCCGGAGGACAACTCAGAAGGTTGTGCACTGCAGGTTAGAGTGTCGGGACCCAGGCTTGGCTGTGCACGAAGGAAATCCTGGAAGAGTGCACAGGAGCCGGAGCAGCCGCAAATCATGCAGTACCCATTAATGCAGTCTAGAGTGGAGAGGCAAGGACTTACCTCCAGCAAACGTGGACTGAAGAGTCACTGGACTGTGGGAGTCACTTGGACAGAATTGCTGAGTTCCAGGGACCACGCTCGTCATGCTGAGAGGGGACCCAGAGGACCAGTGATGCAGTCTTTTGGTGCCTGTGGTTGCTACAGGAGATTTCTTCAGAGCTCCTGGTGCAGAGAGGAGGCAGGCTACCCCCAGAGCATGCACCACCTGGAAACAGTCGAGAAAGCCGGCAGGATGAAGCAATACAAGGTTGCTAGTAGTTGTCTTGCTACTTTGTTGCGGTTTTGCAGGCATCCTGAGAAGTCAGAGGTCGATCCTTTGGTAGAAGGTGAAGAGGGAGATGCAGAGGAACTCTGATGAGCTCTTGCATTCGTTATCTGGTGAGATCCCCAAAGCAGAGACACTAAATAGCCAGAAAAGGAGGTTTGGCTACCTAGGAAGGAGGACAGGCTACCAAGAGAGGTAAGAGCCTATCAGAAGGAGCTTCTGACATCACCTGCTGGCACTGGCCACTCAGAGCAGTCCAGTGTGCTACAGACACCTCTGTTTCCAAGATGGCAGAGGTCTGGGACACACTGGAGGAGCTCTGGGCACCTCCCCTGGGAGGTGCAGGTCAGGGGAGTGGTCACTCCCCTTTCCTTTGACCAGTGTTGCGCCAGAGCAGGGCTGGGGGATCCCTAAACCGGTGTAGACTGGCTTATGCAGAGATGGGCACCATCTGTGCCCATCAAAGCATTTCCAGAGGCTGGGGGAGGCTACTCCTCCCCAGCCTTCACACCTATTTTCAGGAGGGCAGAAACCTGTCTGAGGGGTTGGCAGCAGCTGCAGTGGAGACCCCGGAAAGGCAGTTTGGCAGCACCCGGGTTCTGTGCTAGAGACCCGGGGGATCATGGAATGGTCCCCCCAATGCCAGAATGGCATTGGGGTGACAATTCCATGATCTTAGACATGTTACATGGCGAAGTTCGGAGTTACCATTGTGACGCTGTACATAGGTAGTGACCTATGTACAGTGCACACGTGTAATGGTGTCCCCGCACTCACAAAGTCTGGGGAATTTTCCCTGAACGATGTGGGGGCAACTTGGCTAGTGCCAGGGTGCCCACACACTAAGTAACTTTGCACCCAACCTTCACCAGGTGAAGGTTAGACATATAGGTGACTTATAAGTTACTTAAGTGCAGTGGTAAATGGCTGTGAAATAATGTGGACGTTATTTCACTCAGGCTGCACTGGCAGGCCTGTGTAAGAATTGTCAGAGCTCCCCATGGGTGGCAAAAGAAATGCTGCAGCCCATAGGGATCTCCTGGAACCCCAATACCCTGGGTACCTCAGTACCATATACTAGGGAATTATATGGGTGTACCAGTATGCCAATGTGAATTGGTAAATTTAGCCACTAGCCTGTTAGTGACAAATTTGGAAAGCAGAGAGAGCATAACCACTGAGGTTCTGGTTAGCAGAGCCTCAGTGAGACAATTAGGCACCACACAGGGAACACTCACAGGGCACATACTTATGAGCACTGGGGCCCTGCCTGGCAGGGTCCCAGTGACACATAGACTAAAACAACATATATATATAGTGAAATATGGGGGTAACATGTCAGGCAAGATGGTACTTTCCTACACATGTATATATAAACAAAGGGGGAAAAAGAAAAGAAAAGAAAGTGGAGAACAACGAATAGGTGAAAACAGACACTGGAGGGGAGGAAAAAACAAAAAAAAGAGGAAAGACGGAATAGAAACAAGAACCAACTGGCACAAAAAGCCCACACCCCTACCGGACCTGGAGGAAGGAAAACCGGGCCCTAAGTGGACAACCTTTGTAGACCGTCGAGGCAATGCCCGGTAACAAACCGAACCATAAATCCGTCAGTAAACCTGCACAACAGCTATTATTCTCGGAAGCTCTACAACACAAACGTCTAACCCCCACCACGACAAGCCCTCAAACATCGCCACCTTCAACCGAGCACACCACAATGGCTGACAAGGACCACCCCACAACAATGGACTGGATACTACAGGAAATAACCACTGTCAGTTGCCGCATAGAGGGGATGGACGCCTCTATAACTTCGCTAACACTAGAGACCAAATCCATGCGATCTGAAATCACAAGCTTCCAATCCAGAGTGACGGGACTGGAGCAACGCATGGGATCATTAGACGCGCAAGCTACTGTGTCTCGGGACTGAGACCAAGACCTCCTTTACCTCAGGAGTAAACTAACAGACGTGGAGGATAGGAGTGGGAGAGATAACATTCGTCTACACGGGATCCCGGAAAACAAAGAAGGCACGGATATGCAGGTCTTTTTGAGGTCCAACCTCCCAAAACTGACCTCACTGGACTTTGACCCACCGCTAGAATTCCAACGGGTGCATAGAATAGGCCCAAAACGCTCCGACAATCCTTCAAGGCCCGACCAATCATCGCATGCTTGCTACGGCATAACCAGACCCGTCAAATACTTCAAGCGGTGTACAATCATGGACCTTTCCGAATAGATCAGCACGACATCCAAATAACTGCTGATTACTCCAAGGAGACCAATGAACACAGAAAGGCCTTCCTAGCCCTATGACCCCAGCTCCGCCAGCTAGAGATAAAATACGGCCTTTTCGATCCTGCAAGAATGTGGGTTACCAAAAATGGAGTATCCAAGGACTTTTACAACCCTGAAGAACTGAGACTTTTCCTTGATTCCTTCCAATCTCAATCTATGGACTCTACTTGCACAAACTGTTCGCACGACATCGCAGGAGACAATGAAGGTACTGGAACCTTCCCCCCAGGAAAAGAGAAAACAAACATGGCTCTATGTGACACTGAAGCCGGTCAAAGAGGCAGAGATATAGAGAGACTGGCCAGATCACATGATGATAGGGGTCAGGTCTTACACGCAGTAGTAACCCACACCCAACTATCGGAAAGGGACAAATCTCGTTTTAAAACCAGCGACTGTACACTCTTGAGAAGAAGACGCAATACTGCACACAAGAAAGACAATTGCTTGAAAACAAAAACACTGCAGCAGCTGCCGACCCCGTGGACGGATGAGTACCTATTCAGATCATATATGTGGGCCTTTATTATAATGGTCTAAGATCGTTAGTGCTGTTGTCAAAGCCAGATGCTTCAAATGCACATGTTCTCCAAAACCCGATATAAGGCCTTACAATGTGTAACTACCCAGTAAATTGTTATTTGTCCTTAGGGTACGACAGAGCACACACACCAATGTAAGGGCTAGATCCACCACCTCCCCGTACGCTACATAAGAGTCCAGACTCGGTCTTACAACATAGCACAAGGGGTATCAATTAACGAACAACCATTACAGAAATCGACACGCTCCCACCGTGCTACAGAGTACCCCATAGCAGCAAGCATCACAATACAACCCAATTCTACCCCAGCGCACAACGCATAAGACTAATACCGACGCCAGAACTAATTAACCTCCATAGCTATCCCAGGGGCCAAGATTGGGTCAAACAAGGATAAACTAACCTACCCCCAGGACACACACACAACACAACGTGACCCAATGTACATCAATACCCCCACTAATATCATAAACTAAAATTACATAATATGACACAATATCCCATAACATAGCATAATAATATGGTGTCCCACACTAAGGTATCACATTATAAAGTGTCAACTACCCCCTCTCGAACGCACACACCTGTCCGCAGATTACTTACCACCGATACCCGCGAGCCCCACCCAAGACAGGACGATCATGAGGGTAGTATGTGCCAAGCTAATAAACTGCCAATATCCGAATACACTCCTCCTTATAATAGTATTATGATGTAATAATACGCAACAAGGTACCTGTAATGGGGTGGACCACACATTGCCCTCACATAATATAGGGCTCAGCAGCACTCACTGTTTACTCTATGATAAATAGCTCGACACCTAGTTCAACAGTTCATAATATAACGAGGTGATAAGGTAATAGAACGTATTATGTTAATAAGAATTAATAGGTTATAGGAATGTTGAAGTAGGCACTAAAGTGATGTTACAGTTGAAAAGAAATACTCAGGATGTACTGTATATTTACATCTTTATGTATCTTTGCCTGCACCAGAACTATATTGTTCCGTCTGCCCCCTTTCTCCCCCGCCCCAACCTCCCCCCACTTGAATATCCCCTTCTTTCCATCTACTCTCTCCTTACCCCACAATATCGTCTTAGGATTCCCCCCATACACTTACATTCCCCGTCCCATGTACCATCATGCATCATGCAACACGTATTAAGCTCCATCCTGCGTCAATCTCTCTCCTCCCCCTTCCTCACTTTTTTGCCAACTCTCCCGCACGATCAATAACATCTCACAACAGTATCACCCAGGCATGACGACAACCAACTACCCCCCTACTCCTAAAAGTACACACTCGAGCTATATAAACATTACAACTATCATCACCCACTGACAAATGGGCCCGTCTCTCGATACATAACCATAAACCCTACACCTCTCCCTGCCATTAGCATATAGACAGCTGGCTGCCTTCTGCCCCCGCACCCCCCGGGCAGGGACCACCCCGACGGCACGTGAGTTCCGAGAGGAACCGGACCCGCCGTTTACAGATCTAACTAAGGAGGTAGGACCTCCAGCCTCCTCATCCCTCTCCTCCTTATCTCCTTACCTCCCCTTCTAGTACCTTTTTCATCACTCTCTTAATTTTAAATATATACATCAATCTTTTTATCCCCCTCCCTCTTTTTCTCACCTATCTTTTCCTCTCTTCTCTTTTCTTCCCCTGTTTCCTCTTCTCTCCATAGCTCCCTCGGCTCTCCCTCTATCTATCCTATTTTCTCTCCCTTTCCTCCATCCCCCTTTCCTTTTTCTTCCCTTTTCTAGAGAGCACCTATGGCCACCGCCAGCTGCACCCCCCTCCCATAACCCATTGCACCATAACAACTATAATTCCCTCTCGAACAACCAGGATAGTAGCTCCTCCTCCCCCCCATTAGTGCTAACACCGGAACAAGCGAGATCCTATACACTCATCCAGGATGCCGAGGAGAGCCTCTCAAGTGACACGACCATTGCGGATCCTCTCCTGGAACGTACATGGTATGACGAGCTATGTTAAGCGGAAAAAAATATTGTCCTATCTTCAATCCAAAAAAGCAGATATCGCCTTGATTCAGGAGACCCACCTTGACATTCTGGAATCCAGTAAACTTAAACAGGACTGGGTGGGGAGGGTTGCTTTCAGCTGCTGCCCAGCGAACCAACAACCCAGAAGCAGCACGCCCCGCAAATGCGGGATGGCGATATTAATGCATAAATCCCTTCCGATCACAATCATTATAACATGTATCGATGCAGAAGGAAGGTATATATTTGCCAAACTAAAAATAGGGAATACCTTCTTATGCGTGGGCTCCGTCTATGCACCAACTGGCTCAAAACGCACATTCATCCTACAACTAAATCGCCTCCTGACAGAAATCGGGACTACCTGATATATAATCGGGGAGACTGGAATCTCGCCTAAGACGCCATACTGGACAGGACAGGCCACATTGATGTAGGAAACAATCACGACAGAGCACTCTTGACAGACCTAACTGCGGACATCGGTCTAGTTGATTGTTGGAGAATACCACATCCGAAAGATAAGGAATATACCTTTATATCGGCCGTCCATGGTACCCAATCACGCCTAGACTACTTTCTGTTATCACACACTGTAATCCCCCACATGCTGGACACCTGCATCCTAGACAGTGGTCTTTCAGACCACTCTCCAACGCTAATCCTGATCCAGGTAGGCCTATCCCCACCAGGCCGAAAACCATGGCGCTTCGCTGTACGCAGATACCGCTCCCACCAAGGGAAGGAGCAATTAAGAGCTCACGTATCTACGTACATGACCGAGAATACAGGCACTGTGACCTCCAAAAGGGTTCTATGGGCAGTTGCAAAGGCGACCCTGAGAGGGAATATGATGCGAGACGCAGCATTGGCCAACAAAGACAGAATAGCCCGCCAAACCACCTTAGAGACCACAATTCAGACCCTCACTAAACAGTACACTGCCCAACCGTCCCCTAGGCTATGCTGCTCCTTAGAACAAGCCTGCATGGCACACAATGAACTCTACACGTCTCAGGCGGAATATGCACTGCAGACATTGCGAGACCGCCATTACGAACAAGGAGAAAACGCAGGACGCCTCCTAGCGGCCCAGCTCCAACAAAGAGAGGCTGCTTCTGCCATTTCGGCTATAACATCTTCCTCAGGAGCGGTGCTGACTCGTCCGCAAGATATTGTGAACGAGTTTGCCATGTACTACCGACATCTTTACACTCCGGAAACAACGACTGATCAGACACAGATAGAGGCATTTCTTAACACTGCCAACCTGCCTCGTTTGTCAGAGGCTGGCAGAGCCTTCCTAGACGGCGATATAAGCGAGGAAGAGATAACACAAGTTATAACAAACCTCCCCTACCATAAATCTCCAGGAGAGGACGGATTCCCTGCGGAATTTTATAAATGGGCCGAGGAAGAGGCAATCACTGCAGTACATGAAGCACTAACAGAAGCATGCCAGGAAGGCTCACTGGGCGCTTTATCCAACAGGGCTACAATTGTTGTTCTGCCTAAGCCAGGGAATGATCCCCTCCTCTGTGGCAGCTATCGACCTATCTCCCTCCTGAATGGGGATGTTAAACTACTAGCCAGTGTTTTAGCAGCACGCCTAAGCAAAGTGATACCATCTCTGATTCACAATCCCCCAGTGGGGTTCGTACCGGGCCGCACTTCCAGAAATCATATGCGCACCCTCTACCATACACTGCTGGAAGCTCTACATATGCCTGAAGAATCCCTAGCTCTATCCCTAGATGCGAAGAAAGCATTCGACCGCATTGAAAGGCCCTACCTATTCACTACCATGAAGCACTTTGGCATAGGGGAACAATTTATCTCTAAAGTACGTCTTTTATATGAACATCCCACAGCACAGGTCAATTGTGGGGGCTTCTTATCAGACCCCTTCCCTATTGGAAGAGGCACACGCCAGGGCTGCCCCCTGTCACCGCTCCTATTCCTATTGGCCATGGAACCCCTGGCAGCTACCATACGGAACTCCCAACAGATAAAAGGAATTCAAATAACCAGGAGTTTATCCAAAATCTACCTCTACGCAGATGACATTTTGTTAACCCTGTCCGATCTAGAAACTTCCCTACCTGCACTGCTCTCTACCATAGAGGAATTCGCACCCCTATCCGGATACCGGGTAAGGGACAAAAGCGAAGCACTACCTTTATCCCGCATAACGATGAGAGCAGTGGTACATGACCTCCCATTCCAATTGTCACCGACCTGTCTCAAATACCTAAGAACATTTATTAACCGAGGCCTGAAACACATAGTTAGGGACAACCTAGACCCCCTTATATCTAAAATGAAACAGGATTTTGCCAAATGGTCACTATTGGGCCTGTCCATGTGGGGTAGGACACAGGCGGTCAGAATGACTACACTACCACGCTTTACATATGTGATAGGCATGCTTCCCCTACAGGTACCCCTCCCTTTACTCCGCTCGATTGATGCATCCATAAGGACCTTCGTCTGGGGCTCCTTACGCCCAAGATTGAAACCTGCAACTATCCTGGCGCGTAGACCCTATGGAGGCTTAGGTCTACCCTCGGTAGAACAATACTCACTAGCCTTACAACTATCACAGTTAGTATACACACTCCCAGACATACCTGACCCACCGCAATGGGTAGCCACAGAGAATCTCCTAAGAGGACAGAACACAGAGATGGGAGGGATATATGCTGACCACCCCCCCATCTAACCCCATACTCAAGGCCACCAACACAGCGTGGCGCAGAGCCCACCGCTTGCTAGGAATACACCCTTCCCTACATGCCCAGGCTCCTATAGCAGGGAATAAAAACATAAAAATAGGAGGAAATCCCCTCATGTGGCCCCAATGGATCGAGGCAGGTATCTATAATATATCCCATATACAAGATGGAAATAATTTCCGAACCTTCGCTTCTCTCCAGGAGAAGTTCGGCATCCATAGTAATCAAGAATGGCGATACATACAGCTTAAACACTGTATGCGTAGAATATTAGGAACTCCCCCATGGACGCTTAAAACTTCACCCATTGTCACCTACCTCCAGAAATGGGCCGACACAAAGGTGTTATGGCTGGTCTCTATGCCGAGTTAACAAACCATCTCTATTCACAGCCCCTCCTTGAACGACTACGCTTAAAATGGCAGGACAGACTCCAGATTACCTATACGGTTGAAGAGTGGTCAGACATACTAGAAGCCCTTGACAGGGGAATACGCGAAGCCCGCCTGAAATTCTGCTTATTCAAAGTTCTTCAAGACTGGTACTGGACCCCTGTTAAACTTCTCAGGGCAGGCTTGCTGCCGCATGCGAACTGTTGGAGATGCATAGAACCCCATTGTGACCTACTCCACATCCGCAGTCATTGACCGACGATACAACCCTTATGGGATGCGGTACGTCACGCCCTGTTGGACTTCATACAGATATCAAATCCGACCCCACCATCACTTATTCTCTTACACGATATACGCCCATACCCCTCCCTAACACGAGCCTAAAAAAGGTTATTTCACACAGCACATGCCACGGCCAAAATATGCATACTCTGGCATTGGAGGTCCAGTATTGCCCCCACGCCGACAGAATGGATGACTGCCATGTATCAAACAGCCATGCATGAGCGAGTGATCTATAACTTGCAGGACCAAGTGGCGCTATTCGAGGAAGTCTGGCGCCCATTTTTGACAAAGTCATGAAGCAGCTGGCGGATGGTCAATGATCAACGGCCGGCGAGAATCAACTGCCCTCTCAGAATCTATCACTCTCTTATTTCCCCCCTCCCCCTGCTCTTCCCTTCTCCCCCCAGCTATTTTCTTTTTCCTCTCTTTCCCTTTCTCACCTTCTAGCTGCCCCACCTAGACAAACGCACTAGACCCTGGACTAAACAAACTGACACCTCCCCTTGCCCTCTTACATAATTTATGTCTGGGAAATCAACATACATAAGAAGAATCCATTCTTTAAATGACCTCATAACAACGAACAAGTCTCTATGGATGACCTCTTTATTCTCTTTTCTACTCATCCCTCTTTCGACATTATTCTCCCACAGAGGTTGGAACCCCTACCCCCACCTTACTCTATAACACAATAAATTAGGCCTATGTGCCATATTGCCCACCCTCGAATGACAACTCACGCCGGATGGGGAACCATGGAACAACTTACACTCAGGTCTTGCCAGCCTAGCTACGGGGTCCATGGCCTCCCTTATCCACCCATTCGTCTCTCCACCTAGCAGCACTCCTCCCCAACCCCCTTCTTCCCCTACCTTTTTCACCCCACAAGACATCCCTATTCCTCCCTTACTATACGATCAACACTTCATACTGTCTTTCTTTCCCCCCTACACCTGTTCCTTCCCAAGAGTGTGCTCATAATCTTTCAACTATCCAGTCAGGAATACCTGTCAGATTGAATAAGTTTGTATATCTATTGAAGAAACATATACTGTAAAAAGGAAAAAAGCTTTGAAAAGTATATTTCTATATATTATGTATCACCCTATATCTTTAATAAAACAATTAAAAAAAAAAAAGAGTTGGGGCGTATAGGGAGACTATTAATATGGGTGAGCCATCCATATTTCCTTCTAGTACTACATATCTCCCTTCCGGGTCAATCCTGGAGTGCAGCACTTCCAGCGGCACTCCTGGGGCTACCCATATGAGAACCCCCCCCGGCATATCTGGAGTATGTAGTCCCCATCAGTGTACCATACCAGCGTCTGCGCAAACTTTCAAGGTCCGGCACAGTAAGATGGGTTTCCTGGAGCAGTGCAACAAGTATTTTACATCTACGTAGGAACTGGTGGACCCATTACCATTTAACAAACCCTGCCAGCCCTCTAACATCCCAGGACAAAAATGAGTATTGTGTCACTTGCATAAATGAACGGTAGATCTGGGATTAGCATTGAGCACCGTGTCAAATCTGTTCGATACTGCACCTCTGCATCCGTCTCTTCCTCGCCCACCTCCTCCCAGTTCCCTATCGGCCACACACCTAAGCAAATACATACAATTTAAAATACTATTTATTACATAAACAACCCTGTGTCATTCTCTAGGCAGAACAACAAACACCTCTTTCCAGGCTGGAGCGCCAACAGGTGTCCAGCCAATGGCACTATGATGCACTTAAATAATGTTATGAACTGTTCAACTTTGGTTGCATCAAATGTGTTAGTGAGGCGTGGCTGGTAGGCAGTAAAAGCACCTAGTGATCCACAACTTACGAAACCCAGCCCATGCAGTGTTATTGTAACCTCCACCTCCAACCGCCTGCAAGTCTTAGTAGATTACCTTGTAATGTGTTTTGGTGTCCCAGGCCACGGAGGCAGCTATACCTTTTCATCTGCCATTTATGGAATCACTTGGGGGCCACCATCCAGCAGTGCGTCTGCCAGCACCTGGTCAGCCCCTGAGACGTCATCGTCCATATGCTCCTGGTCGAAGAGAGACCGGGATGGGGTTGCTTCTCTCTGTTCCACTTCCGCAATCACCAGGGTCCTCTCTCTAGCCACCTGGAACCAGTGGGTGAAGTTCGAAAGCGCCTCAGTGCCTTTGCTTCATCCACTCTGGAATCTCTGTAGGTGAGATGGTAATGCCTCTCTGCTCCAGCCATGCCCATGACTCTTCCAGAGTGTTGCAAAAGGTGGTGTTGTCTTTGTGCATGAATCGGAGTGTAGTGGGGAACTGCAGTGATATTTAATGTTGTTGTCTCTGAGGCTCCGTTTCACTGGCAAAAAGGAGGAACGCTTGCATTGTACCTCAAGGGTATAATCAGGTCAAATGTTTACCTGGGAGTCCTCCACTCTCCATGGGCCCTTTGCACAAGAGACTTTTAGGATGTGGTCCCTGTCTCGATAATTGAATAATCCGGACACTACTGGCCGAGGGGGAGCTCCTGGAGAGGGAAGTTTGCCTGGTACCTTGTGTTCACGTTCAATTGACAAGAAGGTTGAGTGCTTACCCTGGAGGAATGCTTCTGAGAGCCATTCTTCGAGATACAGTTCCATGCTGGGGCTTCAATTCGTTCTTGAAGGCCCACTATGCACACATTATTATGGCAAGATCTGCCCTCCTGGTCATCAGCTTGTTGAAGGAGGTATACCACCTCTTTCTGCAGGTCCCTGATGTGTACAGTGGCATCTAACACTGACGACCTGAGGGATGCCAAGTTGGATTCTGTGGCTTCAACTCGTTCTTTCAGTTTCTTGTGGTCTTCCCTCATGAGGCCCATATCTATCCGCAGTGCATCAATCTTGAATTATAGTGAAGATTTAATGTCCAACACGGCGGCTAGGATCTCATCAAACCTGCATGAGTGCGCTGCCAATGTGGTACTCAGGGACTCATCTTGGGTGTGCAGGTGGGTGTTCATCCTCTGTGCTGCTCCGGAATGCCCCAGGCGCTCCTGTCAGTGGTCTGGGTTAGTGCAAACCATTGCAACAATAATTGCCGAACAGCCGGAGGTACGACCAGATGTGCAGGGTAAACAAGCGTATTACTGAGAGTGTAGGCCGCGGTAATGCTGTTGCAGTTACGGGGATATGGAGCTGCTCTGCTGCTTCCAATATCTTAGTGGGTGGTGCGTAGCTGCTGCTGTCTCTTAACTAATCCTGTGTGCCGTCACTGTTTGCTCTGTAGGGGACAAGGATAACAGGGTTTGCTTGTATTACTGGGAGGAACGGCCAGCACAGGCCTTAGCTCCCCCTAACCAGCCGGGGGTCAAGTACGGCACACCCCTGTGTTCCCAAGTTCCCACTCAGGAGGCAGTGCACACCTTTTAGATCTGTGGCAGGTCGTGGATCCACTTGCCCCAGCAGTCCCCTTCACAGTAATACAGACAAAAGTGAGTTAATTAACGAGGGGGGCATTGGTTCCAGGGTTCCCTTGTCTAACACAGGCTTTTGTACACCACCAAGAGGGAGGGAGAGGTTGCAAGGCACCTGTGCTGGGTAATTCCATGAGTGTGACAAACACCTGTGTTCCAAAGAGTCCTCGCAAGAGGCAATGCATACTTTTTGTTTCCATGGGGGGTTGGATCCACATGCCCCAGCCATCCCCCCCACCACTGCCCGCAGTGGGTTAATTGGCAGTTTGTCAGGTGGTTACAGTTTTCCCCTGCCTCTTGATGCCTATTGGGCCCCTCTGCGGGGCCAACGCCCAAGTGGCCTATTCCCCAAGTATGCTACTCCTCTGTGTTCCGAAGAGTCTTCAGAAGAGGCAGTGGACACTTTCTGTTTCTGTGGTGGGGTTGTGGATTCACTTGTCCCAGCAGGAACCTTCACAGCAGCACCACCAATAGTGCGTTACTTAATGGGGGGGACCCTGGTTCCAGGTTTCCTCTGTCTCACCGGCCATTTGTGCACCTCTGCGGGGGGAGAGGACGCAAGGAGCCAGTGTGGGGTCACTAGTTAAATATTCCTAACCTGATTTGTGGCTGCAGAAGTGAGTCCGGTGTAGGCCTCTCACGGGCCACTGATCAGCATGTCAGGCCGCCCTGCCACCTCTCCACTGCAGCTGCCTCCCACCAGAGCTGCTGGAGCCACAAACTCAAGGGTGATGCCTTCATAGCGAAGTTGGCCCGCACTGTCATCCAACGACAATCCGGTTGCCTCTTGGACGGAGGTGAGAGAGCCCATCCCACCACACGGAGGTCCCACTGGGCCTCAGTCACACCAGTGGTACATCATCCCTCAGTGAATGTATTGGCAGGGACCAGCAGGTCAGGTTCCCTTTGCGGTCGCTCTCACTGGTGTACATTCCAAAGAGCTCTGGATGACATAGCTATGCGGTGGTGGCTTGCTTTCCACCCTCCGAGCGCTACAGTTCACCAACCCCGGGTGGTGGCTGCAGCCCACTGCGCCCCCCCACAACACCCAACCGCACTCTTGATACCACTCCAACAGCACCGACGGCGGCCACCTGCTACAGTCATGGCAATCACAGTCGTCCTCGCAGCATGTCGTATGGTTACAGGGGTCTCGTATGGGGGTCAGGATGTATTATTATGGGGCCAGGTAGACAAAGCTCTTCTCTTTGTGACTTGCGTGGTCACCATGTAGGCCACGCCACACCCCCGACTGTACAGACCTCCTAGCCCACCTTAAAGGTGTGGCTAGCATCTCGGAGGTGTACGCCTCCCACATAACTAATCTTCCCACCTGTTAGCCTGGACAGGGCGGGAATGTCTTTGTCCTTAAGTGAGGGAAAAGAGATTTACATATCAAGGGTAGTGAAAGTCTCTGAGGCTTAGGGCTTTGATTACTGTAAACACTAGCCATCCTGAGAAGGCAGACGTGTGACCTCCTCTCTACCTAGGTCTTTTGTATCCATCCTGGGGTAAGTGCTACCACAACTAGCAAGAGGGCAGACTCTTGTCTTGGGGCCAAATGGCTCAGGAGAGACTGCCAAGGCAAAAGAAAGCTGGCAACTTGGTCGGCATCCTCAAAAAGCACCACCAAGGTACATGCTAGGTAACCCTGGGCACAAGAACCGTGCTCAGGGTTAAAAAGCATGGTATTTGACACCAAACACAGGGGAAATTGGTTGGGCCATCATGGAGCTGGACATCTGGGGTGTGCACGGGTGCCAGCACATGTTATCCTATGGACCACCGGTCACTTGCGGTAGCATTAATTTTAAAAATGCTATCACAGGGACATATATGCTTGTACATATATGTCCTTACTCACAACACAGTGCACCCTGCCTCCTGGGCTACAGGATCAATCTACAGCATCAGTTGTCTAAATAGGGGCAAAACGTGAGGGGGGGAGGGTCATCTGCAAAGAGACCAGTTTCTTACACAACTTCCCCACAGCCAACTTGCCCAGGAGGCTAAACCCAACTCTGGGAGAGTCTTAGTGGTCTATCAGGCAAAGAAGAATGTAAAGAAACTGGCTGTAGTATTGCAGGGCCTACTCTCCTCTACATCATATTGTCTAGGCCACTGCCCCTGGGCAGTTGACCTATTTCAACAGTGACAGGACCCATTTAAACTGAAACTTCCCTACAGCTGTGTCTTTTCTACCTTCCCTTCTAGCTTGGATGGGGAGGTACCGTCCTATTCTACCCCTATCTTTGTTAGGACAACACCTAACTTACCCACAGAGGTCACCCAACACTTGAGTAACCCCACAATATCCAGCAGGGTCAGGAGGTTTAACTTACTTTTGGCCATGGGGGTCTGTCTCCCATGCCAAAGTCAGTGCTGCCATGAAGGCTTTCAACCAGCAGAGGCTACTGACAGCTGTCAACATCCAGCACCACACCCCAAGCTTTCCACTGAAGTGAGCTGAGGCTGCTCTAGGAGGGATAGTGGGTTCTTGGAACCTCTCATGCTGTTTAGAGTGAGAACCTATCACATCTTATAATAGGTACCCTTTTTCCACTCTCCCTTCTGTCAGTACGGGGTGGACATCCTGTGGCTTGACAGCTGCTTGACTGTTCAGGATGTCTTTTGAAACAGATGAAGCCTCACCAGGGCCAACTTTCGGTTCTACCCTTACAGGGCAAGAAAACCCTTGGCTCACTGGAACTCCAGTTAAGAGTGGCTTCCTCTCCCTTTTTCTCTTCCCTTTCTTTTGGAACTCCTGCCTCCTAACTACAGGGACTGGATCCCCAGGAATTTTGAGTTGGGGGGGTGCTCTGGGCAACCACCCCACTTGGCTTCTGACTAACTTCTGGTAGGTCATTACCCATGAGGCAATCCAAGGGGAGGTCAGAAGTGACCACTACCTTGTGGCAACTAAAGGTATCCTCCATCTTTAGTGACACTATTGCTACAATTCTCTCTCTGGCCTCCCCAGGGATCACCCTTACCTTTCTGGTTTCTCCTTCCACAAACTGCTCTGGGGACACCAACCTGTCAACCACTATAGTGTGTGTTTTTTAGGCCAATGGCAGGGATCCCTTTCACCCGAATTATGTTGCAGTGCTTACTACCGCCCTCAGGGATAACCAGCTCACCATCTAGACCCTTTTCTCTGTTAAATGGTATGAGGACCTCCTATCTGCAGTGTCCTCCCCTATGACTTTAGAGGACAGCCTAGTGCTAACCACCCTCTGTGAACAGACTGGGTCACCTCTCTTGTGCCCTGCCTGCTGACAGTAAAAACATTGGCCCAGCCTTCTTGGGATCCTGGTTTTTACCCCGATACCCCTTTCCTTTAGACAAGGAAGAGTCTTGGGACCCACCCTCCTCAGAGTTCTTTTGGTGGCCTGGAGAGGACTCTTTCTTTGTACGATTGTCGGTGCTACCTCCCGTCCCTTGTTGGGAAGTCTGAGCACCCTTCTTGGAGTTACCTCCAATATGGGTTCTTGGTAACCCTGGACTTGACCCACTTGTCAGCTATCTTCCCCAGCTCTCTGGGAGAAGACAGTTCAGGATCCACTGGCTGCTGTTGCAGTTTCTCTTTATAGCAATTGGTCAAGATGTGCTCTTTCATCAAAGGATTATACAGCCCTTCATATGTATCAACTTTATTGCCCTTTATCCAGCCTTCTAGTGCCTTGACTGAAGAGTCAACAAAGTCTACCCAAGTTTGGTCTCCACCTTTTCATGGATCCCTAAGCTTGACTCTGTACTCCTCTGTGGAGAGTCCAAACCCTTCTATGAGGGTCTCTTTCATGTGGGTATAGGACTCAGCCGCTTCCTCAGAAAGGGTCAGATATCTATCTCTGCCCTTAGCTGGTAATAACTCCCAAAGTAGAGGGCCCCTTTGCTGTTGACCTAACTTCCTCATTTTGTAGCACCTCTCAAAGGCTGCAAACCATTAACCAATGTCATCTCCTGCACTGTCCATGGGGACAATCCCTTTGGGGACCTTAGGGTCAAAAGAACCCTCACTTTCCCTATTTATTCTGCTGCCACCATCCTTGGGATGGTGGCAGCAGAATAAATCCTTGCTGCCACCATCCTCTAGGCTACCCCTACTCTCCTCCAGGGCTAGTCTCCTCTCTTCGAGTTCAAGCCTCCTCTCCTCCAGGTAGAGCTGCTGAAGCCTGTCCTCAAGAGTCCTACCCATCCTACTGGGGGGGTACTATAGTGACTCCTGTCACTACCCGCTGGTGAAGGGGGTCTGGGGAAGGGTCGAGAATCATGGTCCTCACCTCCTTCCCCTTCACTTTCTGGGGCCAGGGCTTCATACTCCACCTCTACAGGTTCTCCTTATGGAGGAGGAAGTCTCTTTCCTATGCTTGTTTTCCTCAAATGAGGTGAGGGCCTCTACAAGGTCCTTTCTTTTAGCAGAAGCTCTGAAGCTAATACCTCTAATCTTGCACAAGGTCATAAGATCATTGATCTTGAGGATGGAAAAAATAGGCTGATCAAGGCTCAGGATATTTTCCATTGTGCACTGTTTATCTGTAAAGTTGGGTACTTTTTAAAAACTTTTAAAAATATGTTCACCTTACTACCCAGTGAGGTGAGTTCCCTGGAACCCACCTGGGGCTAAGGTCTGAGGGGGACCTAGACCAAGTTTCTACAGAAAGTACCTTTTTACTTGCCCAGGTAGTCAGGGTGCAGAAGAAGTAGCCTTGCTGTCCTTAGAAAAGAACAGGAACCCACGAGTGCTGTCAATCAAAGATGCAGAACTCTGCAAAACCACAACTGGAGATGGAGTTACACTCTACCTTTGGACAGTAGAGGCCTCTGGGGTCCCAGGACCTGGAATCCATAGCTAGACTATATGAGATCCGAAAATGAGAGGAAGGCTAATACAATGTATGAAAAATTAGGTAGCAGCATGATAAAGTAATCTTGCCCACTTGGGCAGTACTATATCGTGTATAAGATTGGGTGTATGTTTATATAGGACTTTTGTGTAATAATTATAAGTTTGATGCAATAGGAGATGTATTATGTAGGAAATTGCTAGTAAATGAAGATTTTTTTATAATAATTTTGCTGAAAATGATCAAACTACAAAGATTCAGTGCATAAATGAAGATGCTATGTGGGTAAACATAGGTACATCAAGATGGCCGCCATTGGTATGGATCAAATTAGTTCTTCTTTTATGTTACTGTATTAGGATATTTAAATGTGATGGAGAAATTATGCTCTATCCGTGATCAAGGCTGATTGCCGAAACGCGTTGGATTTGTTTGATTTGCTGTGAATAAACTCTGGAACTGCATACGGAGGTGTCCTGGTTCTCTTTGGAACAAGGAAAGAGCACTGGGTAATATATATATATATATATATATATATATATATATGTATACACACATATATATATATATATACATAATTTCAGTGAAAAAAACAAAGGTTACAGGGACGGTATAGTTAGGTGAAAATACTTTTTTTTTTAAACTAGAAATTCACTGAAAAAGCAAAGATTACAGGAATGTTATAGTTAGGAAGCAATTTATACAGCCTCTGACTTACTCACTCACTCCCTGATATAGTCAGAAACACACTCTGTTACTCACCCATACAAGCAAACACACACTCATTCACCAGTACAGCCACTCACTCTTACTTACAGATCTATACAACCACTTAAACTCACTAGATGATGTCACCAGTGATGTCATCTGAGATATCATCAGTGATGTCACTGACCATGTCATGAGTGATGTAGTGTGTGAGGTCATAAGCAGTGCATTATGGGGGTGCAAGTTATAGTAAGCTGAGGTAACTACAACTGCTGACTTTCACTGATTTTGTACGTGTAAAATGTGACTCTATAACCTCCCTGTAACCTTTGTTTTTTTCACTGAATTCCTATGTTTTTTTTAATTCTATTTCCTAACAATAGTGTCTATCTAACCTTTGCTTTTTTCAGTGAATTTCTATGTTTTTTAAATTCTATAGCCTTGTAACCTTTGTTTTTTTCAGTTAATTTGTATGTTTTTTAATGTGTAGTAGTTTTAATTTTATACAAATATAAAATATATGGCCTGTCTCTGTGGGTGTGAGAATAGCTGTGAGAGGGTGTGTGTGGGCGTGGATAGGTGTGAAAGTGCCAGTGTGAGAGGGGGTGTGAGAGAATTGTGTGTGTGTGTGTGTGTATGTGTGTGTGTGTGTGTGTGTGTGTAATGTGAGTATGTGTTCTTTTTTCAGATGTGTGAAAAATGTAGAGGAGGAGCAGTCTTCTTTATAGCAAATCTAAAAATGTTTTCAACGTAATATTTATTATGGTATTTCAGTATGTTGCTGTACTAGCATATATTTCTATGAATAATTCAATAGTGAATTTCTGTTTTTTATTGCTTTTTCATTTAATCATATTGTTGGGGAAGTTGTGTTCTTTGCGATTAATAGTGATGTTAGCGTATTTTAAAAAAAAATCAAGTAGTTGTATATTGACTTTCTACTCAATCTGTGCCAAAAGTAGTTTATTATCTTGGTACAGAAAATGTTGTCTATGCTTTTTGTTTAACTGAAAAATATGTGTTTGCTTTGGTTTGTTTACTCGCGTCGTCGTTCGTTGCGTTCATCACGATTAATCACGACAGCGTCTTTTCGGGGAGTTGTAATTAGTACTAAATCAACTTCATACTCAAAGTTTAACATGATTAGTTTAATATTCAGGTTTAGAAAACGCTGTCTGTGAGTCTTAGTTAAATAATGAACTTGCCCTTGGTTTAGTATGTTTAATTGTGATGTCGTCGGTCAATGCGATGCTTGCGATAAATTGCGACGTTAGCACGTTTTTGAAAAGTGGGAACTCCTTATAAACTGATTTTCTACGTAATCTTATATATCAGTATTTTATTATAGTGGTGTAAAAGTATTAATAGTGTGAGATCTTCAATTTAAAACATTGTTCTTTGTTTTCTTTTTTGTAAAATCGTGGCATCGCTCATCGCAATTACATTGTTATTCGCAACAGTCACGTGATCTCATAATGAAGAGCATTGATTGGAAAACACTGAATTTAGTTGTATTCTAATGAAGACCACACCCAGACTTCCCATTTGGTTTCAACCTGCAGTGGGAGAGGAAGCTGCTTTTTTGCTGTGCTCAATCTACTGCTGTATTAGGTAGCTTTTATTTTTTTTGTTTTGTTTATTTTTTAATAAAATGGCATGTCGTTCTTCTCTGCACTCAGAGGAACATCTAGATGGGCAATCTTCTTCAGATGAAGAACTTCCCCAGAAGAAGCAGTCAATTGCCTGGGAATTCTTTGTAATACCTTCAGGAGAGAAGAAGACAGTGGACAAACCAGTAAAATGTACACTTTGTAAAAAAATACTTTCAAGGGGATCAAGCAATAAGTATTCATGCCCAACAACAACAACCATGCTTTACCATTTGAAGATGTATCACAACAGGCAGTTAGTAAGAGCTGTAATGGAGAAACAAGCTGGAGAAATATCACCTACCAGTGGACCAAGACTATTTGTGGGAGAAGTTGCGCCCCCACAGTTAGATACTCAGCTTGCAGATATTATTCCAGAATTTAATAGAATGGGGAGCTTCTGTCTTGATTGTGAAAAAATACTAACTGTAGGTGAGCAATCGGTGACTCTGAAGAAGAATGCAGCAAAAAACACATGTGCTAATCTCCTTTTCTTTTACTTCTTCTGTTTGATTTCCAGTTTTTGCAAGTTTTAAGGACCTTGCTATGGTCTAGTTGCCTTTTTATTTAAAATAAATACCAAAAGAATTTACAAAAGTTTCTGAAAATCACCAAAAATGTTTTAAAAAGTTATAGAAAAAGAAAAAAAAGTGGTTCTCTTTAGAACAACCTTTCTTTGTAAAAAAAAAAATGAGCTATATATGTGTCTGTATGAAGACGAATAAAGAAAAGAGTGCATCACTGCATGTATGGTTGAGTGAGTGAGTGCATCAGCACATAAATGCTTAAATGAGTGAGTATACGTGTATGTATGGGTGAGTATGAGTGACAGACTGAGTGTATGTATGGGTAAATGTATGACTCCATGAGTCCTTGTATGTGTGAGTGACTGATTGCATAAGTGCATGTATGGCTGAATGAGTGAGATCTTGAGTATATGAACAATTGAGTGATTGAGTATATGAGTGTGTGTTTGGGTGATTGACTCAGTGCAAGTATAGGTGATTTAGCAAGAGCATTGGTGTGTGCATGAGTGAGTGACTGAGTGTATGAATTTGTGTATGGGTGATTGAGTGTATCAGTTCCTGTATGGGAGAGTCAGTGAGTGCATGACTGTATGTATGGGTAAATGATAGTGCTTCAGTGAATGAGTGAGTGACTGAGTGTATGAGTGAGTGTATGGATGATTAACCGAATGCATATGTGACTGAGTGGGGGCATGAGTGCTGCATGGGTAATGGATCTCTGAATGGTCTATAAGTGAATGGGTAATTGTAGGTATTGTCCATGGGTAACTGACTGTGTGTGTGAGTGGATGTATGGATGAGTGTGTGAGTGTGTGTGTGGTGCATGGTATATTCAGTGAGTGCACAAGTGCATGTATGGCGGAGTGAATTAGTGCATGTGCGGTGTATGGGTGACTGAGTGACTGCATAAGTAGTGTATGTGTGAGTGAATGGATGTATGGCTGGTGTATGTGTGAGTGACTAGGACTACAAATGTTACATGGGTGACTTAGTGTGTGTATGAGTGCATGTATGGATGAGTGACAGAGTGCATGAGTTGTGCATGGTATTTTTAGTGAGTGCATGAATGCGTATATGGGTGAGTGACTGATTGTATGAGTGAGTGCTTAAGCGTATGCATGAGTGAGTTACTGACTGTATGTATGGGTGAGTGAGTGAGTGAATACATGTATACGTGAGTGAGGTAGTGCATGAGTTTGTTCATGAATGAGTGACTGAGTGTATGTATGAGTGATTGGGTGAGTGTGCAAGTGTGTCAATGAGTAAGTGACTGAGTGTATAAATGTGTGTATGCCTGATTTACTGAATTTATAAGTGTCTGCATGGGTGAGTCAATAACTGCCTGAGTGTATTTATAGGTGAGTATGTGAGTGCTTGAGTGCATGCATGAGTGAGCGATTGAATGTATGAGTGTGTGTATGACTGATTGACTGAGTATATAAGTGTACATATGGGTGGGTTAGTGAGTACATGTATGGGTGAGTGAGATAGTGCATTAGTTTGTTCATGGGTGAGTGACTGGGTGTATGAGTGTGTGTGTGGGTGATTGTATGATTGCATAAGTGCCTTTATGAGTAAGTGACTGAGTGTGTAAGTGCATGTATGGGTGAATGAGTGAGTGCTTGAGTAAATGCATGAGTCAGTAACTAAATGTATGACTGTGTGTGTGGGTGGTTGATTGAGTGCATGAGTGCATGTATGGGTGAGTCAGTGAGTGCATGACTATAGATATGAGTGAGTGACTGAGTATATGATTGTGTGTGTGTGTGTGGTCGTTTGAGTGAGTACATGAGTACTTCTATGAGTGAGTAAGTACATGAGAACATATATGGGTGGTTTAGTGAGTGTATGACTGTGTGGCTGATTGACTGAGTGTATGACTGCACGGATGGGTGACAAAGGAAATCTACAAGTGCATGTACGAATAAGTTTGTGGGTGCACTAATGCATGCATTTAGTGAGTGACTGGATACGTTAATGTGTGTATAAGTGACTGAGTGAGTGTATAACTGTATGTATGAGTGAGTGAATGAATATATCAGTGTTGTAAGGATGAGTGATTGAGTGGTTTAGTACAAGTATGGTGGATAACTGAGTGTATAACTGCATGAATGTGTGAGTGTATAAGTGAAACAGTGTGCATGAGTCTCTGAGTAGTTCTGTAAATGGATGTGAACGTGGGTCTGTGAGTGGGTGTATGAGGGTCTGAGTGAACTGGTGACTGGGTACGTAAGGGTCTGAATGGGTATGTGACTGTATGCAAGAGGGTCTGTGTGAGTCTGTGACTGGGTGCATCAGTGTCTGTGTGGGTCTGTAAGTGGATGCATCAGTGGCGTTCTCTGACCTTGTTGTCAGGACAGGACCCTCCCCCCACCGCGCAGCGCACCCTGCAGGTGCCCTGTCCCTGACTGCCGCTGCTGCCTGAGTTCGAGGCCCTCCTCCACCCGCAGGCCCCCGCCTGCGCCTCATCCCTGGTGGCCCAGTGGTGGGCAGTAAGGTTTGCTCTGTCATGTCTGTTTCGGTCTCTGTTTCCTCGCCGTCTCTCCCTGTTGTGTATTCTCTGTGTTGTATTGTGTTGTGTTGTATTGTGTTGTGGTCACGTTGTCACTGTTGTTCACTGTTGTTCCATCTGTGCCCTGTGTCCTAGTGTCTGTATCTGTTGCCTAGTGGTCTCGTTGTCCTGTGTGTTATGTCGCTTCTTGCTCTCTCCCCTTGCGCGTCTCCCTCCTCCTCTGGCCCCCCCCCACCCTCAATCCAGCGCCATCTGCCCGCTTCCCTGACTCTTTTATCCCAGCCTACACCCCCTGCCCTCCCACCTCCCCCACCCCTCTAGCTACCTAGCGTTATTTTTTTCACCCCCCTCCCTACTCGCCGCTCCCTCGCCCGTTTGCCGCCGCTTCGGCCCCGCCCCCCCCCCCCTTCCTCCACCCCCTCTTAATGCAGGTCGCTGCGCTCCGAGGGTGCGTTCTCTGACCTTGTTGTCAGGACAGGACGCTCCCCCCGCTGCGCAGCGCACCCTGCAGGTGCCCTGTCCCTGACTGCCGCTGCTGCCTGAGTTCGAGGCCCTCCTCCACCCGCAGGTCCCCGCCTGCGCCTCATCCCTGGTGGCCCAGTGGTGGGCAGTAAGATTTGCTTTGTTGTGTCTGCTTCTGTCTCTGTTTCCTCGCCGTCTCTCCCTGTTGTGTATTCTCTGTGTTGTATTGTATTGTGGTCACGTTGTCACTGTTGTTCACTGTTGTTCCATCTGTGCCCTGTGTCCTAGTGTCTGTATCTGTTGCCTAGTGGTCTCGTTGTCCTGTGTGTTGTGCCGCTTCTTGCTCTCTCCCCTTGCGCGTCTCCCTCCTCCTCTGGCCCCCCCGCACTCAATCCAGCGCCATCCGCCCGCTTGCCTGACTCTTTTCTCCCAGCCTACACCCCCTGCCCTCCCACCTCCCCCGCCCCTCTAGCTACCTAGCGTTATTTCTTTCACCCCCCCTCCCTACTCGCCGCTCCCTCGCCCGTTTGCCGCCGCTTCGGTCCCGTCACTCCCCTCCCGCCCCCAGCTCCTCCTCCCTCCCTCCACCCCCTCTTAATGCAGGTCGCTGCGCTCCGAGGGTGCGTTCTCTGACCTTGTTGTCAGGACAGGACGCTCCCCCCGCCGCGCAGCGCACCCTGCAGGTGCCCTGTCCCTGACTGCCGCTGCTGCATGAGTTCGAGGCCCTCCTCCACCCGCAGGCCCCCACCTGCGCCTCATCCCTGGTGGCCCAGTGGTGGGCAGTAAGGTTTGCTCTGTCGTGTCTGTTTCTGTCTCTGTTTCCTCGCCGTCTCTCCCTGTTGTGTATTCTCTGTGTTGTATTGTGTTGTATTGTGTTGTGGTCACGTTGTCACTGTTGTTCACTGTTGTTCCATCTGTGCCCTGTGTCCTAGTGTCTGTATCTGTTGCCTAGTGGTCTCGTTGTCCTGTGTGTTGTGCCGCTTCTTGCTCTCTCCCCTTGCGCGTCTCCCTCCTCCTCTGGCCCCCCCACCCTCAATCCAGCACCATCCGCCCGCTTCCCTGACTCTTTTCTCCCAGCCTACACCCCCTGTCCTCCCACCTCCCCCGCCCCTCTAGCTACCTAGTGTTATTTTTTTCACCCCCCCTACTCGCCGCTCCCTCGCCCGTTTGCCGCCACTTCGGCCCACCCCCCTCACACCCCCAGCTCCTCCTCCCTCCACCCCCTCTTAATGCAGGCCGCTGCGCTCCGAGGGTGCGTTCTCTCACCTTGTTGTCAGGACAGGACGCTCCCCCCGCCGCGCAGCGCACACTGTAGGTGCCCTGTCCCTGACTGCCGCTGCTGCCTGAGTTCGAGGCCCTCCTCCACTCGCAGGTCCCCGCCTGCGCCTCATCCCTGGTGGCCCAGTGGTGGGCAATAAGGTTTGCTCTGTCGTGTCTGTTTCTGTCTCTGTTTCCACGCCGTCTCTCCCTGTTGTGTATTCTCTGTGTTGTATTGTGTTGTATTGTGTTGTGGTCACGTTGTCATTGTTGTTCACTGTTGTTCAATCTGTGCCCTGTGTCCTAGTGTCTGTATCTGTTGCCTAGTGGTCTCGTTGTCCTGTGTGTTGTGCCGCTTCTTGCTCTCTCCCCTTGCGCGTCTCCCTCCTCCTCTGGCCCCCCCCTCAATCCAGCGCCATCCGCCCGCTTCCCTGACTCTTTTCTCCCAGATTACACCCCCTGCCCTCCCACCTCCCCGCCCCTCTAGCTACCTAGCGTTATTTTTTTCACCCCCCCTACTCGCCGCTCCCTCGCCCGTTTGCCGCCGCTTCGGCCCCGCCCCCCTCCCGCCCCCAGCTCCTCCTCCCTCCCTCCACCCCCTCTTAATGCAGGTCGCTGCGCTCCGAGGGTGTGTTCTCTGACCTTGTTGTCAGGACAGGACGCTCCCCCTGCCGCGCAGCGCACCCTGCAGGTGCCCTGTCCCTGACTACCATTGCTGCCTGAGTTCGAAGCCCTCCTCCACCCGCAGGTCCCCGCCTGCGCCTCATCCCTGGTGGCCCAGTGGTGGGCAGTAAGGTTTGCTCTGTCGTGTCTGTTTCTGTCTCTGTTTCCTCGCCGTCTCTCCCTGTTGTGTATTCTCTGTGTTGTATTGTGTTGTATTGTGTTGTGGTCACGTTGTCACTGTTGTTCACTGTTGTTCCATCTGTGCCCTGTGTCCTAGTGTCTGTATCTGTTGCCTAGTGGTCTCGTTGTCCTGTGTGTTGTGCCGCTTCCTGCTTTCTCCCCTTGCGCGTCTCCCTCCTCCTCTGGCCCCCCCTGCCCTCAATCCATCCGCCCGCTTCCCTGACTCTTTTCTCCCAGCCTACACCCCCTGCCCTCCCACCTCCCCGCCCCTCTAGCTACCTAGCGTTATTTTTTTCACCCCCCCTCCCTACTTGCCGCTCCCTCGCCCGTTTGCCGCCGCTTCGGCCCCACCCCCCTCCCGCCCCCAGCTCCTCCTCCCTCCCTCCACCCCCTCTTAATGCAGGTCGCTGCGCGACCGCGCACAGCGGGCGCGCCAATGGCGTGCCAGAGGCGCGCCAGAGACAAGCCCATCTGCGCCCGTCTGCGCCCGTCCACGCCTGGCCTGCGCCCAGCGCCAGGACCCCTGGACCTCGCACTGCGCACCGCACACCACCCAGGCTCAGTCACAACGCCGCCTGCCTCCACGCACTCAACTACGACCAAGACCAAAACCAACGCTGCTACCAAGCCGCCCGGAAGCACACCCACGGACCTTTCGCCTGCTGCAACTGCCACTTCTCATGCGACCGAACCTCCAAGCTAACGACCACCAGTCCGAACCACCTCCGCTGCATACTCCTTAACACCCGCTCCGCACGCAAACACGCTGTAGAATTCTGGGACCTGCTCGACAGCACCGCCCCGGACGCAGCCTTCCTGACCAAGACATGGTGGAGCGACTCATCCGCGCCAGACATCGCCATCACCATCCCAGACCGATATAAGATCTCCCCCAGGGACCGCATCAACGGCCACGGAGGAGGACTCGCCATCGTCCACAAATCCTCCCCCAAGATCACCACCCACACCGACGACCACTTCAACACCGCAGAGCTTCTACACTTCCGGATCAACATCGACCCCAACACCACCCTCAGAGGAACGCTCGTCTACAGACCCCCCGGACCACGAGCCCAGTTCTGCGACGCCATCGCTGACCTTGCAAGCACCCACGCACTCGCCTCCATGGACTACATCCTCCTTGGGGACCTCAATTTTCACCTCGAGAACAACAACGACCACAACTCCACCACACTGATCAGCTACCTCACGAACCTCGGCCTCAGACAACTCGTCACGTCCCCAACCCACGCCACCGGACACACACTGGACGCCATCTTCTCCACCAGCGACCACGTTACCTTCAAGTTACCTTCAACGACACCACCGAACCCTACTGGACCGACCACCACTGCATCCACTTCACCTACAATATAAACACTGCACACTACCACAGCCGCCAACTCCCCCGCCACAACTGGGGCAAAGTCACCAAAGAACAACTTCTCAGCACCCTCTCCCAGAACCCACCAAATGAGCCCACCGACCCAGACTCCGCAGCCTGTAACTTCAGACAATGGATCAACAACTGCGCCAACATCCTCGCCCCACTGAAGAAACCCCCAAGCAACCCCGCCAGCAAGAAAGCCTCCTGGTTCACCGACGAACTCCTGGCCTCCAAACGCGCCTGCAGGAAACTGGAAAAAAAATGGCTCCAAGAACGCACACCGGAAAATCACGCAGCCCTCAAAGACACAACCCGCCGACACCACCTCATCAGGACCACCAAGAGGTCCTCCTTCAAAGACCGCCTAGACAACAAAGCACATGACAGCAAAGAGCTCTTCCGCATCGTGAAGGAACTATCCACCCCCAGCACCAACATGAACGACATCCCGCCCTCTCAGGAACTTTGCGACTCCCTCGCCGCCTTTTTCCACAGCAAGATCGCCGACATCCACAGCAGCTTCAACACCCCGACTGCACCCACCTCCGTCACTACCTCGTACCCTAGCATCACCAACCCCATCACCGCCTGGTCCAACGTCGACGACGACGCAACACACAAAATCATGAACTCCATCCACTCCGGATCACCGACTGACCCCTGCCCCCACCACATCTTCAACAAAGCCGACTCTCTCATCGCGCCCCAACTCTGCAAGATCATCAACGCCTCCTTCGAAACAGGTACCTTTCCAGAAAGCTGGAAGCACGCAGACACCAACGCCCTCCTCAAGAAACCAAAAGCCGACCCCAAGGACCTCAAGAACTTCCGCCCCATCTCCCTCCTCCCCTACCCAGCTAAAGTCGCAGAAAAGATCATCAACCTTCAACTGACACGCCACATCGAAGACAACAACGTTCCTCGACCCCTCACAAACCGGATTTTGATGCAACCACAGCACCGTGACCGCCCTCATCGCCGCAACAGATGACATCAGACGCCAACTCGACCGCGGCGAGACCTTCGCCCTCATTCTCCTAGACCTCTCCGCGGCCTTCGAAACAGTCTGCCACTGCACCCTACTGTCACGCCTCCAAGAAGCCGGCATTCAGGAAAAAGCCCTAGCCTGGACCTCATCCTTCCTCTCCGGCAGAACACAGACCGTCCGCCTCCCACCCTTCCGCTCAGAAGCCAACAACATCATCTGCGGCGTCCCCCAGGGCTCCTCCCTGAGCCCAACGCTGTTCAACATTTACATGGCCCCCCTCGCACAAGTGGCCTGCCGTTTCGACCTCAACATCATCACCTACGCCGACGACACCCAGCTCATCCTCTCCCTCACCAACGACCCTGCCACCGCCAAAGCCAACCTCCACGAGGGATTGAAAGCAGTCGCCGACTGGATGAGAAATAGCCGCCTGAAACTCAACACCGACAAGACAGAAATCCTCATCCTCGGGACATCTCCCTCCTCCTGGGACGACTCATGGTGGCCCACCACCCTCGGAACTGCCCCGACGCCCACCGACCACGCCCGCAACTTGGGATTCATCCTCGACTCCGCACTCTCCATGGACAGACAAGTCAGCGCCGTCACCTCCTCCTGCTACAACACCCTCCGCACCCTCCGCAGGATCTACAAGTGGATCCCGACCGACACCAGGAAGACAGTGACCCACGCCCTCGTCAGCAGCAGACTGGACTACGGCAACTCACTCTATTCAGGAATCCCAGCAAAACACCTCCAGCGACTCCAACGCATCCAAAACGCCTCAGCCCGACTCATCACCAACGCACCCCACCACAGCCACATCACCCCTCACCTCAAAGGACTCCACTGGCTCCCCGTCAACAAAAGGGTCACCTTCAAGCTCCTCACCCACGCACACAAAGCACTCCACAACGCCGGCCCCTCCTACCTCAACGACAGACTCAACTTCTACACCCCGACCCGCCAACTGCGATCCGCGAGCCTCGCCCTCGCCACCGTTCCCCGCATCCAACGAGCCTCCTCCGGCGGCAGATCCTTCACCTACCTCGCCGCCAAGACCTGGAACACGCTCCCTACCTACCTCCGACAGACTCAAGACCTACTCGCCTTCAGAAGACTCCTCAAGACCTGGCTCTTCGAGCAGTAGCAGTCCCCCCTCCCCCCCCACAGCGCCTTGGAACCCTAACGGGTAAGTAGCGCGCTCTATAAATGTCTGTGATTGATTGATTGACTGAGTGGGTCTGTGAGTGCTTGTGTCAGTGTCTGTGTGGGTCTGTGAGTGGGTGCACGAGGGTCTGAGTGGGGTGGTCAGTGCCTGTGTGAGTGTCTGAATGGTCCTGTAAGTGGATGTGTCACTTTCTGTGTGGGTCTGTGAGTAGGAGCGTGAGCCTCTGAGTGGGTCTGTGACTGGGTGTGTGAGGGTCTAAGTGGGTCTGTGAGTGGGAGTGGGAGGGTCTGAGTGGGTCTGCAAGTGGGTGAATGAGGTTCTGACTGGTCTATGAGTGGGCGTATGAGTGTCTCAGTGTGTCTGGCTCAATCAGTGTCTCACTGGATCTGTGAGTGGGTGCATCAGTGTCTGAGTGGGTCTGTGAGTGGGTTCATCAGTTGCTGAGTGGATCTGTGAGTGGGGTGCAGCAGTGTCTGAATGGGTTTGTGAGTAGGTGCATGACCTTCTGAGTAGGTCTGTGAGTGGGTGCATGAGGGTCTGAGTGGGTTTGTGACTGGGTGTGTGAGGGTATAAATGGGTCTGTGAGTGTACACATGATAGTCTGAGTGTTTATGTAAGTGGGTGCAGGAGTCTGAGTGGGTCAGTAAGTGGGTGTGTCAATGAATGGGTGGGTCTGTGACTGTCTGTGTCAGTCTCTAAGTGGGTCTGTGAGTGGGTGCATGAGTCTCTTACTGGGTCTGTAAATGGGTCTGTAAGTGTTTGAGTAGGTCTGTGAGTGGGTGTATGAGGGCCTGAGTGAATTTGTGACTGGGTGCATGAGGGTCTCAATTGGTCTGTGACTGGGTGCAAGAGGGTCTGTGTGAGTCTAGGAGTGGGTGCATGAGGGTCTCGTTGGGTTGGTCAGTGGCTTTGTCAGTGTCTGTGTGGGTCTATGAGTGGATGTATTAGTGTCTGTGTGGGTCTGGGAGTGGAAGCGTGAGTGTCTGAGTAGGTCTGTAACTAGTTGTGTGAGGGTCGGAGTGGGTCTGTGAGAGGTTGCATCAGTGGCTGAGTGGGTCTGCGAGTGGGTGTGTCAGTGTCTGACTTGGTCTTTGAGTGGGTGCATGATACTCTCAGTGGGTTTGTAAGTGGTTGCATCACTGTATGATCTGAATGAATGACTGTATTTTATTTTGTCGCCGATATTCATGAAGGCGTCGCAATGTTACACATGAGGGCCCGCGATGAGCGTCACGATTTACTCACGATTATCGCGGCACTTGACCCCAAAAAAAAATGTTAAGGTCTTATTTGGACAACTACAGTTTCCTATATAACAGCCCCGGGGTCAGAGATACTCCAACCTGACCCCTTATGCCACTTTCCACTTCAAATTTCAGCCCTGGGGGTTATAACCCGTTCCCTAAAATGGCAGCTGCAACTTTCTAGACAGCTCAACCCCAGGCACTCACAGCAACTCTGTTGCTGCGTGCATTCACAAATATGTTGTGATCACCATGAAATCGACACGAGTGCAGACATACGAGTTTGGTTTCCCTTTAAAATCTCCTAAAGTACTAAATAAGCAAAAATGCAATCTGTGTAGTGAAAGCTAGCTTTCTGCCAAATGTTGCATAATTTCTTCAAGTGGTTTGGGCTGTAGTAGTGTCTAAAGGTCCTGTAGGAATTTACATGGGAAACAACTTTTTGACCACCCCTTTTCTCGCCACCCCCGCTTGACAGATCACCCCGAAACCTTATGTGCACTACAAAAATCACAAGGGCACTTTATTTCTGAAAATTTCAGGAAGATTAGTCAAATGGTGCCAAAGATATCAGTAAGTCAAAAAACACATTTTAGATGGAAACTAGGTCTACCTAGTAGTGACCTCCACTAGATAATTGTTAGAAATGGGGTTTCTGGTTGGCTAGGGTATGCACCTAAGCTAGGCAGAACTCACCCGCTCTAGTCAGAGCAACGGAGTTACATACCCAAGATAACCCTAGCTCACCCCCTTGGTAGCCTGGCACGAGCAGACAGGCCTATCTCAGAAGCAATGTGTAAAGTATTTGTACCAACGCACACAGTAATATGTTCAAAACACCACAAAATGGAGACCACACCAGTTTAGAAAAATGGGCAATATTTATCTAATTCAAACAAGACCAAAATGACAAAAATCCAACATACACAAGTCAAGATATCAATGTTTAAAAGAATAAGGGGGTCATTCCAACCCTGGCGGTCGGTGTTAAAGCGGTGGCCAAACCGCCAACAGGCTGGCGGTAAAAAAAAAATGCAATTCTGACCCTGGCGGAAACCGCCAACAGAGACCGCCACTTTAACACACCGCCCGCCACGGCGGGACAAACAAACAGTGCGGCGGTCACCACCAACAGACAGGCGGGAGACAATGTACCGCCCACCCTATCACAACCCACCAATCCGCCACCTTTTCCAGGGCGGTAGCCCCGCCGATAAAAACACGGCGGAAACAGACATTTCAAACGGAAAACGCTCACCTCCATACACCCCACGAGGAATCTGGACAGCATGGAACCCGAACTCCACATCCTACCAGCCATTGTCTTCCTGCTCCTCTACCAGGAGCACGAACGCCGACGCAGAAGACAACGGTGAGTACTGCACCTACGACACAGGGGAGGGGGGAGGAGAAAATATTACGGGGACACACATACGCAACACACCCACCCCCACCCTCACCCACTACAACACACACATCAGTGCATAGCAACACATCACAGTTACCCCCCGAAACCCCCAGGAAGAATGCAAAGGCAAAAGGAAATGATTAGAAATATAGAATTATATTGTAAGACTGAGTATAAAATATATCACACATCTATAACTTTATATACATAAATTGTCCAGTCCGATATGTCCATCAGCCATTGTTCGTGGGCCACTGGGCCAAAACACATGGGCAAAGCCAGACAGGATACCTGCCTCCAACGGAGAGAACACTGCAGGGGCATCAGATAGGAAAACTACAGGCACCTCAGGGGGAAGGGTAGGGGGGGCACCTCAGCCAGATGAGTCCACAACGCCAGATCCACGAGGGGCCTCCATGGCCACTGTGCCATCCTGGGGAGTGCAAAGCCACAGTCTCACAAGTCTCTACAGTGGGTGGGTTGCCCATTGTGCCATCCTGGGGAGTGCAAAGCCACAGTCTCTCAAGTCTCTACAGTGGGTGGCTTGCCCACTGTGCCATCCTGGGGAGTGCAAAGCCACAGTCTCTCAAGTCTCTACAGTGGGTGGCTTGCCCACTGTGCCATCCTGGGGAGTGCAAAGCCACAGTCTCTCAAGTCTCTACAGTGGGTGGCTTGCCCACTGTCCCATCCTGGGGAGTGCAAAGCCACAGTCTCTCAAGTCTCTACAGTGGGTGGCTTGCCCACTGTCCCATCCTGGGGAGTGCAAAGCCACAGTCTCTCAAGTGGATAACAGTCTCCACTGGTACTGGAGGGGGACTAGTGCCCAGAGTGCTTCGTGCAGCCCTGCCCGACACAGATGCGGGCCTGCCCCTTCCGCCAATGGGCCAGCGGTTCTTGAGATGAAGGGCCCTGTTCAGCGGTGCTTGAGACGGCAGTGCCCAGCGGAGCAGTGCTTGAGATGAAGGGCCCAGTTCAGCGGTGCTTGAGACAGCGGTGCCCTGTTCAGCGGTGCTTGAGACGGCGGTGCCCTGTTCAGCGGTGCTTGAGATGAAGGGCCCTGTTCAGCGGTGCTTGAGATGAAGGGCCCAGTTCAGCGGTGCTTGAGACGGCGGTGCCCTGTTCAGCGGTGCTTGAGATGAAGGGCCCTGTTCAGCGGTGCTTGAGACGGCGGTGCCCAGCGGAGCAGTGCTTGAGATGAAGGGCCCTGTTCAGCGGTGCTTGAGACGGCGGTGCCCTGTTCAGCGGTGCTTGACATGAAGGGCCCTGTTCAGCGGTGCTTGAGACGGCAGTGCCCTGTTCAGCGGTGCTTGAGATGAAGGGCCCTGTTCAGCGGTGCTTGAGACGGCGGTGCCCAGCAGAGCAGTGCTTGAGATGAAGGGCCCAGTTCAGCGGTGCTTGAGACGGCGGTGCCCAGCGGAGCAGTGCTTGAGATGAAGGGCCCTGTTCAGCGGTGCTTGAGACGGCGGTGCCCAGCGGAGCAGTGCTTGAGATGAAGGGCCCTGTTCAGCGGTGCTTGAGACAGCGGTGCCCTGTTCAGCGGTGCTTGAGACGGCGGTGCCCAGCGGAGCAGTGCTTGAGACGGCGGTGCCCTGTTCAGCGGTGCTTGAGACGGCTGTGCCCTGTTCAGCGGTGCTTGAGACGGCGGTGCCCTGTTCAGCGGTGCTTGAGACGGCGGTGCACAGCGGAGCAGTGCTTGAGATGAAGGGCCCTCTTCAGCGGTGCTTGAGACGGCGGTGCCCTGTTCAGCGGTGTTGAGACAGCGGTGCCCTGTTCAGCGGTGCTTGAGATGAAGAGCCCTGTTCAGCGGTGCTTGAGACGGCGGTGCCCTGTTCAGCGGTGCTTGAGATGAAGGGCCCTGTTCAGCGGTGCTTGAGACGGTGGTGCCCTGTTCAGCGGTGCTTGAGATGAAGGGCCCTGTTCAGCGGTGCTTGAGATGAAGGGCCCAGTTCAGCGGTGCTTGAGATGGCGGTGCCCTGTTCAGCGGTGCTTGAGACGGCGGTGCCCTGTTCAGCGGTGCTTGAGACGGCGGTGCCCTGTTCAGCGGTGCTTGAGATGAAGGGCCCTGTTCAGCGGTGCTTGAGACGGCGGTGCCCTGTTCAGCGGTGCTTGAGACAGCGGTGCCCTGTTCAGCGGTGCTTGAGATGAAGGGCCCTGTTCAGCGGTGCTTGAGACGGCGGTGCCCTGTTCAGCGGTGCTTGAGATGAAGGGCCCTGTTCAGCGGTGCTTGAGATGAAGGGCCCAGTTCAGCGGTGCTTGAGACGGCGGTGCCCAGCGGAGCAGTGCTTGAGATGAAGGGCCCTGTTCAGCGGTGCTTGAGACGGCGGTGCCCTGTTCAGCGGTGCTTGAGATGAAGGGCCCTGTTCAGCGGTGCTTGAGACGGCGGTGCCCTGTTCAGCGGTGCTTGAGATGAAGGGCCCTGTTCAGCGGTGCTTGAGATGAAGGGCCCAGTTCAGCGGTGCTTGAGACTGCGGTGCCCTGTTCAGCGGTGCTTGAGACGGCGGTTCCCAGCGGAGCAGTGCTTGAGATGAAGGGCCCTGTTCAGCGGTGCTTGAGACGGCGGTGCCCTGTTCAGCGGTGCTTGAGACAGCGGTGCCCTGTTCAGCGGTGCTTGAGATGAAGGGCCCTGTTCAGCGGTGCTTGAGACGGTGGTGCCCTGTTCAGCGGTGCTTGAGATGAAGGGCCCAGTTCAGCGGTGCTTGAGACGGCGGTGCCCTGTTCAGCGGTGCTTGAGATGAAGGGCCCTATTCAGCGGTTCTTGAGATGAAGGGCCCTGTTCAGCGGTGCTTGAGATGAAGGGCCCTGTTCAGCGGTGCTTGAGATGAAGGGCCCAGTTCAGCGGTGCTTGAGACGGCGGTGCCCTGTTCAGCAGTGCTTGAGACGGCAGTGCCCAGGTGGCACCCGACTTCCTGCCGGAGCCAATGTAGGGATTTTGGTCCCTGGGGTCTTTGGTCTCTCGCGCCGGGCACTGGCAATCTTAGGATGCTTTTCCGGGGGTGGGCTGGCCGTGCCTTGGCTCCTAGCTGAACTGGATGCCCTTGAGGGTGGGGGACTCCACAGTCCATGGACAACAGACTTTACAGGTCCCGGTTTTGTGGTGGCTGAGGTGCTGATTGGAGTCTTATGAGATGGACGGGGTGGGGGAGTAGTAGGAAAGAGGTCAAGTTTGGAAAAGAAAAGCAATTTGGAAAGATAGGGACGGGTAGGTGTAGTGGGTATGGGAGTGGAGGAAGAGCATGTGGTTGTAGGAGTGTGAAGTCTGGTGTCTTTGGGTGCAGGTGCTTGGGCTGGAGGCTGTCGTGAGGTGGATGGCTGTTGGGTGGGTGGCTGCCTGCGTTTGTGTAGTTTGGAAGAGGGGGTGACAGACACACTGGGAGAGGACACAGGGGACGTGTAAATGGTAGTGGGTGTGGTGACTGCACGTGTGCAGAGTGTTCTGGTGGGTGTGCTGGTGACGGACGTAGTGGCTGAAGATGTTGTGCATGCAAGTGTGAGTGGAGACGTGACAGGGAGGGAGGAGGGAGACGAAGAGGAGGGGGACACAGTGGAGGCAGTGGCTGTTGGTATCTCTGCATGTGGATGTTGCTTGTGTGAATGCTTGTGTGATGTGTGGTGCTTATGTCTGGATGAGCTTCCCTTGGGTGTTGAGGTGTGTGCAGGTTGGTCTGATGGTGTGTCTGGGATAGGCAGAGGTACAGGGGATTGGGTCTGGGTGGAGGAAATTGGAGGAGGGAGGCTAGAGACAGGGACAATTGCTGCTGTCAGTGCTGAGGCCAGAGCGTTGAACGATCGCTGATGGGCAGCCTGACCCGAATGAATGCCCTCTAGGTATGCATTACTCTGGTGCACCTCCCTTTGTACACCCTGGATGGCATTCAAAAGGGTAGACTGCCCAACGATGATGGTCCTCAGGAGGTCAATGACCTCCTCACTGAGGGCAGCAGGGGCGACAGGGGCAGGGCCTGAGGTACCTGGGGCGAAGGAGATGCCCACCTTCCTGGGTGAGCGGGCACGGGGCAAACGCTGTGGGGCTGCTGGGAGGGCGGTGCTGGTGCGCTGGGTGGCGGCTGTACCTGTTGTTGCGGGGGGCACGGATGTTGCCACCACCACAAGGGAGCTCCCTTCAGAGGACGAGTCGCTGTCACTGACATCAGCACGAGTCCCCGCTGTGGAGCTCCCCTCGCCCTCCGTCCCACTGGTGTATTCGGACTCCGTTGCATGGACCTCCAGGGCCATGTGGGATGCAGCTTCCTCGTGCTCCGATGCCACTTCTCCTCCGCCTGATGATGCTAATGCACACATGTACAGGAAGACCACAAAAAAGGGGGGGGAGAAATAAAGACATGTTGAGTGCATGGATTACCGCTACCGTTGGCGGACAAGACAGACACAGAAGCCCCCTGCACTACGCCGCGTACTTGGGGTCCACTACGCAATCCGTGGGACATGGCCTACAAGCCTATGGAGGACAACTGCATAAATAGATGACACAGGGCCATGGATACCTGTACTTGGCACCCTACAGAGGTGGGGGGCACAGGGCCATGCCTTACGGAGGGGCCTAGCCTACAGAAATCGCCCTGGCCTAGGGATGCCCACAGCCCTCCTCCCCTACCCAGACACCTCCACTGCGCGCAAAGTCAGCAGAATGTATTTGTACTCACCCTATTGTGTCTGCTGTGATGTCCTCACGCGCCCATCCAAATCGGGGTAGGCCACCGCCAGGATCCGGGACATCAGGGGGGGGTCAAATGACCACTGGCACCCCTCCTACGTTGGGAGGCCATCCCCAGCTGAGCCTCCGCCGTCTTCCTGCTCCAGCGTCGGATGTCCTCCCACCTCTTCCGGCAGTGGGTGCCCCGTCTGTTGTGGACCCCCAGGGTCTGGACGTCCTTGGCGATGGCACGCCAAATCGCGACTTTCTGGTGGGCGCTGACCTATGTGACATGTACAGGGAGAGAAAAATTGTCATCACCTTCTGCATGCTCGATGTGAGTGGCCCCCCATCCCCACCCTTGCCATGTGGCACATGCTCTCATCTGTCGTTTGATGCATGCCTCAATCGCTCCCCTCCCCACCATCTTTCATCCACCCCACTCAACCCAGGCATTGCCCACTAAGCATGGTCCCAGTGTACTTACCTGTTGGTCTGGAGGACAGTAGAGTAGCGCATACTGGGGGAGGACCCCATCCACAAGTTTCTCCAACTCCTCCGCAGTGAAGGCAGGGGCCCTTTCCCCAGTCGCATGAGCCATTGTCTCTTCCAGACCGAGGTCACAGCAGCACTTGCAGTGTAGGTCCTCTCCTGTCGAAGATCAGGTATCGAGTGATTAAGCAGATAGAAAATGGCGGTCACACCCACGGCGGTGCGTACCGCGGCGGTGCATACCGCGACCGCCGGCGCACATCGTCATTGGCTCCTGAAACCTCGCGGAACCTATGGTTCAATGTTAACCAATTTGGCTTTGCGCCGCGGTCTTCGACCGCCTACCGCCTCGGTGTGCCACGCCAGCGCATTGACCTCACATCCCACTTTCGCACTTCACAGGTCAGGCAGCCGCCATTTCAAGGGCCCACATGGCCTAATTACCAACTGCGTCACACATACCTAGGCCTTGCACCAACACTCATACAAGCCATTCAATGCATTGGGAATCGTGTTATGTGAAAGCTGTGGTTACGTACCTGTGGGTTGCTTGACTCTGTGCTCGCTGTTGTCCTTCATAGGCACCGTCCGCTGGGACATGCGAGGAGATGGAGGAATCTTCCTGTGTACAGACCGCTGGTGGACCATGGAGGAACGACATGTCATACTGACATACAGGCTTGACCGAGCCACTATACAGGAACTGTGTGCCCAGCTGGAGCCAGACCTGATGTCACCCATCCGCCAACCCACAGGTATCCCCCCTCTAGTGCAGGTGCTGTCAGTACTCCATTTCTTAGCAAGTGGGTCATTTCAAACAACAGTGGCCATATCATCAGGGATGTCCCAGCCTATGTTTTCCAAGGTGTTGTCCAGAGTGTTGTCTGCCCTGCTCAAACACATGCAGAGCTACATCATTTTCCCTGAGGTGGGGGATTTGCCTACAGTGAAGGGTGATTTCTATGCCCTTGGACATATCCCCAACATCATAGGTGCCATTGATGGGACACATGTTGCTTTGGTCCCCCCCAGCAGGAGTGAACAGGTGTACAGGAACCGGAAGAGTTATCATTCCATGAATGTACAGATGGTGTGTTAGGCTGACCAGTACATCTCCCATGTTAATGCCAAGTTCCCTGGGTCAGTGCATGACGCGTACATCCTGCGGAATAGCAGCATCCCGTATATGATGGGTCAACTCCAGAAGCACCGGGTGTGGCTATTAGGGGACTCTGGTTACCCCAACCTGTCATGGCTACTGACCCCAGTGAGGAATCCCAGGACAAGGGCAGAGGAACGGTACAATGAGGCCCATGGGCGGACTAGGAGGGTGATCAAGCGAACCTTTGGCCTCCTGAAGGCCAGGTTCAGGTGCCTCCATATGACAGGTGGATCCCTAATGTACTCACCAAAGAAGGTGTGCCAGATCATCGTGGCCTGCTGTATGCTTCACAACCTGGCTTTGTGCCGCCAGGTGCCTTTTCTGCAGGAGGATGGTCCAGATGGTGGCGTTGTAGCAGCTGTGGAGCCTGTGGAGAGTGAAGAGGAGGAAGCCGAAGAGGATGACATAGAGAACAGGAACACAGTAATACAGCAGTATTTTCAGTGACACACAGGTAAGAGTACACACCAGCATATTACATTTACTTAAAGACTCCTACCTCTCTACTGTCTGACTTTTTCCCCCAGTGTATGGTAACTGTATTGTGACTTTCCCTTCCGTTTTCAGAGATGTGGGCCCCACTGCGTGACATCTGGTTTGTTTCCCCATGGACTACATGTAAGGAAATGCCTCCTTGGCATGGTTGCCCCCTGACTTTTTGCCTTTGCTGATGCTATGTTTACAATTGAAAGTGTGCTGAGGCCTGCTAACCAGGCCCCAGCACCAGTGTTCTTTCCCTAACCTGTACTTTTGTATCCACAATTGGCAGACCCTGGCATCCAGATAAGTCCCTTGTAACTGGTACTTCTAGTACCAAGGGCCCTGATGCCAAGGAAGGTCTCTAAGGGCTGCAGCATGTCTTATGCCACCCTGGAGACCTCTCACTCAGCACAGACACACTGCTTGCCAGCTTGTGTGTGCTAGTGAGGACAAAACGAGTAAGTCGACATGGCACTCCCCTCAGGGTGCCATGCCAGCCTCTCACTGCCTATGCAGTATAGGTAAGCCACCCCTCTAGCAGGCCTTACAGCCCTAAGGCAGGGTGCACTATACCATAGGTGAGGGTACCAGTGCATGAGCATGGTACCCCTACAGTGTCTAAGCAAAACCTTAGACATTGTAAGTGCAGGGTAGCCATAAGAGTATATGGTCTGGGAGTCTGTCAAACACGAACTCCACAGCACCATAATGGCTACACTGAAAACTGGGAAGTTTGGTATCAAACTTCTCAGCACAATAAATGCACACTGATGCCAGTGTACATTTTATTGTAAAATACACCACAGAGGGCACCTTAGAGGTGCCCCCTGAAACTTAACCGACTGTCTGTGTAGGCTGACTAGTTCCAGCAGCCTGCCACACCAGAGACATGTTGCTGGCCCCATGGGGAGAGTGCCTTTGTCACTCTGAGGCCAGTAACAAAGCCTGCACTGGGTGGAGATGCTAACACCTCCCCCAGGCAGGAGCTGTAACACCTGGCGGTGAGCCTCAAAGGCTCACCCCTTTGTCACAGCCCAGCAGGGCACTCCAGCTTAGTGGAGTTGCCCGCCCCCTCCGGCCACGGCCCCCACTTTTTGGCGGCAAGGCTGGAGGGAACAAAGAAAGCAACAAGGAGGAGTCACTGGCCAGTCAGGACAGCCCCTAAGGTGTCCTGAGCTGAGGTGACTCTGACTTTTAGAAATCCTCCATCTTGCAGATGGAGGATTCCCCCAATAGGGTTAGGATTGTGACCCCCTCCCCTTGGGAGGAGGCACAAAGAGGGTGTACCCACCCTCAGGGCTAGTAGCCATTGGCTACTAACCCCCCAGACCTAAACACGCCCTTAAATTTAGTATTTAAGGGCTACCCTAGAAGATTAGATTCCTGCAACTACAAGAAGAAGGACTGCCTAGCTGAAAAACCCCTGCAGAGGAAGACCAGAAGACGACAACTGCCTTGGCTCCAGAAACTCACCGGCCTGTCTCCTGCCTTCCAAAGATCCTGCTCCAGCGACGCCTTCCAAAGGGACCAGCGACCTCGACATCCTCTGAGGACTGCCCCTGCTTCGAAAAGACAAGAAACTCCCGAGGACAGCGGACCTGCTCCAAGAAAAGCTGCAACTTTGTTTCCAGCAGCTTTAAAGAACCCTGCAAGCTCCCCGCAAGAAGCGTGAGACTTGCAACACTGCACCCGGCGACCCCGACTCGGCTGGTGGAGATCCAACACCTCAGGAGGGACCCCAGGACTACTCTAAGACTGTGAGTACAAAAACCTGTCCCCCCTGAGCCCCCACAGCGCCGCCTGCAGAGGGAATCCCGAGGCTTCCCCTGACCGCGACTCTTTGAACCTAAAGTCCCGACGCCTGGGAGAGACCCTGCACCCGCAGCCCCCAGGACCTGAAGGACCGGACTTTCACTGGAGAAGTGACCCCCAGGAGTCCCTCTCCCTCGCCCAAGTGGAGGTTTCCCCGAGGAATCCCCCCCTTGCCTGCCTGCAGCGCTGAAGAGATCCCGAGATCTCTCATAGACTAACATTGCGAACCCGACGCCTGTTTCTACACTGCACCCGGCCGCCCCCGCGCTGCTGAGGGTGAAATTTCTGTGTGGGCTTGTGTCCCCCCCGGTGCCCTACAAAACCCCCCTGGTCTGCCCTCCGAAGACATGGGTACTTACCTGCAAGCAGACCGGAACCGGGGCACCCCCTTCTCTCCATTCTAGCCTATGTGTTTTGGGCACCACTTTGAACTCTGCACCTGACCGGCCCTGAGCTGCTGGTGTGATAACTTTGGGGTTGCTCTGAACCCCCAACGGTGGGCTACCTTGGACCAAGAACTGAACCCTGTAAGTGTCTTACTTACCTGGTAAAACTAACAAATACTTACCTCCCCTAGGAACTGTGAAAATTGCACTAAGTGCCCACTTTTAAAACAGCTATTTGTCAATAACTTGAAAAGTATACATGCAATTTTTATGATTTGAAGTTCCTAAAGTACTTACCTGCAATACCTTTCGAATGAGATATTACATGTAGAATTTGAACCTGTGGTTCTTAAAATAAACTAAGAAAAGATATTTTTCTATACAAAAACCTATTGGCTGGATTTGTCTCTGAGTGTGTGTACCTCATTTATTGTCTATGTGTATGTCCAACAAATGCTTAACACTACTCCTTGGATAAGCCTACTGCTCGACCACACTACCACAAAATAGAGCATTAGTATTATCTCTTTTTGCCACTATCTTACCTCTAAGGGGAACCCTTGGACTCTGTGCATACTATTCCTTACTTTGAAATAGTGCATACAGAGCCAACTTCCTACATTGGTGGATCAGCGGTGGGGTACAAGACTTTGCATTTGCTGGACTACTCAGCCAATACCTGATCACACGACAAATTCCAAAATTGTCATTAGAAATTCATGTTTGCAATTTGAAATTTTTCTAAATTCTTAAAAGTCCTGCTAGGGCCTTGTGTGTTAAGTCCCTGTTTAGCATTGTCTTTTAGAGTTTAAAAGTTTGTTAAAAGTTTGAAATTAGATTCTAGAAACAGTTTTAGATTCTTTAAAAAGTCTTCCAACTTTTAGCAAAATAATGTCTGATACAGAGATGAATGTGGTGGAACTCGACACCACACCTTACCTCCATCTTAAGATGAGGGAGCTAAGGTCTCTCTGTAATATCAAAAAAATAACCATTGGCTCCAGACCTACCAAAATTCAGCTCCAGGAGCTGTTGGCAGAGTTTGAAAAAGCCAACCCCTCTGATGATGACATCACAGAGGAAGAAATTAGTGACTTGGAGGCCAATGTCCCTCCTCCAGTCCTAAATAGGGAGAACAGGACCCCTCAAGTCCTGTCTCCAACTGTGTTAGTCAGAAATGGTGAGTCCCTCACAGGAGGGTCCCACATTTCTGAAATCACTGAGGATGCTCTCAGTGAAGATGACCTCCTGTTAGCCAGGATGGCCAAAAGATTGGCTTTAGAGAGACAGCTCCTAGCCATAGAAAGGGAAAGACAAGAGATGGGCCTAGGACCCATCAATGGTGGCAGCAATATAAATAGGGTCAGAGATTCTCCTGACATGTTAAAAATCCCCAAAGGGATTGTGACAAAATTTGAAGATGGTGATGACATCACCAAGTGGTTCACAGCTTTTGAGAGGGCTTGTGTAACCAGAAAAGTGAACAGATCTCACTGGGGTGCTCTCCTTTGGGAAATGTTCACTGGGAAGTGTAGGGATAGACTCCTCACACTCTCTGGAAAAGATGCAGAATCTTATGACCTCATGAAGGGTACCCTGATTGAGGGCTTTGGATTCTCCACTGAGGAGTACAGGATTAGGTTCAGGGGGGCTCAAAAATCCTCGAGCCAGACCTGGGTTGACTTTGTTGACTACTCAGTGAAAACACTAGATGGTTGGATTCAAGGCAGTGGTGTAAGTAATTATGATGGGCTGTACAATTTATTTGTGAAAGAACACCTGTTGAGTAATTGTTTCAACGATAAACTGCATCAGCATCTGGTAGACCTAGGACCAATTTCTCCCCAAGAATTGGGAAAGAAGGCGGACCATTGGGTCAAGACAAGGGTGTCCAAGACTTCAACAGGGGGTGACCAAAAGAAAGGGGTCACAAAGACTCCCCAGGGGAAGGGTGATGAGACAACCAAAACTAAAAATAGTAAAGAGTCTTCTACAGGCCCCCAAAAACCTGCACAGGAGGGTGGGCCCAGAGCCTCTTCACAAAACAATGGGTACAAGGGTAAAAACTTTGATCCCAAAAAGGCCTGGTGTCATAGCTGTAAACAGCATGGACACCAAACTGGAGACAAGGCCTGTCCCAAGAAAGGTTCCACTCCAAACTCCCATCCAGGTAACACTGGTATGGCTAGTCTCCAAGTGGGATCAACAGTGTGCCCAGAGCAAATCAGGGTCCACACTGAAGCTACTCTAGTTTCTGAGGGTGGGGTGGATTTAGCCACACTAGCTGTCTGGCCGCCTAACATGCAAAAATACAGACAGCAACTCTTAATTAATGGGACTAGAATAGAGGGCCTGAGGGATACAGGTGCCAGTGTCACCATGGTGACAGAGAAACTGGTTTCCCCTGGCCAATACCTGACTGGAAAAACTTACACAGTCACCAACGCTGACAATCAGAGAAAAGTACATCCCATGGCAATGGTTACTTTAGAATGGGGAGGGGTCAATGGCCTGAAACAGGTGGTGGTCTCCTCAAATATCCCAGTGGACTGTCTGCTTGGAAATGACCTGGAGTCCTCAGCATGGGCTGAGGTAGAACTAAAAACCCATGCAGCAATGCTGGGTATCCCTGAACTGGTGTGTGTGAAAACAAGAGCACAATGCAAGGCACAGGGTGAACAAGTAGAGCTGGAGTCTGGAAGAATGGCCCAGCCTACCAAGAGGAAAGGAAAGTCAGTTGGGAAACCAACTGCAACACAGCAAAAGAAAGGGAACCTCTCTTCTCAGGAAGAAGTTCTGCCCTCTGAGGGAACTGAGCCTTTGGAGCTTGAACCTTATCAGGTTGAGCTCTTAGGCCCAGGGGGACCCTCAAGGGAGGAGCTGTGTAAGGGACAAGAAACCTGTCCCTCTCTTGAAGGCCTTAGGCAGCAAGCTGCTGAAGAGTCCAAAGGCAAGAAAAATGGAACGCATAGGGTCTATTGGGAAGATGGACTCCTGTACACTGAGGCCAGAGACCCCAAACCTGGTGCCACTAGGAGAGTGGTAGTGCCTCAGCTGTTCAGAGAGTTCATCCTAACATTGGCCCATGACATTCCCCTTGCTGGACATTTGGGACAAACCAAAACGTGGGAGAGGTTAGTCAACCACTTCTACTGGCCCAATATGTCCAACATGGTTAAGGAGTTTTGCCTCTCCTGCCCCACCTGTCAAGCTAGTGGTAAGACAGGTGGGCATCCAAAGGCCCCCCTCATTCCACTTCCAGTGGTGGGGGTTCCCTTTGAAAGAGTGGGTGTGGACATAGTTGGTCCACTAGAGCCTCCCACAGCCTCAGGAAATATGTATATCCTGGTAGTAGTGGATCATGCTACCAGGTATCCTGAAGTTATTCCCCTTAGGTCGACTACTGCCCCTGCAGTAGCCAAGGCCCTCATTGGTATCTTTACCAGAGTGGGTTTCCCTAAGGAGGTGGTGTCTGACAGAGGTACCAACTTCATGTCAGCATACCTGAAACATATGTGGAATGAGTGTGGAGTGACTTATAAATTCACTACACCTTACCATCCACAAACTAATGGCTTAGTTGAGAGATTCAACAAGACATTAAAGGGCATGATCATGGGGCTCCCAGAAAAACTCAAAAGGAGATGGGATGTCCTCCTGCCATGTCTGCTTTTCGCTTACAGAGAGGTGCCACAGAAGGGAGTAGGATTCTCACCCTTTGAACTTCTGTTTGGTCATCCTGTAAGGGGACCACTTGCTCTTGTTAAAGAGGGCTGGGAGAGACCTCTCCATGAGCCTAAACAGGACATAGTGGACTATGTACTTGGCCTTCGCTCTAGAATGGCAGAGTACATGGAAAAGGCAACCAAAAACCTTGAGGCCAGCCAACAACTCCAGAAGTTTTGGTATGACCAAAAGGCTGCACTGGTTGAGTTCCAACCAGGGCAGAAAGTCTGGGTTCTGGAGCCTGTGGCTCCCAGGGCACTCCAGGACAAATGGAGTGGCCCTTACCCAGTGCTAGAGAGGAAGAGTCAGGTCACCTACCTGGTGGACCTGGGCACAAGCAGGAGCCCCAAGAGGGTGATCCATGTGAACCGCCTTAAGCTCTTCCATGACAGGGCTGATGTGAATCTGTTAATGGTAACAGATGAGGATCAGGAGGCAGAGAGTGAACCTCTCCCTGATCTTCTGTCATCAGACCCAAAAGATGGCACAGTAGATGGAGTGATCTACTCAGACACCCTCTCTGGCCAACAGCAAGCTGATTGTAGGAGAGTCCTACAACAGTTTCCTGAACTCTTCTCCTTAACCCCTGGTCAGACACACCTGTGTACCCATGATGTGGACACAGGAGACAGCATGCCTGTCAAAAACAAAATCTTTAGACAGTCTGACCACGTTAAGGAAAGCATCAAGGTGGAAGTCCACAAGATGCTGGAATTGGGAGTAATTGAGCGCTCTGACAGCCCCTGGGCTAGCCCAGTGGTCTTAGTCCCCAAACCTCACACCAAAGATGGAAAGAAAGAGATGAGGTTTTGTGTGGACTACAGAGGGCTCAATTCTGTCACCAAGACAGATGCCCATCCAATTCCAAGAGCTGATGAGCTCATAGACAAATTAGGTGCTGCCAAATTCTTAAGTACCTTTGACTTGACAGCAGGGTACTGGCAAATAAAAATGGCACCTGGAGCAAAAGAGAAAACAGCATTCTCCACACCTGATGGGCATTATCAGTTTACTGTTATGCCCTTTGGTTTAAAGAATGCCCCTGCCACCTTCCAAAGGTTGGTGAATCAAGTCCTTGCTGGCTTGGAGTCCTTTAGCACAGCTTATCTTGATGATATTGCTGTCTTTAGCTCCACCTGGCAGGATCACCTGGTCCACCTGAAGAAGGTTTTGAAGGCTCTGCAATCTGCAGGCCTCTCTATCAAGGCATCCAAATGCCAGATAGGGCAGGGAACTGTGGTTTACTTGGGCCACCTTGTAGGTGGAGGCCAAGTTCAGCCACTCCAACCCAAGATCCAGACTATTCTGGACTGGGTAGCTCCAAAAACCCAGACTCAAGTCAGGGCATTCCTTGGCTTGACTGGGTATTACAGGAGGTTTGTGAAGGGATATGGATCCATTGTGACAGCCCTCACTGAACTCACCTCCAAGAAAATGCCCAAGAAAGTGAACTGGACTGTGGAATGCCAACAGGCCTTTGACACCCTGAAACAAGCAATGTGCTCAGCACCAGTTCTAAAAGCTCCAGATTATTCTAAGCAGTTCATTGTGCAGACAGATGCCTCTGAACATGGGATAGGGGCAGTTTTGTCCCAAACAAATGATGATGGCCTTGACCAGCCTGTTGCTTTCATTAGCAGGAGGTTACTCCCCAGGGAGCAGCGTTGGAGTGCCATTGAGAGGGAGGCCTTTGCTGTGGTTTGGTCCCTGAAGAAGCTGAGACCATACCTCTTTGGGACTCACTTCCTAGTTCAAACTGACCACAGACCTCTCAAATGGCTGATGCAAATGAAAGGTGAAAATCCTAAACTGTTGAGGTGGTCCATCTCCCTACAGGGAATGGACTTTATAGTGGAACACAGACCTGGGACTGCCCATGCCAATGCAGATGGCCTTTCCAGGTTCTTCCACTTAGAAAATGAAGACTCTCTTGGGAAAGGTTAGTCTCATCCTCTTTCGTTTGGGGGGGGGTTGTGTAAGGAAATGCCTCCTTGGCATGGTTGCCCCCTGACTTTTTGCCTTTGCTGATGCTATGTTTACAATTGAAAGTGTGCTGAGGCCTGCTAACCAGGCCCCAGCACCAGTGTTCTTTCCCTAACCTGTACTTTTGTATCCACAATTGGCAGACCCTGGCATCCAGATAAGTCCCTTGTAACTGGTACTTCTAGTACCAAGGGCCCTGATGCCAAGGAAGGTCTCTAAGGGCTGAAGCATGTCTTATGCCACCCTGGAGACCTCTCACTCAGCACAGACACACTGCTTGCCAGCTTGTGTGTGCTAGTGAGGACAAAACGAGTAAGTCGACATGGCACTCCCCTCAGGGTGCCATGCCAGCCTCTCACTGCCTATGCAGTATAGGTAAGCCACCCCTCTAGCAGGCCTTACAGCCCTAAGGCAGGGTGCACTATACCATAGGTGAGGGTACCAGTGCATGAGCATGGTACCCCTACAGTGTCTAAGCAAAACCTTAGACATTGTAAGTGCAGGGTAGCCATAAGAGTATATGGTCTGGGAGTCTGTCAAACACGAACTCCACAGCACCATAATGGCTACACTGAAAACTGGGAAGTTTGGTATCAAACTTCTCAGCACAATAAATGCACACTGATGCCAGTGTACATTTTATTGTAAAATACACCACAGAGGGCACCTTAGAGGTGCCCCCTGAAACTTAACCGACTGTCTGTGTAGGCTGACTAGTTCCAGCAGCCTGCCACACCAGAGACATGTTGCTGGCCCCATGGGGAGAGTGCCTTTGTCACTCTGAGGCCAGTAACAAAGCCTGCACTGGGTGGAGATGCTAACACCTCCCCCAGGCAGGAGCTGTAACACCTGGCGGTGAGCCTCAAAGGCTCACCCCTTTGTCACAGCCCAGCAGGGCACTCCAGCTTAGTGGAGTTGCCCGCCCCCTCCGGCCACGGCCCCCACTTTTTGGCGGCAAGGCTGGAGGGAACAAAGAAAGCAACAAGGAGGAGTCACTGGCCAGTCAGGACAGCCCCTAAGGTGTCCTGAGCTGAGGTGACTCTGACTTTTAGAAATCCTCCATCTTGTAGATGGAGGATTCCCCCAATAGGGTTAGGATTGTGACCCCCTCCCCTTGGGAGGAGGCACAAAGAGGGTGTACCCACCCTCAGGGCTAGTAGCCATTGGCTACTAACCCCCCAGACCTAAACACGCCCTTAAATTTAGTATTTAAGGGCTACCCTGAACCCTAGAAGATTAGATTCCTGCAACTACAAGAAGAAGGACTGCCTAGCTGAAAAACCCCTGCAGAGGAAGACCAGAAGACGACAACTGCCTTGGCTCCAGAAACTCACCGGCCTGTCTCCTGCCTTCCAAAGATCCTGCTCCAGCGACGCCTTCCAAAGGGACCAGCGACCTCGACATCCTCTGAGGACTGCCCCTGCTTCGAAAAGACAAGAAACTCCCGAGGACAGCGGACCTGCTCCAAGAAAAGCTGCAACTTTGTTTCCAGCAGCTTTAAAGAACCCTGCAAGCTCCCCGCAAGAAGCGTGAGACTTGCAACACTGCACCCGGCGACCCCGACTCGGCTGGTGGAGATCCAACACCTCAGGAGGGACCCCAGGACTACTCTAAGACTGTGAGTACAAAAACCTGTCCCCCCTGAGCCCCCACAGCGCCGCCTGCAGAGGGAATCCCGAGGCTTCCCCTGACCGCGACTCTTTGAACCTAAAGTCCCGACGCCTGGGAGAGACCCTGCACCCGCAGCCCCCAGGACCTGAAGGACCGGACTTTCACTGGAGAAGTGACCCCCAGGAGTCCCTCTCCCTCGCCCAAGTGGAGGTTTCCCCGAGGAATCCCCCCCTTGCCTGCCTGCAGCGCTGAAGAGATCCCGAGATCTCTCATAGACTAACATTGCGAACCCGACGCCTGTTTCTACACTGCACCCGGCCGCCCCCGCGCTGCTGAGGGTGAAATTTCTGTGTGGGCTTGTGTCCCCCCCGGTGCCCTACAAAACCCCCCTGGTCTGCCCTCCGAAGACGTGGGTACTTACCTGCAAGCAGACCGGAACCGGGGCACCCCCTTCTCTCCATTCTAGCCTATGTGTTTTGGGCACCACTTTGAACTCTGCACCTGACCGGCCCTGAGCTGCTGGTGTGATAACTTTGGGGTTGCTCTGAACTCCCAACGGTGGGCTACCTTGGACCAAGAACTGAACCCTGTAAGTGTCTTACTTACCTGGTAAAACTAACAAATACTTACCTCCCCTAGGAACTGTGAAAATTGCACTAAGTGCCCACTTTTAAAACAGCTATTTGTCAATAACTTGAAAAGTATACATGCAATTTTTATGATTTGAAGTTCCTAAAGTACTTACCTGCAATACCTTTCGAATGAGATATTACATGTAGAATTTGAACCTGTGGTTCTTAAAATAAACTAAGAAAAGATATTTTTCTATACAAAAACCTATTGGCTGGATTTGTCTCTGAGTGTGTGTACCTCATTTATTGTCTATGTGTATGTCCAACAAATGCTTAACACTACTCCTTGGATAAGCCTACTGCTCGACCACACTACCACAAAATAGAGCATTAGTATTATCTCTTTTTGCCACTATCTTACCTCTAAGGGGAACCCTTGGACTCTGTGCATACTATTCCTTACTTTGAAATAGTGCATACAGAGCCAACTTCCTACATTGGTGGATCAGCGGTGGGGTACAAGACTTTGCATTTGCTGGACTACTCAGCCAATACCTGATCACACGACAAATTCCAAAATTGTCATTAGAAATTCATGTTTGCAATTTGAAATTTTTCTAAATTCTTAAAAGTCCTGCTAGGGCCTTGTGTGTTAAGTCCCTGTTTAGCATTGTCTTTTAGAGTTTAAAAGTTTGTTAAAAGTTTGAAATTAGATTCTAGAAACAGTTTTAGATTCTTTAAAAAGTCTTCCAACTTTTAGCAAAATAATGTCTGATACAGAGATGAATGTGGTGGAACTCGACACCACACCTTACCTCCATCTTAAGATGAGGGAGCTAAGGTCTCTCTGTAATATCAAAAAAATAACCATTGGCTCCAGACCTACCAAAATTCAGCTCCAGGAGCTGTTGGCAGAGTTTGAAAAAGCCAACCCCTCTGATGATGACATCACAGAGGAAGAAATTAGTGACTTGGAGGCCAATGTCCCTCCTCCAGTCCTAAATAGGGAGAACAGGACCCCTCAAGTCCTGTCTCCAACTGTGTTAGTCAGAAATGGTGAGTCCCTCACAGGAGGGTCCCACATTTCTGAAATCACTGAGGATGCTCTCAGTGAAGATGACCTCCTGTTAGCCAGGATGGCCAAAAGATTGGCTTTAGAGAGACAGCTCCTAGCCATAGAAAGGGAAAGACAAGAGATGGGCCTAGGACCCATCAATGGTGGCAGCAATATAAATAGGGTCAGAGATTCTCCTGACATGTTAAAAATCCCCAAAGGGATTGTGACAAAATTTGAAGATGGTGATGACATCACCAAGTGGTTCACAGCTTTTGAGAGGGCTTGTGTAACCAGAAAAGTGAACAGATCTCACTGGGGTGCTCTCCTTTGGGAAATGTTCACTGGGAAGTGTAGGGATAGACTCCTCACACTCTCTGGAAAAGATGCAGAATCTTATGACCTCATGAAGGGTACCCTGATTGAGGGCTTTGGATTCTCCACTGAGGAGTACAGGATTAGGTTCAGGGGGGCTCAAAAATCCTCGAGCCAGACCTGGGTTGACTTTGTTGACTACTCAGTGAAAACACTAGATGGTTGGATTCAAGGCAGTGGTGTAAGTAATTATGATGGGCTGTACAATTTATTTGTGAAAGAACACCTGTTGAGTAATTGTTTCAACGATAAACTGCATCAGCATCTGGTAGACCTAGGACCAATTTCTCCCCAAGAATTGGGAAAGAAGGCGGACCATTGGGTCAAGACAAGGGTGTCCAAGACTTCAACAGGGGGTGACCAAAAGAAAGGGGTCACAAAGACTCCCCAGGGGAAGGGTGATGAGACAACCAAAACTAAAAATAGTAAAGAGTCTTCTACAGGCCCCCAAAAACCTGCACAGGAGGGTGGGCCCAGAGCCTCTTCACAAAACAATGGGTACAAGGGTAAAAACTTTGATCCCAAAAAGGCCTGGTGTCATAGCTGTAAACAGCATGGACACCAAACTGGAGACAAGGCCTGTCCCAAGAAAGGTTCCACTCCAAACTCCCATCCAGGTAACACTGGTATGGCTAGTCTCCAAGTGGGATCAACAGTGTGCCCAGAGCAAATCAGGGTCCACACTGAAGCTACTCTAGTTTCTGAGGGTGGGGTGGATTTAGCCACACTAGCTGTCTGGCCGCCTAACATGCAAAAATACAGACAGCAACTCTTAATTAATGGGACTAGAATAGAGGGCCTGAGGGATACAGGTGCCAGTGTCACCATGGTGACAGAGAAACTGGTTTCCCCTGGCCAATACCTGACTGGAAAAACTTACACAGTCACCAACGCTGACAATCAGAGAAAAGTACATCCCATGGCAATGGTTACTTTAGAATGGGGAGGGGTCAATGGCCTGAAACAGGTGGTGGTCTCCTCAAATATCCCAGTGGACTGTCTGCTTGGAAATGACCTGGAGTCCTCAGCATGGGCTGAGGTAGAACTAAAAACCCATGCAGCAATGCTGGGTATCCCTGAACTGGTGTGTGTGAAAACAAGAGCACAATGCAAGGCACAGGGTGAACAAGTAGAGCTGGAGTCTGGAAGAATGGCCCAGCCTACCAAGAGGAAAGGAAAGTCAGTTGGGAAACCAACTGCAACACAGCAAAAGAAAGGGAACCTCTCTTCTCAGGAAGAAGTTCTGCCCTCTGAGGGAACTGAGCCTTTGGAGCTTGAACCTTATCAGGTTGAGCTCTTAGGCCCAGGGGGACCCTCAAGGGAGGAGCTGTGTAAGGGACAAGAAACCTGTCCCTCTCTTGAAGGCCTTAGGCAGCAAGCTGCTGAAGAGTCCAAAGGCAAGAAAAATGGAACGCATAGGGTCTATTGGGAAGATGGACTCCTGTACACTGAGGCCAGAGACCCCAAACCTGGTGCCACTAGGAGAGTGGTAGTGCCTCAGCTGTTCAGAGAGTTCATCCTAACATTGGCCCATGACATTCCCCTTGCTGGACATTTGGGACAAACCAAAACGTGGGAGAGGTTAGTCAACCACTTCTACTGGCCCAATATGTCCAACATGGTTAAGGAGTTTTGCCTCTCCTGCCCCACCTGTCAAGCCAGTGGTAAGACAGGTGGGCATCCAAAGGCCCCCCTCATTCCACTTCCAGTGGTGGGGGTTCCCTTTGAAAGAGTGGGTGTGGACATAGTTGGTCCACTAGAGCCTCCCACAGCCTCAGGAAATATGTATATCCTGGTAGTAGTGGATCATGCTACCAGGTATCCTGAAGTTATTCCCCTTAGGTCGACTACTGCCCCTGCAGTAGCCAAGGCCCTCATTGGTATCTTTACCAGAGTGGGTTTCCCTAAGGAGGTGGTGTCTGACAGAGGTACCAACTTCATGTCAGCATACCTGAAACATATGTGGAATGAGTGTGGAGTGACTTATAAATTCACTACACCTTACCATCCACAAACTAATGGCTTAGTTGAGAGATTCAACAAGACATTAAAGGGCATGATCATGGGGCTCCCAGAAAAACTCAAAAGGAGATGGGATGTCCTCCTGCCATGTCTGCTTTTCGCTTACAGAGAGGTGCCACAGAAGGGAGTAGGATTCTCACCCTTTGAACTTCTGTTTGGTCATCCTGTAAGGGGACCACTTGCTCTTGTTAAAGAGGGCTGGGAGAGACCTCTCCATGAGCCTAAACAGGACATAGTGGACTATGTACTTGGCCTTCGCTCTAGAATGGCAGAGTACATGGAAAAGGCAACCAAAAACCTTGAGGCCAGCCAACAACTCCAGAAGTTTTGGTATGACCAAAAGGCTGCACTGGTTGAGTTCCAACCAGGGCAGAAAGTCTGGGTTCTGGAGCCTGTGGCTCCCAGGGCACTCCAGGACAAATGGAGTGGCCCTTACCCAGTGCTAGAGAGGAAGAGTCAGGTCACCTACCTGGTGGACCTGGGCACAAGCAGGAGCCCCAAGAGGGTGATCCATGTGAACCGCCTTAAGCTCTTCCATGACAGGGCTGATGTGAATCTGTTAATGGTAACAGATGAGGATCAGGAGGCAGAGAGTGAACCTCTCCCTGATCTTCTGTCATCAGACCCAAAAGATGGCACAGTAGATGGAGTGATCTACTCAGACACCCTCTCTGGCCAACAGCAAGCTGATTGTAGGAGAGTCCTACAACAGTTTCCTGAACTCTTCTCCTTAACCCCTGGTCAGACACACCTGTGTACCCATGATGTGGACACAGGAGACAGCATGCCTGTCAAAAACAAAATCTTTAGACAGTCTGACCACGTTAAGGAAAGCATCAAGGTGGAAGTCCACAAGATGCTGGAATTGGGAGTAATTGAGCGCTCTGACAGCCCCTGGGCTAGCCCAGTGGTCTTAGTCCCCAAACCTCACACCAAAGATGGAAAGAAAGAGATGAGGTTTTGTGTGGACTACAGAGGGCTCAATTCTGTCACCAAGACAGATGCCCATCCAATTCCAAGAGCTGATGAGCTCATAGACAAATTAGGTGCTGCCAAATTCTTAAGTACCTTTGACTTGACAGCAGGGTACTGGCAAATAAAAATGGCACCTGGAGCAAAAGAGAAAACAGCATTCTCCACACCTGATGGGCATTATCAGTTTACTGTTATGCCCTTTGGTTTAAAGAATGCCCCTGCCACCTTCCAAAGGTTGGTGAATCAAGTCCTTGCTGGCTTGGAGTCCTTTAGCACAGCTTATCTTGATGATATTGCTGTCTTTAGCTCCACCTGGCAGGATCACCTGGTCCACCTGAAGAAGGTTTTGAAGGCTCTGCAATCTGCAGGCCTCTCTATCAAGGCATCCAAATGCCAGATAGGGCAGGGAACTGTGGTTTACTTGGGCCACCTTGTAGGTGGAGGCCAAGTTCAGCCACTCCAACCCAAGATCCAGACTATTCTGGACTGGGTAGCTCCAAAAACCCAGACTCAAGTCAGGGCATTCCTTGGCTTGACTGGGTATTACAGGAGGTTTGTGAAGGGATATGGATCCATTGTGACAGCCCTCACTGAACTCACCTCCAAGAAAATGCCCAAGAAAGTGAACTGGACTGTGGAATGCCAACAGGCCTTTGACACCCTGAAACAAGCAATGTGCTCAGCACCAGTTCTAAAAGCTCCAGATTATTCTAAGCAGTTCATTGTGCAGACAGATGCCTCTGAACATGGGATAGGGGCAGTTTTGTCCCAAACAAATGATGATGGCCTTGACCAGCCTGTTGCTTTCATTAGCAGGAGGTTACTCCCCAGGGAGCAGCGTTGGAGTGCCATTGAGAGGGAGGCCTTTGCTGTGGTTTGGTCCCTGAAGAAGCTGAGACCATACCTCTTTGGGACTCACTTCCTAGTTCAAACTGACCACAGACCTCTCAAATGGCTGATGCAAATGAAAGGTGAAAATCCTAAACTGTTGAGGTGGTCCATCTCCCTACAGGGAATGGACTTTATAGTGGAACACAGACCTGGGACTGCCCATGCCAATGCAGATGGCCTTTCCAGGTTCTTCCACTTAGAAAATGAAGACTCTCTTGGGAAAGGTTAGTCTCATCCTCTTTCGTTTGGGGGGGGGTTGTGTAAGGAAATGCCTCCTTGGCATGGTTGCCCCCTGACTTTTTGCCTTTGCTGATGCTATGTTTACAATTGAAAGTGTGCTGAGGCCTGCTAACCAGGCCCCAGCACCAGTGTTCTTTCCCTAACCTGTACTTTTGTATCCACAATTGGCAGACCCTGGCATCCAGATAAGTCCCTTGTAACTGGTACTTCTAGTACCAAGGGCCCTGATGCCAAGGAAGGTCTCTAAGGGCTGCAGCATGTCTTATGCCACCCTGGAGACCTCTCACTCAGCACAGACACACTGCTTGCCAGCTTGTGTGTGCTAGTGAGGACAAAACGAGTAAGTCGACATGGCACTCCCCTCAGGGTGCCATGCCAGCCTCTCACTGCCTATGCAGTATAGGTAAGCCACCCCTCTAGCAGGCCTTACAGCCCTAAGGCAGGGTGCACTATACCATAGGTGAGGGTACCAGTGCATGAGCATGGTACCCCTACAGTGTCTAAGCAAAACCTTAGACATTGTAAGTGCAGGGTAGCCATAAGAGTATATGGTCTGGGAGTCTGTCAAACACGAACTCCACAGCACCATAATGGCTACACTGAAAACTGGGAAGTTTGGTATCAAACTTCTCAGCACAATAAATGCACACTGATGCCAGTGTACATTTTATTGTAAAATACACCACAGAGGGCACCTTAGAGGTGCCCCCTGAAACTTAACCGACTGTCTGTGTAGGCTGACTAGTTCCAGCAGCCTGCCACACCAGAGACATGTTGCTGGCCCCATGGGGAGAGTGCCTTTGTCACTCTGAGGCCAGTAACAAAGCCTGCACTGGGTGGAGATGCTAACACCTCCCCCAGGCAGGAGCTGTAACACCTGGCGGTGAGCCTCAAAGGCTCACCCCTTTGTCACAGCCCAGCAGGGCACTCCAGCTTAGTGGAGTTGCCCGCCCCCTCCGGCCACGGCCCCCACTTTTTGGCGGCAAGGCTGGAGGGAACAAAGAAAGCAACAAGGAGGAGTCACTGGCCAGTCAGGACAGCCCCTAAGGTGTCCTGAGCTGAGGTGACTCTGACTTTTAGAAATCCTCCATCTTGCAGATGGAGGATTCCCCCAATAGGGTTAGGATTGTGACCCCCTCCCCTTGGGAGGAGGCACAAAGAGGGTGTACCCACCCTCAGGGCTAGTAGCCATTGGCTACTAACCCCCCAGACCTAAACACGCCCTTAAATTTAGTATTTAAGGGCTACCCTGAACCCTAGAAGATTAGATTCCTGCAACTACAAGAAGAAGGACTGCCTAGCTGAAAAACCCCTGCAGAGGAAGACCAGAAGACGACAACTGCCTTGGCTCCAGAAACTCACCGGCCTGTCTCCTGCCTTCCAAAGATCCTGCTCCAGCGACGCCTTCCAAAGGGACCAGCGACCTCGACATCCTCTGAGGACTGCCCCTGCTTCGAAAAGACAAGAAACTCCCGAGGACAGCGGACCTGCTCCAAGAAAAGCTGCAACTTTGTTTCCAGCAGCTTTAAAGAACCCTGCAAGCTCCCCGCAAGAAGCGTGAGACTTGCAACACTGCACCCGGCGACCCCGACTCGGCTGGTGGAGATCCAACACCTCAGGAGGGACCCCAGGACTACTCTAAGACTGTGAGTACAAAAACCTGTCCCCCCTGAGCTCCCACAGCGCCGCCTGCAGAGGGAATCCCGAGGCTTCCCCTGACCGCGACTCTTTGAACCTAAAGTCCCGACGCCTGGGAGAGACCCTGCACCCGCAGCCCCCAGGACCTGAAGGACCGGACTTTCACTGGAGAAGTGACCCCCAGGAGTCCCTCTCCCTCGCCCAAGTGGAGGTTTCCCCGAGGAATCCCCCCCTTGCCTGCCTGCAGCGCTGAAGAGATCCCGAGATCTCTCATAGACTAACATTGCGAACCCGACGCCTGTTTCTACACTGCACCCGGCCGCCCCCGCGCTGCTGAGGGTGAAATTTCTGTGTGGGCTTGTGTCCCCCCCGGTGCCCTACAAAACCCCCCTGGTCTGCCCTCCGAAGACGTGGGTACTTACCTGCAAGCAGACCGGAACCGGGGCACCCCCTTCTCTCCATTCTAGCCTATGTGTTTTGGGCACCACTTTGAACTCTGCACCTGACCGGCCCTGAGCTGCTGGTGTGATAACTTTGGGGTTGCTCTGAACCCCCAACGGTGGGCTACCTTGGACCAAGAACTGAACCCTGTATGTGTCTTACTTACCTGGTAAAACTAACAAATACTTACCTCCCCTAGGAACTGTGAAAATTGCACTAAGTGCCCACTTTTAAAACAGCTATTTGTCAATAACTTGAAAAGTATACATGCAATTTTTATGATTTGAAGTTCCTAAAGTACTTACCTGCAATACCTTTCGAATGAGATATTACATGTAGAATTTGAACCTGTGGTTCTTAAAATAAACTAAGAAAAGATATTTTTCTATACAAAAACCTATTGGCTGGATTTGTCTCTGAGTGTGTGTACCTCATTTATTGTCTATGTGTATGTCCAACAAATGCTTAACACTACTCCTTGGATAAGCCTACTGCTCGACCACACTACCACAAAATAGAGCATTAGTATTATCTCTTTTTGCCACTATCTTACCTCTAAGGGGAACCCTTGGACTCTGTGCATACTATTCCTTACTTTGAAATAGTGCATACAGAGCCAACTTCCTACACTACAGCTGTGTGACAGCGGTTTGTTGGCATCACAATGTGAATGAACATTTTGGCACGGTCATGTCTAATACATTTGTTCTAAATCACAGCCAGACTCCAGATTGTTTTGTGCAATAAGTGTTTTTATTCAAGTGATCTAAATTGGATGGGTGGTTGCAAATCGGTGAGGGGTGAGGGTGGAGGATTGTCCATGGCAGAGTCCAGACTATCAGTTTCACAGGTGCATTCCTGCAGAAGCTGGATCTCCTGAAACCTGGCCAGGACCGTCGCCATCGTCTCCTGGGAGCGGTGGTATGCTCCCATGATGGAGGAGAGGGCCTCGTGGAGAGTGGGTTCCCTGGGCCTGTCCCCCCCCCCTGTCGCACAGCAGCCCTCCCAGTTCCCCTGTTTCCCTGGGCCTCTGTCTCCTGGACCGTGTGCCCACTACCACTGCCCCCAGGTCCCTGTTGTTGTTGGGGTGTTGGGTTAGCCTGGGTTCCCTGTAGTGGTGGACACACTGCTGATTGACGTGTCCTGGGGACAGAGGTATGGGCCCGCTGGGTGGGTGCTGTGCTGGTGTTCCCAGAGGGGGGAAGATCTGCTGTGGCCTGTGGCTGTGTGAGGGGAACCGACTGTCCCGAGGTCCCCGATGGACCGGGCTGGTCATCTAGATCCAGGGAGACAGAGCTGCTGTCCTCACTGTGGGCCTCTTCTGGGGGTGGAGTGGACATATGTGGACCCTCCTGCGCGGTGACGTCCTGCAGGGGTATAAAAGTATGGTTATTGCTTCTGTGTGTGCCATAGCATGCAATGGGTGGGTGCCCGTGTACCCCAGTGCTGGCATTCCTTTGTGGGGGCTGTTGTGACGGTGGTTGGGGAGGGGGGTATGTGCAGTGGGCATGCTTAGGTGATGGGTGTCCATGCTTTGTGGACGCATGCAGGGCTAGGTGTTGGGATGGGTGGGTTGTGATGGTGAGACATTTGCAAGGAGTAGGTGTGATGGGGGTGGGGGTATGAGTTGGCATGCAGGTGGGGTGGGGGGAAGAAGTAGTGAAGATTTTACTTACCAGAGTCCATTCCTCCGCCTACTCCTGCGAGGCCCTCAGGATGCAGGATGTTCAAGACTTGCTCCTCCCATGTTGTAAATTCTGGGGGAGGAGGTGGGGGTCCGCCGCCAGTCCGCTACACTGCGATGTTGTGCCTGGATACCATGGAACGCACCTTCCCCCATAGGTCATTCCACCTCTTCCTGATGTCGTCCCGATTTCTTGGGTGCTGTCCCACAGCGTTGACCCTGTCCACTATTCTGCTCCATAGCTCCATCTTCCTGGCAATTGTGGTGTGCTGCACCTGTGCCCCGAACAGCTGTGGCTCTACTCGTACAATTTCCTCCACCATGACCCTGAGTTCATCATCAGAGAACCTGGGGTGTCGTTGCGGTGCCATGGGGTGGTGTGGGTGATGTGTAGGGTGGATTGTGTGGTGCTAAGTGTGGTGATGTGTATTGTTGTGTTGTGTGAAGTGCGTGCAAATATTGTTGGGTGACTTTGAATTGGGCGTCTGGGTGCTCGGATGTCTTTTCTCTGTGCGTGTTCACGAATCTCTAGGAGTGGAGGTTTGTGGGTGATGTGGGTGTGTATTTTATATTGTAATGGGTGTGTGGGAGTAGTGTGTGTATGTGTATCAGGTGTGTGTATTTTGAATTGTCCAATGTGGTTGTATTTTGTAAGTGTGTTTGTATTTTGAGTGCGGCGGTGTGTACCGCCAATGGAATACCGCGGTTGAAAGACCGCCGCGTAGATTCGTGTGTGTGGGCGTATTTCTGTTGGCGTGACGGTGGAGGTTTGGTCATCGCCAGTTTCTCGCTGCCCTTTGGTGTGGCGGACTTTTGTGGATGTCAGTATTTTGGCGGTTTGACTGTTGTGGGTCAGAATGACCGTGGTGGTTTACCGCGGCCGTGGCGGTGTAATGGCGGTCTTCTGAACGGCAGTAAGCGCCTTTTACCGCCGAGGTTGGAATGACCACCTAAGAGTCTTACTCCATAGAAAACAATGAAAACGTTGATTTTACACAAAGTATCTAGTTTGCGTCCAAAAATAAAGCTGTACGGGTGAGTGTGCATCAGAAAAGTCAGCAAAGCATTGATTCCTTATTCGCAAGTGAGGCCGTGCATTGTTTCTTCCCCAGTCGTGTCGGCGATGTGTCGTTTTTCTCCCTCGCAAGAGGGCGGTGCATTGATTTCTGGATGGGGCACTTCTGATCCGCGCGGGTCGGAATGACTTTGACACCCAGGGACGATGCGTGAGAAATCCGGTTGCGCAGTGGAAGAAAACTGAGCTGCATGGGGTTTGCATGGTTATCAGCAGCCGCAAGCGGGTGTTGTGCGTCATTTCTCCTGCCGCATTGCAGATGGTGCATCAAAAATTTCCCTACACGGCATTCTGTGTGTAGATTTCAGTTCTTGTTCTGCCATCTTCACCTGTTAATGGCCCAGGGACTGGATAGGACACCACTTGGCAGGACAGGAGCCTCAGCAGTCCAGGTGCTGGCAGAAGAAGTCTTTGATGGCCCTGAGACTTCAAAACAGGAGGCAAGCTCAGTTCAAGCTCTTGGAGATTCTTCTCAAGCAGGAATGCACAACAAACTCTAGTTTTTGTCCCCTTTCACGGGCAGAAGCACCAACTGCAGCATAGCCCAACAAAGCCCAGGCCAGGGCAGCACTTCTCCACAGCTCTTCTCCTTGGCAGAGGTTCCTCTTGAATCCTTGCAGAAATCTTGAAGAAATCTGAAGTCTGGGGTTTTGGGTCCACTACTTATACCCCTTTCTGCCTTTGAAGTTTGCAAACTTCAAAGGGAAGTCTCTGTTGTTCACAAGATCCTGCCTTGCTCAAGCAAGGCCCCAGACACACGCCAGGGCGTTGGAGACTGCATTGTGAGAGGACAGGCAGAGCCCATTCTGGTGTACGTGACCACTCCTTTCTCTACTCTAGCACAGATATCTCATCAGGATATGCAGGCTACACCCCAGCACTCTTTGTCTCACTGACTAGAGGGGATTCACAAACAGCCCAACTGTCAACCTGCCACAGACAGGGAATCCACAAACAGGTAGAGTCACAGAATGGTTTAAGCAAGAACATGCCTACTTTCTAAAAGTGGCATTTTCAAACTAACAATCTAAAAACCAACTGCACTAAAAGATGTATTTTTAAATTGTGAGTTCAGAGATACCAAACTCCATATTTCTATCTGCTCCCAAAGGGAATCTGTACTTTACTTTAAAGTTACTTAAAGGCATCCCCTATGTTAACTTATGAGAGGGATAGACGTTGCAACAGTGAAAACCAAATTTAGCAGTATTTCACTGTTAGGATATGTAAAACACATCAGTACATGTTCCACTTTTAACATACACTGTACCCTGCCCATGGGGCTATCTAGGGCCTACCAAAGGGGTGCCTTACGTGTATAAAAAGGGAAGGTTTGGGGCTGGCATGTGGATACACTTGCCAGGTCGAATTGCCAGTGCAAGACTGCACACATAGACACTGCAGTGGCAGGTCTGACACATGTTTACAGGACTACTCTTGTGGGTGGCACAACCAGTGCTGCAGGCCCACTAGTAGCATTTGATTTACAGGCCCCCGGCACCTCTAGTGCACTTAAATAGGGACTTACTAGTAAATCAAATAGACCAATCATGGATAAATCATTCACCAATATAATTTTCACAGAGAGCATATGCACTTTAGCACTGGTTCGCACTGGTAAAGTGCCCAGAGTCCTAAAGCCAACAAAAAAAGGTTAGAAAAAATAGGAGGAAGGAGGCAAAAAGATTGGGGATGACCCTACAAAAAGAGCCAGGTCCTACACTATATATATATATATATATATATATATATATATATATATATAATGGTTTTCATTGAAAAAACAACGGTTACAGGGACGTTATAGTTAGTTTGTGAATTTACTTGTACAAAACCATAGAAATTTAGCATTAATAGTTAGAGTTCTTTTAAGTAACTAAAACTCACACCCTAAGGTAACTATAACTCACGCCCTTGCCATGCACAGCTTTCTTATCAATAATTTAATTGCAGATGTTTCAGTAATAATATCAAAGATGCCATACAATAGCTCATCAATTATATAATATTTGGAATAGTTAGCTGGCATGGCAAAGGCGTGATTTATAGTTACCTTAGGGCGTGAGTTATAGTTACTTAAAAGAACTCTAACTATAACTGCTGAATTTCTATGGTTTTGTATGAGTAAATTCAGAACCTACCTTTAACATCCCTGTAACATTTGTTTTTTTCTGTGAATTTCTATGGTGTTTTAGCGTAAAGAAATTGTAATTACTACACGTTATTCCAAACCCCGTCGAGTATGGCCTTTGGCCGTGCACAGCTGGGGTTGGTCGCAAGGCCTAGCCTGTAGCCAGGCCCTTATAACCACCCAACCCCGTGCCACACACGTCCTTTGACCGTGGGCAACGCAGGTTGGCCACAGGGCCCGTCTCTGTCAGTGGATCTGTGAGTGGGTGCTTGAGTGTAAAAAACTGAGTGGGTCTGAAAGTGCGTATGTGAGTGGGTGCATAAGTCCCTGAGTGCATGTATGAGTGAATGAATTAGTGTATGAATTAGTGTGCTTTTTCTTTCAAATGTAGCCATATTTGCAAATTGCAAATTTTCACACATTTCATGCACAGTGACACAAAATAATGTAAAACCCATAATGTGTCCCTAAAGCACACCTATATCACACCCCTGAGGTCAGGGTACCTTCACACTGTCCCCTTATGCCAATATCAATTTGGATTTGGACCGTGTCCCGTGAAATAAAATGGCAGCAGCAACTTTCTAGTATTGTGCTGCGGGCCCTTTTTTCAGGCCGCATATCATCCGAGTCCCAGAATTGGGCATCGGACCTTGCCATGTTCGGGGCGCAGCGCGGCACAGACATTAGGAGTATGCACCCCCCCGAACCTCTCACTTACCTGGTGTCTTGCCTTTCTTTTGGGCTTCTTTTTCTTCTTTTCCTTTTCTCTACATAGGGGCATATTCTCCTTCTCCCAGCATGCCTTTCTTCTTGTCTTCTTCCCTGCATGCATCTGGTTTCCTTTCGAATATGGCGTCCTCATTTATCTCATTCTATAGTCTTTTCCCAATCCAACATGGCGTTCTTGCTTTTTCCTGGATGTCACTTCCTGTTAAGGAGTTGAATTCTTGTTCTCTATGTGCTGCAACACTTCCTTTGGTGGTGATCACACTCTGGTTATTTTCTTCTGATTCCAGCCTTTATTCCTGTTTGTTCCAGCTTTCTTCCAGTTATTTTTTCTTGACTTGGAAGTCTGATATTTTTTGTACGTTTCTTTTCTTTTGTTCCAAGGAGTTCCTGTCATAAAGGTTTTTTCTCTTTGAGGTTTTTCCTCTAGGACTCCTTCTGGAAGGCACGGACTGCCTTTGATGTACCATAGTCAGCAGCACTGTGACTACCGGAAGGGGCCGCCCTTACTTTGGCCAGAGCAGGACCTGCAAGAATCGAGGTCGTCTTTCTGTTCCAGCAGACAAAGGCTGTAAGCAAAGTGTAGACCGTGACAAATTGCAGCACCCTAAAAACCAGTTTATGTCCAGCATTATGGAGGACACTCCTATGGCTGCTGCAGAAACAAACCAATCGTTACTCTTGACCATCGAACAATAAGCCCAGGAACTACAACAGTTACAAACTGAAAATGCAGCTTTACAACATGCCTTGGTCTCCCAAACAACAGATGTTCCCACCGTGTCTGCTACCACACCACGCTTTTCAGGGGATCCCAACAAATTCCGTGAATTCCTTGATGCCCTGACAGTCTATTTTGCATTTCGAACTTCACAATTTGTGCAAGACAAGACAAAAGTAGGATACCTAATTGGGGCCCTGTCTGGTCCAGCTTTAGCTTGGGCGACTCCTTTGGTAGCCACAAATGATTCCCTGTTGTCTGACTATCCTGCCTTTGTTGCTGCCTTTAAGCAAATGTTTGAAAGTCCTGGACTCAAGTCCTCTGCAGAAAAAGCTTTATGTGACATCTAGCAGGATAACCAGGATGCTTCACAATATATCACATGCTTCAGACAACTGGCAGCAGAAACTACTTTGGTAGAACGTACTCTTGTTACCCTTTTTGTAGTGGTCTTCGAGGTGAAATAAAGGACAAATTAGTAAATTTCGCTAGAGTGGAAGATTTAAAGGGTTTAGTGGACTCAGAACCCTCTATAGAATATCGTCTCAATTAACGTAGGTTGGAGAAGAGAAAGAATCGTGGACCACCTCATTCAGGGACGCCATGTACCATCATTCACCGTTCCGAAGAGACTCGACCTGAGTTTAGAGGAGCTACTCAGGAGGAATCTATACAAATAGACACAGCTTGTGGTCCCTAAACTACTAGTGAGCGTGAAACTAGACGACAAAAAGGATTGTGTTTTTATTGTGGTGCTTCTGGCCATTTGATCCGTACATGTCCAGTTCGTCCTGTGAAGTCTTTGGGAAATGTCAACTCCTGTCCCCTGTGAGAAGGGAGGGGACGGGATTCTCTGAGATACCTTCTATTTGTTCCTCCAAAGAAGCTACCACGTCTCTCTTCCTTTAACCCATTACATTGCAGTTACCGGACGGTCGGGAAGAAAAGGCGTTGGCATTATTAGACTTTGGAGCCAGTGGAATATATCTTGATGAGACATGGGCTATGGAACAAAAAAATCCTTGAATACCTAAGGACATTCCAGAACAGTTTCATACAGTCGATGGATCCCTTTTAGCTTCTGATCCTGTCACCAACACTACTCCCACCTTATGTTTACGTTTTGGAAAACATCAAGAATATGTCTCTTTTGATCTGATCTCATCACCTAATAATATAATCATTCTAGGAATACCCTGGTTCAGACGGCATAATCCGTATATCAATTGGCAAACCAGAACCATTTCACTCTCTTCCCAATTTTGCCAATACCACTGCTATTCATCAGAAATATACTGGTCACCCAAGAGAATGCTATTAACACAAGAAGTAGGTTGTTCCATAAACTCTATCCAAGGGGTACCCAGTCATTATCAGGAATATGCAGACGTGCTTCAGAAACCCAAAAAAGCAATACTACCTCCACATTGAGAATTTGACTGTGCCATTCCCTTGGAATTTGATGCTGTTGTACCCTTTGGGAGAATGTATTCTCTTACTGAACCTGATAAGAAGAAACTCAAGGAATATCTACTAAACAATTTACAGAGTGGCCTGATTGCCCCCTCTTCTTCACCCGCTGGGGCTCCCCTCTTTTTTGTGCCTACAAAGACAACGGATCTACGCCCCTGTATAGACTTATGTGGACTTAATAAGATCACCATAAAGGACCAGTATCCACTACCTCTTGTAAAAGATATTTTGGAAGCAGTAAGAGGGGTAAAAAAATGTACGAAGTTAGATCTTAGGGGAGCCTACCATCTTCTACGAATAAAGGAAGGTGATGAATGGAAAACTGCGTTTTGCACACCTTTTGGTCATTATGAATATCGTATAATGCCATTTGGTCTAACCAATGCTCCTTCTGTTTTCCAAAGATTTATGGATTCAGTGTTTTCCGACCTTTTAAATCAAACAGTAGTTATATACTTAGATGATATTCTAATATATTCCAGTCATCCAGAACATCATACCATGCATGTATTGCAAGTTCTAGAAAGACTCCGGCAACAGCAACTATTTTGTAAACCTGAAAAATTTGAATTCGACAGGACTGAGGTGAAATATTTAGGGTATCATATTACTCAAGTTGGTATTTCCATGGACCCAGACAATGTTCAAGCCATCCTAGACTGGCCATCCCCCTCTTCTATCAAAGAAGCCCAGTGTTTTTTAGGACTGGCCAATTTCTATCGCCAGTTCATCGCAGATTTCACCCAACAAACCAGCTAAATCATATGAACTCTTAAAAAGAGAATTTACGGAATGTTTTTTTTCTGGACAGAAGTTGCTGAAACCGCCTTTCAAAACCTAAAACGTGCCTTCACACAATTCCTATATTACGGCATCCTGATACCACCAAGCAATTTATAGTAGTCACTGATGCCTCAGAAAGAGCGATAGGAGCCGCACTGCTACAAAGGCAAAGCGATGATAGATTAGAACATCCGATTTTCTATCTGTCTCATGTATTATCTGATTTAGAGCGTAACTACTCTGTGTTGGAACGAGAACTTCTCGCTTTGAAGGCGGCTTGTAATGAGTGGAGACAATTCCGTATGGGTTCAAGGGAACCATTTGAAGTAAGAACAGACCATCGAAATTTACAGTGTCTGCGAATCTTTCAATGACGGAACAGTCGCCAAGCCCAATGGGCTTTCTTCTTTAGTCCATTTGACTTTTATATAACCTATTCACCGGGTTCTCAAAAAATTCTGTCAGACGCCTTGTCACAACGCTATCCTGAAAGTATCGATCCTCCTACACAAAACCTCATTGAACCAGATAGAATTATTTGACTAGTACAGTCCTTTCTTGACCAAGTACGATCTGAGTATCCAACCCTCTCTGAACTTGAAATGAAAGACTTACGTCCAAATTTACGTAAGGTTAAGGGATATTACTATCATAAAGGTGCACTGTTCCTCCCTTCAAAAGCAGTCCAAATGAAAGCACTACAAATGTGTCATGATTCCCCTATTGCAGGTCATTGTGGTATCAAAGCCACACAAGAACTCCTTCGCTCCTTTTGGTGGCTTGCGCTAAAGAGAGACACCGAGAGTTATGTGGCTTCTTGTCCCATCTGTGCTCAAACTAAAATACCCCATACCAAACCAGCAGGGTTGCTTCAACCCTTACCCGTTCCACCAGCCCCTTGGCATACTATATCAACCGATTTCATGTGTTTCTTACCCCGTCAGCAGGAAACCGAGTTATAATGGTGACCGTTGATTCATTTACTAAGATGGCTCACTTTACTGCATTAAAGAAACTACCCACTGCAAAAGAATTAAGTCAAATTTTTATACAGGAGATTTTTCGCCTTCATGTTCTCCCTCAAGGCATTATTTCAGACCGTGGCCCTCAATATATTTCATGCTTTTGGAAATACTTTTGTAAGATTCTACACATAGATGTGGCCTTATCATCTAGTAATCATCCACAGACAAATGGACAAGCAGAACGATTGAACGAAGGACCTGAACAATATTTACGCTGGTTTTGCAATGCTACTCGGAGTAATTGGTCTATGTACTTACCCATTGCTGAGTTCTCATATAACAACACAGTACATAGTGCCTCAAAGGTCACTGCTTTTTTTTGCTCTTATGGTTTTCATCCCAAATCCTTTCCTGAAATCATAAAAGAATCCTATACACTTCCTGCTATCACCTTATTTACTCCACGATTACCTAATATCCAACATATTATACATTCCAATCTTCTCTCTACTAAACAACAAATGAAAAAGATGGCTGCTAAGAGACGATGATATGCCCCATCTTATCAAGTCAGAGACAAGGTCTGGCTGTCTTCCAAATTTTTGCCCCTCCATCTGTCACAAAAGAAGTTCAAACCCTGTTATTACTGACCCTTCCTGATTCTTCAAAAAATCAATCTGGTATCATTCGGTCTTTGCTTACCTCGAACTTGGAAAATACACCCTTTGTTTCATGTGTCTCAGCTGATGCCCTATAGGCCTGATACTTTTCACAGACAATTCACCTGTCCCCCTCCTCTGTTGGTGGATGATGTACCAGAGTACGAGGTTCAGGAAATATGTGACTCTTGCATATTCCGAAACCATCTCTAATTTCCAATTCACTGGAAGGGTTACCCTGTTAGCGAATGTTCTTGGGAAGATGCCTCTTCTGTTCACGCTCCTCTTCTAGTTTGTCGTGTTTTCCATCTTTATCCAGAGAAACCTGAGGCTCTGGGGGAGGGGCCTACTGTTGTGCCACAGTCCCCCACTGCCTGGGTGGGGGAACCGGTTTGGGCTGCAGTTGTGGCCGCGGTCCGTTTTTCTGGCCACGGTCCTTGCTGCAGCTCTTTTTTCAGGCCACATATCATCCGAGGCACAGAATTGGACATGGGAACTTGCCATGTTCAGGGAGTGGCACGGCCCCGACATTAGGAGTATGCACCCCCTCACCCCTCACTTACCTGGTGTCTTGCCTTTCTTTTGGGCTTCTTTTTTCTTCTTTTCCTTTTCTGTAAGTAAGGGCCATATTCTCCTTCTCCCAGCATGCCTTTCTTCTTGTCTTCTTCCCTGCATGCATCTGGTTCCCTTTCTAATATGGCGACCTCATCTATCTCATTCTATAGTCTTTTCCCAGTCCAACATGGCGTTCTTGCTTTTCCCTGGATATCACTTCCTCTTCAGGGGTTTTTAAGGAGTTGAATTCTCGATCTCCAAGTGCTGCAACACTTCCTTTGGTGGTGATCACGCTCTGGTTATTTTCTTTTGATTCCATCCTCTATTCCTGTTTGTTCCAGCTTTCTTCCAGTTATTTTTTCTTGACTTGGAAGTCTGATATTTTTTGTACGTGTCTTTTCTTTTGTTCCAGGGAGTTCCTTTTCATCAAAGTTTTCCCTTTAATATCTCAAAAACCTACTGAACGGATTTACACCAAATAAGCAAAAGTGTGATCTGCATAACGAAAGCTTGCTTTCTGCCAAATTTGGTGTAACTCCATCCAGCAGTTCAGGCTGTAGACGTATCTAAAGGTCCTATGGAACTTTACATAGGAAATGCAACTTTTTTCACCCTCCCCACCCTTTTCTCTCCCCCACTTAACGGATCACCCCGAAACTTTCCGTGTGCAACAAAAATCACTGTTACACTTTTTCTGGAAAATTTTGTGAAGATTCGTCAAACGAAGCCAAAGATATAGGCACGTCAAAACACACTTTTTCTGTGGAAACATGGTCCTAACTATAACTACCTAATGCCACCCTCCACTAAATTATGTATGAATAATCATTTAAGCAGGCTGTGAATTAAACTTTAAAACTTACTACGGTCTGTGACTAGGGTCTTCCGAGTGTCTCAATCACTCTTGTTCTCCTCTTCACACAACTTTCATCTGCCCTCTCTGTTAGTCACTTGCGCCCTTTTTCTCATATCTTTCTGAAACCCTCAATCTTCATGGCTCACAAATCATTTCTTTCCTCTACAGCACCTTCTTTTCACTCTCTCCGGCACGTACTTCCTTGTTTCTTCTTCACTTCACCACCCATAGGCGGCATGGTACTGCAAATTTCCTCGTGAATCATTAAGAGGTTCAAAATACATGCTCATCCATTATTTGGCCTCTCGGCAGAGTGCACAGAGTGATGGTTAGACGTGCCAATGGTAATTGTGGCCAGTCCAAAAACAACTTACCTCCAACTTCAACTCAGATACACAAAAGTGACTTTTTTCACAGGATGCACTTTACATTCGTAACGAACATGAAAAAACTTGACGCACAACGTCCTAGAAAAAGCATACACTCTTGGGAGAACGCAAGAGAAACGTCAAACAGGAACAAGAAGCCTGTTTCCAGACAGTGAGGCAGTGGCCGGCTGTTGTCCCGTGGGGGGGGGGGAAACAAGGGTATGCCTGGACAGACATGTGGGGTAATTTGCGTCACCTGGCCACACCCTAGCAACGCCACTGAGCGCGAACAAAACTACAATTGGAATCCCGGCTAGGCCTACGCATACGTTTATCCCTCCCAATTGTGTATCATAAGAGAGTAATGTAACATCTGTTGGTTTCAGCGCTTAGAAACGGCAGGGTTTGAAGCGCTGTACAAGACTAGCTATAATTAACCGGTGTGTTTTAGAGTTATAATTGTAAATGTTGGTACTAGGGTGACCACCCGTCCGTAAATTTCACGGACTGTCCGTCATTTCGCCCTGCTGTCCGTTGTCCGTGATGAAAGCTTTAACGGACGGCATTTATCCGTAATTTTAGCCTTTCACCTAAAGGGCAACGGAGGCAGGGCGAAATTATGGGCAGAGGAGTTTCCCCAGCTGGGCTGGAAGGCAGGGGGGTCTCCTGTGCTCTGAGGGAGGGAGGGGCAGACAGATAAGAAAAGGCCTTCTTGCCAGGGGGTCTCCTTCCCTCAAGACGTGCAAATGTAGGCAACTGGTAAATCTGCAAATACAAAGGGGCTTGAAAACCTGCATTGACTTTACTAAAAGGAGTCACTTGACGTTTTCTGGTGGCAAAGATATTTCTTTCAGAGAGGTATTGTAATGGTGTTCCAAGGTGAGCTGTGGAGTGTGTGGTTTTAATGGAGTGTTATACATTTTTTTATCACTAGGTATAAACTGTATATTATTCAAATCTGTATTTGAGAAGCACTTTCTTTTTATTTAACCGAAATGTATTTGCACATTTTGTAGCAGCCTTTATTATGATGTAATTGTATTTTTCACAGTTCTTTCAGGTACCTTGGTACCTCATAGTACTAACAAACATTGGCAAAGCCAATAGGTCTCATCTACGAAAGAGTTATTGGCTTTGCTAATGTGTTTTAGCCATTAGCCATGTTATACACCAGAGTAGCTGCTGTTCAGCATGGCTTAAAGCTAGTGGCATAGTGGTGTGGAATGGAGTAGAGTAGCATAGGAGCAGTGGCGTTAGAGCCCAGTGGTGCAAAGTACAGTGCAGTGGGGTACAGTGCAGTTGTTTAGAGTGCGTTAGCGTAGAGTGCAGTGGCATGGAGTGGCATGGGACAGAGTAGAGTGGCATAGAGTGTAGTGGAGTAGAGTGGCATACAATAGAGTAGCAGAGAGAGTAGTAGTGTAGAGTGGTGCAGTGGCATAGAGTGCAGAGTAGACTCATGTGGCATAGAGTGTAGTGGTTTAGAGTAGTGCAGAGTGGAGTATTGTAGAGTGGTATAGAGTAGAGTATAGTGCCTAGAGTGCAGTGGCATAGAGTAGAGTGGTGTAGAGTGCAGAGTTGCAGAGTAGAGTGTCAGTGCAGTGGTTTAGAGTGGTACAGAGAACAGTGGCATAGAGAACAGTGGTGCAGAGTAAAGGGCAGTGCAGTTGTTTATAGTGCACTGGTGTAGAGTGCAGTTGCATAGAGTGGCATTGGGCAGAGTAGAGTGGCATAGAATGCAGTGGAATAGAGTATATGGGTGCAAAATGCAGTAGTACAGAGCAGAGTGGTGTAGAGTATAGTGGCGGCCAGAGCAGTGTTGCAGAGTGTCAGCTTGCAGTGGTGTAGAGGGCATTGAACTAGAGTGAAAGGTCAGAGTGGTATAGAGTACAGTGGCGTAGAATAGATTGTCTCAAATAGAGTGCAGTTGCATAGAGTGGAGAGGTGCAGGGTAGAGTGCAGTGGCATAGAATGCAGTGGCACAGAGTGCAGTGTCATAAAGTAGATTATTTCACAGTAGAGTGAGGTGGTTTAGAGTGGAGAAGTGCAGGTTAGAGTGGAGTTGCATAAAGTGGCATAGAGTGTGATGGCATAGAGTAAAGTAGTGTAGAGTGCCGTGGCATAGAGTGCAGAGGTGCAGAGTAGATTAAAATGATGTACAGTGTATTGATGTAGAGTGCAGGGGCATAGAGTTGAGTGTTACAGAGTAAAGTGCATTAGCATAGAGTGTATTAGCTTAGAGTGCAGTGGCGTACAGTGCAGCGTTGCAGAGTGTTAAAGAGTTGCGTTGTGCGGATTAGATTGGTGTTGCCTAGACTGGAGTGGTATGGCTTGCAGACGAGCAGAGCGCACTGGTGTAGAGAGGCGCAAAGTGCGGTGGCTTAGAGTAGAGTAGTACAGAGTAGAGTAGAGAGGCATAGTGTGAAGTAGCATAGAGAGCAGTGGCATAATGTGGAGTGGTTCCGAATGGAGAAGAGAACAGTGGCATGGAGTGGCGTAAAGTGGAGTGATACAGAGTAGGGTGCAGTGATGTGGAGTGGTGCAGAGCAGAGTGAAGTGGAGCATGCATGGTGTGGTAACACACTGCCATTACAGAAAACACATTTTTGATTGAAATGACCATTACATTTGCACAGATATACAGTTTTTCAAATCAAACTATATTGTGCACAGACGATGATGTGTGGAAATTGCATCACCTAATGCAATGATTTGTTTTAATCATGTAAAGGTATTTGTTTCCAGCACAGTTCAGAATTAACAAAAATGTGCTTGATTTCAACCTAATTTTTTATAAAGAGGCAGGGCAGATGGTGTGGGCCTTGCCGTGAAGGGCATTAATTTACTACTGAACGAGGACGTAATGTGACACCTGAATGTAGCACACCAGGAGGCAATCACAAAAGGTCCACAGTGAATAAATAGTGCTATGTTAAAAAAGAGTACATAAATGCAGTGACAACATAGTGAGGCATGGCCTCTCGTGTGTGTCTGTAAAACTGACGTTTGTTCATGAATTTTTGTCCTGAATTTTGACCCTTTGTCCTGAATTTTTGTCCTGAATTTTGACCCTTTGTCCTGAATTTTTTACAGTCCTGTCCAGAATTTGCCTCAATGCCAGGTGGTCACCCTAGTTGGTACCGTTTCGATGCCTAATATTTAAATGGCTCGGCGTAACAAAGGGCCCCGCTCTGCTGGGTGGGGGGAATGGGCGGTCCCCAGGCTTCAGGGGCCCCCCTCAGCAAGATGCACTGTGCACGGGCGGAAGACCCCTGACTGGGTCCTGGAAGGCGGGGAGGGGGGTTCCCCAAAAGGTACTTTGGAAGAAGGTGGGGGGGGTTTCATTTAGTTTCGTTACCGGCTCAGCTTCTTTGATTCTTATTGAAAAGACAAACTGCTCGCCTATCCAAATACTAGTCTGCCTTGACGTCCCTGTGATTTTGCCAGCATTCTTATGGTAGAAGAAGGGTTTGTATAGCGCATGTTTAACTCTGGAATGAGCTCAGCGTTTGCTGCTAGAAACCTCTGCACCTGGCATAACAAGTGGTCACAGTGATAACTAACGAAATTTTTCACATGGCAGCCTGCATACTAACGACAGTGATATTAATAACAGGAAATGTGATAATGATATGAATAATAACAAGGATGCCGCGTGCCATGTAGCCGTGCACCCACCATTCATTCTTGAGGATTATACCCTGCACTTTGGGACGCTGTTGAGAGCGTGGAGCTGAATTGCGGATACATCAAAATGGGTAGGTATCGGAGTTTCGGCCTCCCCGGGGCGGGGCGGGGCGTAAGCACCACCGCAGCCTATCAGCTGCAACCTCCGCAAGGCCACAGCTGAAGCCTGGAGCGCTGCTTGGCCTGCCTTCACCCTCTGCTTCTTCGCACTCGGTATCCCACTTCCAAGGGACTCTGCGCGAATCACGGACTCCGAAGCATGGAGAGCACACTGCCCCAGCGCATCCGAAGTGGACAACGCAGCCCTCCCCGTGGCCCCCATGTGAGTCTCATTGAGGCGCTTTTGTGTGATGGTGGGCGGGGGCGTGATGGAGAAGGGGTGGGCGCAGTGGAGGAAGCGATTGCTGGACACTGGCTGGAGCCGTTCTGCGGCTTTGAGCGAGGGGGCTGGATGAATTGCCACGTCTGTTTAGGATGACGACCATAGGCACCAGTGCTTCTAACGTGGAAGGCTAGACCACGACAAGTGGCCTAGCCCAACGGTTACAGAATGCAGATAGTGGATGATGTTCATAAAATGTGTGCAAAATATCTTTGTAACCACTTAGAAACGATTTACAGGGAAATATTTTGTCTGTCATTGGTGTACAAGTTTTAAGGTAGCTAGTTTAAAGTGGTCTTCCTGAAAGCAATGTTCCAAAGTTGACCCGTTTGCCACATAGCGCCTCCACTGTACCTACACACCGGAAACCCATTCCCTGCCTTGCATTCCATTGGGCATCACAGAAGCTTTAGGGTTGATGGTTTTTATTCGAGACAGTTGCCTGGAAGACGTTCGCTTTGTTATGTTTTTTCCTCTCCCCTTTCAGCCGCATTGTGGGCAGCTGTTTTTGAAGGGGAGTAGCGGGCTAGCGCTCCCTGTTTTTGCCCCCATCCCTTTCCATCTTCGCACACAGTGCTGCTTTCTGTGTTTTTAATGCCGTTGGAACTGACGATTTCTTCTTTTTCACCCAAAATGCATCTGAGAGGAGATTGAACCCCTCCGAGAGAAAGTCATGTTAAGCCCTGTTTTACACACCGCATCTGGGTAACATCTGGAAATGGAGATTAGTCGGGATAGCCTGACAGGACCTACGGCAGAAACCCCTTTGTAGCACCCTTTAGGTGTACGTGCAAATTCACAGGAAATGTGCACATCCGCCTCCAGCCCTCTTTCGCGTCTTTACATCCTCTCCGCAGTCCACACATGCCGTAAATCTCCGTTTATAACACGATAAACACGGTTACCATGGGGACGCTGCATTGTGCACTCTTGACATTGGTGTACATTTTGTTTTTCTTGGGTGGTTATACGAGGATGCACAGTACTGCTCAGACACCCATGCTTTGGGTTCATTCTAGTTCGTCTTTAGTTTGATAGGAATATAGCCATACTTCAGATATAGTTAGTTCCTCGCACATCCGTGCAGTGCTTCCTTTTATGCTTGCTGCACTTAAAATAACTAAACCCCTACATACACTTCAAGGAGTTCCTAATTTTACTTTCTTCTCTTCCTTTTCTCTCTCTCCTCTCTAAACCCCTTTATCCCTTTCAATCGCCCGTATCAATCCCTGTTCCAGTCGGTCTCTCACTTTCACATTTTCCTGTCCATCTCCTCTCTTTTCAATTTCTCCATCATATCCCTCTTTCTTTTTGCTTGTATCTAAGCTCTATCCTCCCCTTTCCTACGCCAGCCCTTTAATCTGTCTGTCCTCTATATTATCACACTTCCATTCTGTTTCACATCTATATCTTGAATTCTCTTTCTCATCATCTTCTCTTGCTACTCCAATTTTTTTCTTTCCTGATCTCCTTTTTCATTGTCTTATATAATTTCTCTCGCCCCTTTTTATCTCCTATTCCCATACTTTCATTTTATTCTGCTTCCTGATTTTTACCCTTTCCTTTAAATTCTTCCCATTGTTGTCTTTTTTCCACTTCTACCTCTTGCTCTCCTTTATTACTCACACTCCTTCTTTCACTCAACGATATAGCTCACTATTTCTCTGTCCTCCTGCTTTCAGTTCCCCATCTTTTTCTCTATACTCCCCTCTTTCTTTCTACTTCATATAGCCTTTTTTTTCTCTACTCCATTCTCACTGCTTGGCGCCCTGTTTTGCCTCTTTCTACTCGTTTCTTCCCTTTTTGCCTTTTTCTGCTCATCTCCCTCCTGCTCGTTCCTGCCTCCTTCTGCTCTTTTCTTGCCTCTTTGCCTTTGTCTGTCCATTTCCTGCCCTTTTGCCTCTTCCTGCTTGTTATTGGCTTTTTTAAGGTCTCGCATAGACTGTGCATGCGCTGTCTCTCTTGAGACGTGTTGTTTACAGTAAGTGGGTTTACAGCTCGCCCCTAGGCATACCATTCGTTAGCTTAAGCATGGCTTCAATTTTCTTCTTTTCTATTTGCCATGGCATGAGTGCGTCATATTGCCTCTTGAGTTTGCCCTTCCCCTGGAGCATGGACCAAGAACTTGTGTCCGTCCACTGCTCTGTTCTGCTTTTTTTTTTTTTTTTGACCTAACTTTTTTCTTTGTTTTCAAGCACTCCATATGAGTGCTTGTGTTTTCAGGGCCTCTGTCATCTACCGGTTTATGTTGCTTCTTTTCCCTCCAACCCCTTCCCTCGTCGTTACATCTCCCTCCCTCGCCCCTGATTCATCTTACCCCCATGCACCCCTGCCCCATTTCTCTCCACCCCCTGGTATCTATTTCTTCTTCCCCCATCTGCTCATCCCTGATTCTTGTTCTCCTGAGGTATTATGGGGCAAAGGTGGAGTAAACTCGTGCTAGCCAGGCTCTGCCATTTGTTAACTTTTCTTCCTGCCTCATCTTGTAGCCGCCGTTACTATTATCAAATTGTTGCGGCGCAGTGTTTGTGCTTTTCAGGCTTGAGAATTTGTTTGTCCTATTTCTTTTATGCTGCTATGCTTGCTCTAGCATATGTAGGAAACCCCACAGCGCCCATTAAAGGAACTACGCATATATTTATAGGAGCTGACGTACGTAGTGTGTTAGATATTAGGACCGTCTGTGAAAATATTTTTATAGATGTTATTTAGTAGGGGAGTATATCTCACCGTACTTCCAGAACCGTGTTTTTTTTTTTTTTTAAACATATCTCACTTTAAACGAAGGGACAAAAGCGTTTAGTTTGAAGGTTTAAAAGACATCAGCAAGGTAACCTTTGTGGATAGCGCCTGTTTTGAAATATGCTATGCTACATACATTTGGATGGCTCATTTAATCCATCCATATAGCGCAGACGTGCTTTTGGAATCTTTGACAACACTGAGATGCTTGTTCATAGTAGAGTTCTGTGGACTTAGAACTTCCATAGTTTCCAGGACACACTTCGGATAGAGGAGCCGGGTTAGAATGAAGTAATGATTGCATTGCCTAATGAAGAGTTGTGTTCAGTAGCGCCGGCTAGACCCTATTATGTACTTCTGTAGGGTACTATGCACATGTATGAGGACTTAGCAGATTGTTTGTTTTATTCTTTTCGGGTGCACGGTGTATGAAGTGTTGGTCATCGTTGGCAGCTGCAGATCTGTGTATTTTTATGACCAACACCGCCCCCACTTTCCTCCCCTGCTTCTCAGGACACTTTGATTTCACATATATAACATAATATTTGTTTTAAAATCGGTATTTGTTTGTAGACAGTAAACAGAACGTCCTTCTTTTTCACCTCAGCCTGAAGGGACTGCACCGTGGCAGTGTGTGTGACGTCAGCGTGCAGAGCCACATTACCAAAGATGCAGTCAGTTTTTCGCCATCGTTTGACTGGAGCGCTAGCTGTAAATGATGACCATCTGCTATATGGGAAGATATGGACGGGTATACGTGGGGGATGCTGCCACTGACACTTTGCATTAACCCCTTGACAGCTTAAGTGACCCTGCCAGATACTTTAAAGGGCATCACAGTCAAATGATTTATTTAAGATTTCCTTTGTATGTAATGTTCTCTCTTTACTGAGTCTGTTTTGAAGGAGTAGCTTCCCTGTTTCTTTTTAAACATTCTTTGGAGTACAGGGGCCACTATTTTCAGCATGAAAAGTTTGTATGTTTCACCTAGATCTGCAGGAACAAAATCTGACTACAATGTCTTTAACCATGATGATAATGATTATTATTGTAATTACTATCATTATTCGTAGTAATAGTAGGAATGGTAGTAAATGCAGTATTATTGTTATTGTCAATATTGGTAATAATAATAATACATTTGATCATGATAAAAATTGCTTTAAAGCACTCAAATACCAACAGAGATAAGCAGTGACTTAGGAGAAGGAAATAAGTTGAATTTTCTTCAGGGAAATAAACTATTATCTCACTTCCAGAATTGCTTTCTCCTAGTCAATATAATGTTAATATTAATAATACCTTGATTTTATATGTAGCACCGAGTACCTACAGATTGTCATTTTATGGCACTGTGAATGACAGATGTTTGTATTACTCCACTCATTGTTGGTCGTTTTATTAACCTTGAAAGAATTAAAGACTGAGTCAGTCCTGCTGGGATTTACATGTGTGACGGGCAGGTGTCCCAAGATCCCTCAAGTGATTTCACACATCAGCCACAACATGGCAGAGATACAACTTTTGTAGCATAGTTTCAGGCACCTGACAGTGGACCACAGTGCCCTTGATGACACTTGCTATTTACAATATGCGAGGGATGAAAACAAACGCGTTTTCTTTTTTTGTCAAGCTAAAGTTTTAGACCAGGGCAACAATGGCAAACTGTTTTCATACTATCACTGCTGTGTTTCTCACAGGAAATGGGGAAAATAAAAATGTTGATCATACTTTGTCCCTAGGGGATAGCTGGTACCTTGTAGGGTGAGGGCCTGACTAACTGAATGTCACACACACACACACACACACACACCTGCCTACACACCTGCCCACAGGGGCAGGGCCTGCTGCTGGGTTCCTTGTTGTGTACAGCACAGCAAGTGTTGTCGAACGCATCCATGGCGCGCGCATGGCGTCAGTGAAACAACTATTTGCAGTCAAAATCAAGTACATTGCTATAATAACAACCGGCCCTCAGGGGGATGTCCACTGACAGGTGTTTTTGTTCTACTGTTTACAAGGAAAAGTCGAGAAGCTTCTTTACTTAGTGGCCTGTGACTCACTATACTGAATCCTCTGACTTGACTCGAGGCTGGGCCGCATAACTCATCAGTTCTAGACAACTCTCTTCCCCTCCACTTTTATGACGTTCAGTGCAGCCAATGCTTTAAAATGTTTGTTCGTTGTAGAACATCCAAGTAAGCAAATCCTGCTTTTAGGTGCAGCCGTCGCTTTCATTTTGTCACTCCGCACATTTATAGCTGCTTTTAGCAACACGACTTTAAAGGATTCATAACTTATCTTTTAAAAAATTGCACAGTATTACTTTTGCCTTTTCACAGCGCCACCCTTATATCCTAGAAAATAGTTAGCTGTTACGGTGCTGTATCCCCCCAGGGTCTGCTAATGATTATAGGTTTCCAGAGCCTTGGAACTGTGTCTCAGCCAGGGGCAACGCCAGCAATAAATCTGTAGGTGTATTGAATTAAACAAAAACGTTTTGTTTGGATTACTTAAATTGATATCAGCCACTGATAATTACTCTGAGCATCTTGGCCCTGCCCTAAAATGAAGCGACCACCCCGAACTAGCTAGTTTCCCTGATAAGGAAGCTCATACTGGTTTCAGCTCAGTTAGGCCTCGGAGTGATGTTCAGCTTGAGTCCTGTGACTCCGTGAACACTGGATCCAAGCCTGGGCGTACCTGTTGCACTTAGGTTGTCACACCGAGGAAAACAAAAGAAGTGATGGGTGGATTGCTTGAAGTAATCTCGGGCATTAGCTTTCTAGGGTGGTGTGTAGTTCATCATTTTCAGTCCACCCCGCCACCTGAGGCAGGAGCCAGCCATCTGCAAATCGGTCTTGATCTTGCTCTAATAGGAACAGTCCACCCTGAACTGTCAAGCCAAGTTCTATCTGAGAAGAATACAAGCAACCCCAGAGAGGGCTTAGGGGAGTTAAGCCGAAGTTAAGCAGGGTGCAGCTGGAGTTCTTTGGCACAGTGAGCAAGGGGTCCACATATGGGTACTCTTGTAGCACCTAGAAAGTCACACTGGGGCAAACACAAAAGTGATGTATGGAGCGAATGAAATAATATCTGCCATTAAATACTCTGGGATGCAATCTAGTCCATCATTTCTTGTGTATCATAGCACCTCTGACAGGAAAGAGCCATATGCAAATCAGTCTAAGTGTTGCTGAACAGGAAAAGTCCAGCCAAAACTGTCAAGCCAGTTTACCTCTGACTGGAAACACAAGCAACCCCAGAACGGTTTCAGCCAAGTTAGGCCTCATCAGTGAAGTATATCTTGAGCCTGGGGGCGCAATAAGCAAAGGAGCCATGGGTAGGCATTCCTGCCACACTTAGCACGTCACAGGAAAACAAAAACATGAAGGGTAGAATGCTTTAATTAATATCAGCCACAGGTAATTACTATGGGTTGCATCCCAGTTCATTCTGGTGGACTGAGATGCAGTTCTGCATAATTACTAGTGGCCGAAATAAATGTACGTATTCCACCCATCACGTTTTTGTGATTGACAGCAGCAGGCGCAGTAGCACCGAGCCCAGAGGCATGTGGCACCCACTGAAACCTGGTTATTGCTCTATTTTAATGCCCAACCATAGGCTGGGGCGGGAGAGAAAGGGAATTGCGCTTTCTTGCATAGGGGCACATGGCACCCTTACAACGCCACTGAAAAGGTATTAACCAGTAGGGTTCACAGCTTCTGTTGTGTAAGAAAATACTAAAAGAACTGCCATCAAATATAAAACATCTTTTTATTGTATTATTTTACATCCATGAAGGAATGCATGCAGCCACATGTTAGCAGTCCTTGCAGTAAGGCCTTTTTAAAGAGAATTCTTTTCATTTTTTTTTATTTTTTATTAAATGTGCAAAGGCAGACTTTCCTAGTCTACATTCCTCTTACGGGATCTTGTTAAGTGCAAGAGTTCATCTATGCCCTTATCAGGCCTGCATGAGATTTTAATTTTGCAGATTAATCGGAGTAAATTCTGTAATTTCTTTATTATGATTGTGATGCAAAATTACACAATTACACCCACTCTAAGAATTTAGAGTAATTTGGGGAAAAATGTTTAGCAGAAGAGCACAGGAACAGAGCGCAAGCACCTGCTGGCTACTACTGTTCATATTCTGTTTCATTTGGTGCTATTTTCTTAGCACATGATGCATTTTCTGGCCCATTCTATGTGTGAAGGTGCATTTTAAGCTAAGAAAATAGCACGAAATGCTGGGTTCTGCTCCTCGCTTAATTCCATGCAATCTTGCAAAACTTTGCAGTAATTTGCATAATTAGGCTACAGCAAACTTCACAAGTTACCACGGCCCTTAGTTTTTATTTGTATATGTTCTACAAGTGTAAATATACTCGGAAGGTAATGTGGTTGGTGTTGCCACAGAAGCTGCATCAGGAGAATGGAGCAATAAAGCCTTTTGAAAAACAGTGATGATTAATTGACACGAGGCACTATTATGCAAGGCAACCACCACAAACCAGTTAATAAACTGAGCACAGAAAAGTGCTTTCAGATTCTGCACACCCTAAGGAATCCAGAGGTAAGAATGGGCTTCACTGTGCCAGATTAACTGGTTAAGAAGCCTGATGAAAAATACATTTTGTTTCTTTATTAGATAGAATTTTTCCCAAACGAGAAATTATTAGAATGCCTTCCTTGCCGTGTGGCATTTTCTCAGCCTAAAATGTACATGGAGGGTCCGAATGTAAGGAGGCAAATAGGGAAATTAAATTCAGAGTGATCCGGGTATACGCTGCGAGCCTGATTCGTCCAGAGAGGGCTACATCAGCTATCGGTAGGTTAGACACTGCAGGTGGTGGTTCGACGCACTACCCACCAATATCTTAACTCAATTCACACACTATTATACCAACTTGTATGCCACAGGAAGGAGCACAGATGCACACGAGATCAACATGTCCTTAAAGCTAAACAGGCATGGGTGGGGGCAATGAAGGTAGAAGCCTCATGCTCTCCCATTGCATTGGAGAAAATCAAAAATGTGATATATTATGAGTAATGGCGGAGCCTTGAGCAGCAGTGCACTCCAGTGGTGTTTTATCAGGAGTTTGTGGAGGAGCTTGCATCTTTCATATTAGAAATGTGCTAGGAAGTACATCAATGTGTCATAGGGGAGAGGTAAGCCCCTTAGATATATGGACTGTCTCAAGTACTTGACCATGTGCGGTGGCCAGGCTAATGTTTTGATTCTCTTCTTCTGCAGCACTCACTCCTATCTATTCACCATGCCACGTAATTCCACTACAGAAGTAGACTACACACCACACAATACCACCCCACACAATTCCACAACTAACAATTCCAATTCAAACCACATAATTCCACTCCACATACATCCACAACACTCCAAACAAAAACACATAGGTAAAATGCATTACCATTTAAAACACCAATAGCTCTAACTCTCGCAAATGCAAGACCTATTGCATTGTAAATGCTCGTTCTGCTCTGTTTTTGCCTTACTGCTCTTTTCTTGCCATATTGCCTCTTTCTGCTCTTCTGCCTCTTTCGGCTCTTTTTTGCCTCTTTCTACCCGTTCTCTGCACTTTTGCCTTTTTTCTATGCTATTGCCTTTTTTTACACTCAGTTTTTGTCTCTTTCTGCTCTTTTCTTGCCTTTTTACCTCTTTCTGCACCTTTTCCCTCCTGCTCATTCTTGCCTCTTTGTCTTTCTCTGCCTGTTTTCTGCATGTTTGCCTCTTGCTGCTTCTTATTGCCTATTTGCCTCATTCAACTCATTTTTTGCACTTATGCCTCTTTCTGATATTTTTTTTCCCTCATTCCAATTGTGCTCCTTTGTTGCCTTGTTTCCTACCCTTTCCAACACCCCCCGCCCCACAGAGGTGCCTACAAAGCAGCCCTTAGTGACTAAAACTGGCAAATCAAGGAAGCAAAGAGAGCCCACATCAACACAGCAGCCAACTGCATGAAAGAACCATTTGAAATAGTCAAAGCATACTCCAACCCGCAAGCCACAGAACACAATCTACCCTTCCCAAGAAATCTGCGACACCCTCTCGGACTACTTTCACAGCAAGATTGCCATCATTTACAACAACTTCGACTCACAGTCCTCGACCAACCAGTGCAAACCAGCCGGATGATCACCATATTGACACTGCTCACCACATAAACCACCTCAGTCATCATGTCATCCATCCACTCCGGAGCACCCACTGACCCATGCCCCCACCACCTTTTCAACCTCTGAACCAATCACATCAGCACGGAACTCACCAGCATCCTCAACACCTCATCACCACAGCAGTCTTCCTGGGCAAATGGAAAGGCACAGAGATCGGACTCCTCATAAAGAAGACCTTCAGCAAACTCAAAAATTAGCAGCAGATCTCTCTGCTCCCCTACCCTGCCAAGGTACTTGAGAAGGCCATCAATCAACAGCTCACTAAATACTTGGAACACAACAAACTGCTTGACATCTCCCAGTCAGGAGTCCGAGCCAACCATGGCATTGAGACTGCACTTATCAAAGCAACAGATGACATTAGGACACCCCTCGATCGCGGGGAGACTGCACCCTTAATCCTTCTCCACCTCTCAGCAGCATTCAAAACCATATACCAACACACCCTTATCACCAGACTCCACAGCATCAACATACAAGAGAACGCCCTCAACTGGATTGCCTCCTTCCTGACTGGACTTACTCAGAGTATCTTACTTCCTCCCTTTACCTCCGAATCCATGAACATCATATGCAGCGTGCCCCAAGGATCATCCCCCAACACCTACATCATCCCACCTTGCGGACATCGTCAGATCACACGGTGTCAACATCATATCTTATGCAGACGATACCCAGCTCATCCTCTTGTTCACCAAAGAACACCACCACCACCACCACAACCAGAACAAACTTCTCCGATGCCACTACCAGCATAGCCAACTAGATGAAAGCAAACTGCCTCAAACTCAACTCTGACAAAACAGAAGTACTGATCTTCGGAAGAAACGCATCTGTATGAGACCACAACTGGTGGTCAGTCCAACTTGGACCCACTCCCACACCAACAGATCACGCACAAGATTTCAGCATCATCCTCAACAGCAAACTAACTGACCATGAAATGACAAATCAACAGTCGCCACCTCCTGCTTCCTCATGCTCTGCAGATTCTTCAGATGGATCCCAGCCAACACCAGGAAAGCTGTCACCCAGGACCTCGTCACCAGCCACGTCGATTATGGCCTCGCACTCTAATCCAGCAGCTCCACCCAACTCATCAAAAGACTCCAGGCTATACAGATAGCAACAGCTATATTCACCCTGGACCTCCCCAAATGAGCCTACTTCACCTCCCACCTCAGAAACCTTCACTGGCTCCCCAACCAGAAGAGATGCCAGTTCAAGATCCTCATGCACACTTACAAGGCCGTACATGAGTTCTTGATCAAGGACTGGCCTAAATCAACCACAGATGGAACTACCACTAACCTGGCATTCACCTGCTCTCCTCCTCACTAGCCCTAGCCCCCGAATCAGTCACAGTGGGGGCATTCCTTCTCATACATCGCTGGCAATACCTGGAACAACCTGCCCCTCAACCTCCGAACAGCACCCTCCCTTGCGGACTTCAGAAAGAAACTCAAGACCTGGATTTTTGATGTAGACTTCATACCCCAGCACCCAGACATCCCCAGGGGTGATAGTGCTGCGCTCTACAAATACTGATTGATTGATTGATTGATAATGCCCCATCAGTCCCTCCAATTCCTATTGCTTCCTTTTTCTATTCCTTTCCTATCGTCCTTTTTTTTCTTCCCTATTGCTTTCCGCTCTCTCCTTTTTTTCTCCTCTTTTCTTCTTTCCTGCTTTCTCCCACTTGATTTTCCCCAACCAGAACCATTTCCCATCTTTCATTCTCTCTTCTTCTTACTCTAACACTGCACCATTTTCCAGTGTCCTTCTCTCTACTCAGTCTGGCTCTGTCTCGCTAACCCACTGCCAAAAGAGAATAGTCTTATTAGAAAATACAGACACATTTTTTAGCAGAAGATTTTCCAAGGTACAAGGCATGTTAAGAGAATGGAGGAGGCCCTGGTTTTGAATTAGACACTGTCTATTTGTTGAAAGGTGAATGCATGAACAGACACTCAGCAGGAGATGAAAACTTAACAATTTAAGTAGTCCAGTGACAGAAACCAGGGAACGTTACTAAAATAAGAAAGTTTAAAACAAGAGACCAAGAAAAGACAGTGAACGGGTTGAAGCTAAACTATCAGACTTAATAGGAGGAAGAGACCTATATTTTCCATCTTATGTTTAGGGTTCTCATATTTATGGTATTTTGTTTTTACATTTCTATATTTACCCTTTATTTTGCTTAGTGTAAAAAAATGAAACCACAATGGGTGTCTTTCCACATTTGTTTAACTGACAAATACTTAAGTATGTTTGAATGTCATTTATAGTATAATACAGTCATCTACAATGGACATTATTTCAGAACAGCTTAAAAAGCTGTACGGCTGTTTTTAGAAATGGGATATCTAGTTGGCAGTGGTTTGCACCCTGTCCTAGTAGGGACCCTCACTCTAATCAGGGATAGGGAGCCACACAGCTAAGATAACCCCTCCTCACCCCCTTAGCAGCTTGGAACGATCAGTCAGCCTTATCTCAGAGGCAATGTGTAAAGTATTTGTACACATCAACAGTAACACAGTAAAAACACCACAAAAGGACTCCACACCAGTTTAGAAAAATAGACAACATTTATCTGAGTAAAACAAGACCAAAAGGACAAAAATCTAATATACACAAGCAAAGATGTGAATTTTCACAGATTAAATCTTAGTAAAGCACTTAGAAACACAATAGCTCCAACTGGAGCTATCACAACATCTTGACAGTCATGTCCAACAGTCCAATGCCATTCACGAGGGAGTGCAGGCTGGTCACAGTCGCACGGAGCCTAGAAACAGTACCTTTTGAAAACAATGAGGAAATAGACATTGCACGGAGGTGAGGCGTGGTAGAAGCCAATGTGACGTTGGTTCCTTAACTGCTTCAGGGTAGGTGAGGCGTTGATTCCTTAACGGTGCAGGGGAGGTGACGTGACGAGGTGTCAGTTCTTCACAACAAGGCAGGGTGGATGAATCCAGAAGGTCAAGATGCGAGGCGTAAACTTTACGTTGTTGCGATCACACCATGGGGCCACAGGTAATGTGGCAGAGTCGGGTGTCACAGACGTCAGTGACACAGCACTAAGGACTCAGGATGTGGGGGGATTTCAGGGAAACTGCGGCAGCGTCTGGCCTGTAGTGTCAGTTGCGGTCATTGCATTCAGCAGGGACCATGGCTCCGGTGAAGGACAGTGGTGCGGAGTCTGATAGTGGCAATGTGCTTGGTTTCTTCTTGGTTGCACCAGCAGGCACTCCCAAGGGCTCGGGACTGGATATGGTGCCAAGTCAGGACTCTCAGCTAGAGAGCCCAGGTGCTGGCAGATGAAATCTTTGATGTCCCTGAGACTTTTCAACAGGAGGCAAGCTTAGTCCAATCCTTGGAGAACCTTTGGAAGCAGGATGTAGAAAGCAAAGTCCAGTGCTTTCACTCTCAGGACAGAGGCAGCAGGCCAGCACAAAAAAGGCAACATGCAGAGTGGCACTTCCTCCTATAGCATCCTGCTCTTTTTCCTGGCAGAATGTCCTCAGTCCAGAATGAGTCTATCTTTGTGCAGTCAGAGGTCCAGTAGTTGTACCCATTTCTGTCTTTGAAGTAGCGAACACCTCAAAGAGAAGGCTTTGTAGTGCACAATACCCTGCCTTTCCTGCCCTAGCTCCAGACACACTCTGGGGGGTTGGAGACTGCTTTGTGTGAGGACAGATACATCCCTATTCAGGTGCAAGTGCCAGCTCCTCCCACCACTGTAGCTGAGGAAGACCCATCAGGATATGCAAGGCACACCTCAACTCCTTTTGTGTGACTGCTAAGAGTGAATTCACAAATGCCCAACTGCCATTCTGACCCAGAAGTGTATTTCACAGACAGCCAAAGGCACAGAATGAGTAATCAAGAAAGTGCCAGCTTTCTAAAAGTGGCATTTTCAAACTTACAATTCAAAAAGCAACTTCAGCAAAAGATGTATTTTTTTAAATTGTGAGTTCAGAGACCCAAAACTTCATATCTGTATCTGCTCCCAATGGGAAATTGCACCTAAAAGATATTTCAAGGCAATCCCCATGTTACTTTATGGAAGAGCTAGACCTTGCAATAGTGAAACAAATTTAGCAGTATTTCACTATTGGGTCATGTAAAACACACCAGCACATGTCCAACCTTTTACATACACTGCACCCTCAATCAATCAATCACTGCATTTGTAAAGCGCGCTACATACCCGCGAGGGTCTCAAGGCGCTGGGGGGGGGGGGGGGGAGGGGTGGTACTGGTCGAAGAGCCAGGTCTTGAGGAGTCTTCTGAAGGCCAGCAGGTCCTGGGTCTGTCGTAGGATGGTGGGGAGAGTGTTCCAGGTCTTGGCGGCGAGGTAGGAGAAGGATCTGCCGCCGGCGGTGGTTTTTCGGATGCAGGGGACTGTGGCGAGGGCGAGGTTGGCTGAGCGGAGGCTTCGGGTGGGGGTGTGGAAGCTGAGTCGGTTGTTGAGGTAGGTGGGTCCGGTGTTGTGCAGTGCTTTGTGTGCTTTGATCAGGAGCTTGAAGGTGATCCTTTTGTTGACGGGGAGCCAGTGCAGGCCTCTCAGGTGGAGTGTGATGTGGCTGCGGCGGGGGACATCGAGGATGAGTTGGGCCGAGGCGTTCTGGATGCGTTGGAGTCGTCTCAGGAGCTTGTTTGTAATTCCTGATTAGAGGGCGTTCCCGTAATCAAGTCTGTTGGTGATGAGGGCCTGGGTAACAGTTTTTCTCGTGTCGAGGGAGATCCATTTGAAGATCCTGCGGAGCATACGGAGGGTGTTGAAGCAGGACACGGAGACGGCGTTGACTTGCCTGGTCATGGAGAGAGTAGAGTCGAGGATGACCCCCAGGTTGCGTGCGTGGTCCGTGGGTTCCGGGGCTGTGCCTAGTGACGTGGGCCACCAAGAGTCATCCCAGGCTGATGGGGTGGGTCCGAGAATGAGGACCTCCGTCTTGTCTGAGTTCAGCTTCAGTCTACTGTCCTTCATCCAGTCCGCTACGGCCTTCATTCCTCTGTGGAGGTTAGCTTTGGGGGTGTGGGGATCTTCGGTGAGGGATATGATCAGCTGGGTGTCGTCGGCGTAGGTATGATGTTGAGGTTGTGTTGTCGTGCGACGTGGGCGAGGGGGGGGCCATGCAGATATTGAACAGTGTCGGGCTGTGGGAGGATCCCTGTGGGACGCCGCAGATGATCTCGGTGGTTTTAGAGCGGAAGGGTGGGAGGCGGATGCTCTGGGTTCTGCCGGAGAGGAAGGATGTGGTCCAGGCCAGGGCCTTCTCTTGGATACCAGCGTCATGGAGGCGTGCTGATAGGGTGCGGTGGCAGACCGTGTCAAAGGCTGCTGATAGGTCCAGGAGGATGGGGGCGGCTGTTTCTCCTTTGTCCATCAGGGTCCGGATGTCATCAGTGGCGGCGATGAGGGTGGTCTCAGTGCTGTGGTTACTGCGAAAACCGGATTGGGAAGGGTCCAGGATGTTGTTGACTTCGAGGTAGCGGGTCAGCTGTTTGTTGATAATCTTCTCGGTCACTTTTGCCGGGAAAGGGAGCAGGGAGATGGGCCGGAAGTTCTTGAGGTCCTTGGGGTCCGCCTTAGGCTTCTTCAGAAGGGCGTTGATCTCGGCGTGCTTCCAGCTTTCTGGGAAGGTTGCTGTCTCGAAGGAACAGTTGATTGTTTTCCGGAGGTGGGTGCGATGGCTGCACTGGCTTTGTTGAAGACGTGGTGAGGGCTGGGGTCCGATGGGGATCCGGAGTGGATGGAGTTCATGGTTTTGATGGTGTCTTCGTCGCTGACGCTGGACCAGACGGTCAGGCGACTGGTGCGAGTGGTAGTCGCAGGGGTGGTGGACTCGGTGGTGGGTGCGGGGGGTCGGAGTTGAAGCTGTCATGGATGTCGGTGATCTTGCGGTGACAGAAGGTGACCAGGGAGTCGCACAGGTCTTGAGATGGAGGGATGTCGTTGGTGATGGAGCTGGGGTTGGAGAGTTATTTCACGATGCTGAAGAGCTCTTTGGTGTTGTGTGCGTTGTTGTCTAGGCGGTCCTTGAAGGCGGTCTTCTTGGCGGTCCTGATGAGTTGGTGATGTCTGCGGATGGCGCTCTTGAGGGCTGTGTGGTTGTCTCGTGTTCGGTCGTGGAGCCATTTCTTCTCCAGCTTCCGACAGGTGTGCTTGGAGATCCGGAGGTCCTCGGTGAACCAGGCGGCTTTCTTGTTGGTGTGGTTGGTTGTAAAGGTCTTGAGAGGGGTGAGGGTGTTGGCACAGTCGTTGATCCACTGTGTGAGGTTGGTCGCGGCGGTGTCTGGGTCGGTTTGGTCGGTGGGTGGTCTCAGGGCGAGGGCGGTAGTCAGTTGGTCCTCGGTGACCTTGCCCCAGCAGCGGCGTGGTAGCTGTTGGGTGCAGTGGTGTGTGGTGGGTTTTCTGAAGGTGAAGTGGACGCATCTGTGGTCGGTCCAGTGTGGTTCGGTGGTGTGGTTGAAGGAGATGTGGGGGCTTGCGGAGAAGATGGGGTCGAGCGTGTGTCCAGCGGCATGAGTGGGTGTGGTTACAAGCTGTTTGAGTCCAAGGTTGGCAAGGTTGTCGATCAGGGCGGTGGAGTTGGCGTTGTTGTTGTTCTCGAGGTGGAAGTTCAGGTCCCCGAGGAGGATGTAGTCCGTGGAAGCGAGGGCGTGGGTGCTGATGAGGTCGGCGATGGTGTCACTGAACTGTGGGCGGGGTCCGGGAGGTCTGTAGATGAGAGTTCCTCTGAGGGTGGTGTTGGGGTCGGTGTGGATCTGGAAGTGCATGTGCTCGGCGGTGGTGAGGGTGTCATCGGTGTTCGTTGAGATTTTGATGGAGTCTTTGTGGATGATGGCGATTCCTCCTCCCACTCCGTTTGTGCGGTCTCTGCGGGAGATCTTGTAGACCTGTGGGATGGCTGTGGCGATGTCTGGTGCTGAGGTGGCGTTCAGCCAGGTCTCCGTCAGGAAGGCGACATCGGGGGTGGTGGAGTCTAGGAGGTCCCAAAGTTCGATGGCGTTCTTGCGAGCGGAGCGGGTGTTGAGGAGGATGCAGCGGAGGTGGTTGGGTTCTCTGGCTGGTGGTGTGGAGGGTTGGATGCTGGTGAATCTGCAATTCCGGCAGGTGAAAGGCCCCTGGGTGTGTTTCGGGGTGGCCCGGTAGCAGGGGTGGTCTCGTCTGGTGTTGAGTGCGTGGAGGGTGCTTGCGTCGTAGTGCAGTCTGGCGTTGCGGGGGTGCGGGTTCCAGGGGTTTTGGTGCTGGGTGCGGTCCAGGCGCAGACGTGCTTGCTTTAGGCGCGCCATCGGCGCGCCCGCTTTGCGGCCTCCATATGAGGGCAGAGGGAGGGAGGAGCAGCTGGGAGGTGGGAGCGGGGCGGCCAATGGGAGTGAAGGGGGCGGGGCAGCAGGGGCTCAGCAGCAAGCGAAAAACCCGGGGGAAAACCCGGGGAAAAAACGGCGGGAAAAGACGGCGGGAGAGGGACAACCGAGCACAGGGGTACAGAAAGCAAAACACAGGGGCACAGAATGAAAAAATGAAGTGGCTCAGAAGCCAAGCGCATGGGTACAGAAAAATGGGAGCGAGTAGTCAGGCGGCAAAAGCGGCAACGGAGGTTCAACCCACAGGGGGCTGCGTGGCAGATGGGGGGAGCGACCTGCCTGGTGACAGGGTCAAAGGTCGCTCCCTGCTCATGGGGCTGCCTTGTGCCTACCTTAGTGGTGGCTTATATGTAGTAAAAGGGAAGACTTCAGCCTGGCAAGTGGGTGCACTTGCCAGGTTGAAATGGCAGTTTAAAACTGCTACTCATGTGAGTGGCACAATCAGCGCTACAGGCTCACTGGGAGTATTTGATTAGGGACTTACTAGTAAATCGAATACTCCAATCATGGATACAGCAATCACCAATACCAGTTAGACAGAGAGCACTGGTACTTTAGCACTGGTCTGTAGTGGTAAGGTCCTGAGAGTCCCAAAGCCAGCAAAAACCTAATTCAGCACAGGATCAAAAGCAGGAGGTCAGAAGCCAACACGTTTGGGGATAACCCTGCAAAAAGGGTAATTTCCAACACAACCCCCTCTCAGCCTAAAGGCAGGGTAGGTCATTCAATACCTTGCTGGAGTTGCCTGCTTAGGGCAATAAAACCTAGACAGTGGCCCAATACTGCAGGAGCTCTTGCCAGTTCTGCGCCTCTCTGAACCCAGGCGGATCCCTCTGTATACACTCTCAGGGCTCACTGAACAAACCCAGGGGGAACCCTTCTCCTCACCTGTGGACTCCATCTGTGCAGCACTTAACCTTACCTTGCTCACAGATGCATCCCAGTAGGCAGACAGTACCACCAGACCGAACAGTGTGATGTGGCCCATTCCACGTCTTAGGTCTTACTTAGGTCCCCCAACCAAGGGAGAATTCTGACACACAGACAACACCAACAGAGGCCACCGACAACTGTCCGTGTCAAGAGCCAGGCCCCAAGCCATTCCAGGGACTGTAGCCACTGTGGTTTTGATAATTGGGGGCAGTAACCACAGGTGCCTTGTTCCATTTTTCCCCACCCCCCGCTAGTTCAAGAGTGGTATCCTGAGACTGGTCACTCAACTTAGGGTCTATGCCCTCAGGCTGAGCAAAGGACAGGGATGGGTTCTTCCTCCTCCTGTCCCTCTTGCTGGGGTCCTGTACCTTCTGCCTTGTAGTGTTGCCCCCAGAAATCTGACCTGTTAGAGCGCCTTTGGCAGCCGTCCTTCCAGTTTCCCCTGACACCAGGGGCAGCTCATTCCCCAGAGCATCTTTGGACTAACTATGATCCTTCTTTGGGTAACCTCCCCACTCCACTCTAGGGACACCAGAGCGACAGGGCAGAAAAAGTCCAGCACATGGGCTGGAGTCATTCTTCATACCAGGCATGTTTACTGCCCTGAGTAACCTAGCATTTCCACAACCATGGTCTGGCTAGTGCCATTTTCCCTCAGAGCAGTGACTGGGACCCCCTTCACTTTTACCTGGTAGAAGTGATGATTCCCAATCTCATGGATCACCAACTCACCCTCTGACTTCACTTCCCAACTAAGGAAGATTACAGCATGATATGTGATCTGGCCCCTGAAATTATCTGCCCCTAAATCCACATTGGCCACAATTGTAGAGAGGCCACCAGTAGGGGTTTTCTTAGGGCAGACAGAATCCCTGTTCTAGTGTCCTACCTGAGAACACTCAAAGCAACGGGGTAAAAAATAGGGTGCCCTGGGCCACCACCCACCAGAACCTCCCTCCTTCCTGTCAAAAGGTACATGAGAACCTTTTTATCCCACCTTATCCTGGGACCTATCTCTCACTTGACCTTCCCTCTTTCTTCTGTTGGGGACCATGCCCACCATTGGCTGAGTCTTACACATACAACTTCTTTTGGGCCCTGGTGCTGAGTCAGCAGTCTGCCTTCTTGACAAGCTTCTTGGGGTCAGTAAGCTTGCTGTCGATCAAGTGCTGGAGCAACTCTTGAAAATGACTAGACAAGTGCTCCCATGCAATCAAAATGTACAGCCCCTGATAGTTTGTTACCTCGCTGCCCTTCACTCAACCACAAGTATTCTGCAGAAAGAATCGACATACTCCTCCCAAGTTTGGGACCCAAGTTTAGTACTCCCCCTAAACTTTACTCTGTAACTCTCTGGGGTGAGACCATAAATCCTAGGCAGGGCATTCTTCATGGCAGGGTACCTCATCCTATCCTCTTCTTCTAAAGCAAACACTGTGTCCCTCCCCTCCACTGAGAAATACTTCCATAGGCCTGCCCCCCAATCTCTTTCAGGGACTCTGTGCAGCATCAGTGCCATCTCATAACCTCTGCTCCATGTCGTCCCCCACAACAAAATCCTTAACCACATCCTTGGGTATATGTACTTTCTCCTCAGACTGCACTGTACAACTGCTGCCACCATCTGTGCTGGACCTGCTCTTTAGATCCAGCTCCTCCAAGCTCAGCTCTTGAGCTAAAAATATTTTCTTTTCCTCTATGGTGATTTTTCTCTTTCTCTCCCTCTCTTTCGAACCTGGCTAGTTCCAACTGAAACTCCATCTCATGCTTTAGCCTGATCTTCTCCAGCTCCATTTGGAGCCTCCTAGCCTCCTGCCTGTCCTCCAGCTCCTCTGGGAACAGACCTCTTGAGGAAGCCTGCTGCTTGCCCTGAAAGATGCCCTCCTCCCAGACATATCCTGATTGTCCATCAAATCATCAGGCATGTTTTCCTCCTTTCCCTCCACAGTAGTATTCTCCTCCTCCCCTATGTGCTCATCAGCCTCCTTCGCTGCCAACCAGTTCCTCAGCACCTTTTGATGCTCCTCCTTTTTGGGCCTTTAATAAGATATCTAAGCTCCTTGCAGAACTTTTTGAGCTGAGGCACCAAACAGGTCTCCAACCTCTCCTGCGTAAACACCAGCTCTGCAGCTTTAACTGATGGCTCACCAGACTAAAGCATGATTGTGAATCAAACTCAAATGTTGCCAAAAGGGAAAATTCAAACCAGTATGTTTGAGTGTAATGGTCTGTAAAATGGAGGTAGTGTACACCAATCACTGGATGTAAAGTACAAATAAATTGTATTTTGCATAGCGCTTAGAACCCCTGATGAGGTGTACGTACAAGTCAAACACTCACCACTGATCACCGATGTTAGAACTGGGGTCTCTAGTTGGCAGTGGTTTGCACCCTGTCTAAGTAGGGACCCTCACTCTAGTCCAGATAAGAGAGTCACAAAACTAAGATAACCTCTGCTCACCCCCTTGGTAGCTTGGCACGAGCAGCCATGCTGTTTTCAGAGGCAATGTGCAAAATATTTGTACACACACAGTAACACAGTGAAAACACCACACCAGTTTCCAAAAATAGTCAATATGTATCTGAGTAAAACAAGACAAAAACTACAAAAGTCCAACATACACAAGCAAAGATAGGGCTTTTCAAAGATTAAATCTTAGTAAAGCGTTTAGAAAAACAAGCGCTCCAACTGGAGCTATCACAAAGCCTTGACGGAGTTGTCTCCAACAGTCTGACGCCACTCGTGAGTGTGGGCTGGTCATGGAGTCACACAGGTCCTAGGTACGGTACCTTGGAAAACAATGAGGAAACAAAGATGTTGCACAGAGTCTGGGAGGTGAGGCGTGACTGGAGTCGGTACGGCATCGGTTCCTTACAGATACTGGGAAGGTGAGGCTTCTGTTCCTTGCTGCTAGGCAGGGGAGGTGAGGTGTTGGTTCCTTATGGGTGCAGGGGAGGTGATGCAGCGTCGGTGGTGAGGTGTTGGTTCCTTACGACAAGGTGGAGTCGATGAATCCAGTAGGTCAAGATACTATGCATCAACTTTACGGTGTCACTATCGCATCACAAGGCCACAGGTGTTGCAGCGGAGTTGGGTTTCTCAGACATTGGTGACACGGCACTCGGACTCAGGCTGTGGTGGGACTTTGGAGGTGCTTACGTGTTGTCAGGCCTGCAGCGTTGGTCACAGTTGTTGAACTCTGCGGGGACCGCGTCTCCTGTGGAGGCAGCAGCGCAGAATCGGATAGTAGCGCCAGTTCCGAAGTGGCTCTGGAGTGGATGTGCTTGGTTTCTTCGTGGCTGCACCAGAAGGCACTCACAAGGACCTAGGTATTTGGTTTGGCACCACGTGGCAGGTAAGGACTCTCAACAAGAGAGTGCAGGTGCTAACAGATGAAATATTTGATGTCCCTGAGGCTTCATAACAAGAGGTAATCTCAATCCAAGCCCTTGGAGAACCTTTAGAAGCAGGATGTAGAACGCTAAGTCCAGTCCTTACACTTCTAGGACAGACGTACCAAGCAGCAGGCCAGCACAACAAAGCAACAGGCAGAGTGGTAGTTCCTCCTACAGAATCCAGCTCTTCTTCCTAGCAGAATTTCCAGTACAGAAGGATTCTAACAGTGTGGGGTCACAGTTCCAGTACTTATACCCATTTCTGCCTTTGAAGTAGGCAACCTCCAAAGAAAAGTCTTAGTTGTGCACACAACCCTGCCTTTCCTGCCCTGGCACCAGACACACTCCAGGGGGTTGGAGACTGCTTTGTGTAAGGACAGGTACAACCCCATTCAGGTGCAGGTGTCAGCTCCTCCCGCCACTCTAGCTCAGGAAGACTCATCAGGATATGTGGGGCATTCCTCAGCTCCCTTTGTCTGAGTGTCTAGAGTGAATTCACAAACAGCACAGCTGTCATCCTGACCCAGACATAGATTCCACAGACAGCAAGGGGCACAGAATGGTTAAGCAAGAAAATGCCCGCTTTCTGAAAGTGGCATTTTCAAACTCACATCTTTCGGTAAAGTTGTTTTTTGAATTGTACTTTTAAAATGTGAGTTTAGAGACCTCAAACTCCATGCCTCTAACTGCTCCCTATGGGAAATGACACCTACAAGACATTTCAAGGCAATCCTCATGTTACCCTCTGGGAGAGATGGGCCTTGAGATTGTGAAATACTGCTAAATTTGGTTTTCACTATCAGGACATGGAAAGCACATCAGTACATGCCCTACCTTTTTATTACCAATGGGGCTGCCTTGGGCTTACCTTAGGGATAACGTACATGTAGTAAAATGGAAGATTTGGGCCTGGCAAGTGGTTGTACTTGCCAGATTGAAATGGCAGTTTAAAACTGCACACACAGGCTCTGCAGTGGCAGGCTTGGGGCATGTTTGCAGGGGTACTCGTGGGTGGCACAATCAGTGCTGCAGACCCACTTTAGAATTTGATTTACAGGTCCTGGACACACCTGATGCACAATACTAGGGACTTACTGGTAAATCAAATAGCTTGTTTCTCAATTCTTTGAGGTAACTCAGACAGAGGGATATGTTCTGCTCTGTATCAAACTGTTAACACGCCCCTTTATGATATTTTATTACACATCAGGATTCGTTTTAGGCCAATGAATCTTTTGAATCAGTTGAGAGACACCTTAGGACGAGATAGCTAATCAATATATCAATCAATACATCAATAATGTCATCAATATTTATCACGACAATGCATTTCACTTTAGTCAAAGTCATTAATCAATTTAAAGACACTACCATGACCTTTCAGCCATGAATAACCACAACTTGATTAGTAGAATTTTATGAGTTTTATTCCCTATTGCTTACAATTCTAATATCAGATATGTCAATCTCAAAACCAAGAAACATAATAGCATAGTCACGATATGGCAACTTTAAGGCGAGAATTACAAACATCAGAACATAACACGGCGTGAACATAGATCAAGTTTAGCAGAGTGTCAATAACGCGTCAGTTCAACAAAGCATAGTCTCGGTCGTTTGTCTATTTGCGTCAGTTTTGGTGAACACCTGTCGTAACCTCTGATAAGCATTCGCATGTTGGGCTTCATGCAAAACAATTTAGAACACTAATTTGGAAAACATCTAACTAAGGTCTTTGTCAAAGTAAGCAGTTGGTACCTAGAAAGGAAAAGCAAACAGACAAATCACAAATGCATTGTCATAATTACCCTCCAAGGTTTAGGTCAGCGCACAGGTTCAGTCTTCGTCTTCAGGACATCAGTCAATTCGCCATTAGTCAAAACTCCGCTCCGGGGCAAAAAGGGGCACTTCCCTCATAAGGAGGTAAAGTGTAAAATGGACAATTCTAAGGGCGAGGATGGTTTTAAGTAAACCAACAAGTCACCAAACAGAGTGACAGAGTTTCTGGATAAAATCAATAGCATTCCCTAACCCACCTAAATGACTCCCGTGACATGGGTTTTTATCCCTTTGCCAATGTACATTCCCCCAAAATTCTATTGGACATTTGTTATACCCCACTATCTTTAACCTATCAGAAAGTACATTAGGTAGCCCAACTCTTCACCCAATATTATTTTACAAGTCTTTGATTGGTCTTCATAATTGACGTCTTCCGAGGTGGCATGTCTGGTATGATTTCATCTTTCTATAATTCTTTGCACATCTTTTGGTCAGCAGTTCCATTGTCTTCAACGGTTTGAATGACCTTGTACATTACATTATTCTAATTTGAAGAAAAAGAACACGCAGGATCATGCCCCTTTGTGAGTCAGCAAACTGCAAAATAGAAAAATGCATTTAATATGAGAGCCAAGCAGCTAAGCTTCGGCTCATGCTAACTTAAGGCCTATGAGGATTTCAGCACAGATTCAATAACGCAATCATTAGTACAAACTTATTTAAACGTAATATAAACATTTTGGTCATCATTATTAATCTACGTATACATTGGTGGCCACTCCCTGTGGTAACAATTCAAGTGCACGTCTAAGCAAAATTACTATCATTATAGTTTCTATGCAGCATTATCACACATTGATTTCATAAACATTTCATGTTAATATAGATTATATAAGCTACGCTCTCTCAATACCATCATTTGGATGAGGAAGTGTGGATAAAAGATTAGATCTAGGATTAATTTTGGCGATGGGTAGTAGGTAATAAGGGTTTTTTTAACTAGTCAGGGCCCCTATAGGTCTTAGGTTCTGGCATATCCTTATTTTTTTGGTGGGGGCTGGGTAGGAACCAGCAGGGGTAGAGAGGGCGTGGATCAAAACATGTTTACCCACAATTGAATAGATTTAAAGGTTTCCCTTTTCTACCTTACACTGAATTCAGTTATTCCAGTAAATAACATGTCTTGTATGAGCAGAAACTACAGATATTTTGCTCCTTTCTATTGGAACAATGTAAGTAATTTTAAAACAGTTGCCTAAACTGTGAATTAATTTTGGGAATACTGCGTTGAAGTTCCTCGTCACACCCAAGACCCTAAATGTAGCAAAGGCATTTTTTAAATCCTGCCTTAATACCAATGTATCTGGAAATGCAATGCTCTTTTTGGTGCTAGGTTCCAGTGAAGAGTAAAGACAATTTATAAAAATACTGCTGGGCTATTGAGACTCTACTTTATGCACAATAATAAAATAACCTTAATTTTAAGCTTGTTCTAGAAATAAAAACTTTATCTGGGCCCATTTAATTGGCGCCCACCTCTAGTACTGGAAAGTTAACAGTGAAGCCCCAGATCAGTTAATTCTATCCCATCCTGGAATTTGGGAAAGATTGAACAGCAGACGACAGATAAACTATTAGTGTGTACAAGACCACTGCAATTACAGCAAGCACTTGCAAAGACAATAGACTTTTATAATAAGAGTGCAAATCTATTGGCTTTGCCACTGAGTGTTTGTAAAGCGATGTTAAAAATTAAAAGGTAAAAAGGTATCTCAAAACAATACATTGAATTCAATATTTTGAGTCTTAATAAATGCCATGGTTTACTTTTCAAATACTTTTCACTCTGGAAACTGTGAGAAGAATTTAAATAAAATAAGTGCCAGTGTTTAAAGGCAAACACTTGCCATGACCTATTTTATTTCTCTAGGACTCTCAACTGAAACAAAGGGGAAAGCCACTTGCTCTGCACCACCCCTCACCCCTCGTGTCACAAATACTGTCTTTCTGTGTCAAAGCTTTACTTATATGCAACATGTAGAATGCAGGAGATAGAACAATCCTGATAAAGTCTGCTCTTTAGTCAAACTACGAAAAAGTGTCGCTTGTATAAAGTCTGTCTGAGAACATGAAAAACTAGTCCATATTCCATCCCTAAGGGGAGGACTACGGAGTCAGTCCAGACTAGGAAACAGGTGTAAGTGGTTGACGTTTCAACCCAAAATTAGAAGCCAATTGTAATATTAACAGTGCGTCTTCATCAGGACAAAAGGTATGTGAAAGAGGCAGCCTTTAAAAAAAACATAATAATATTATTAAATTTTCTAAGCAGTCGCTGACCTCCTGAGGATGCTTTGCGAACCCCCATGGGTCCCCGGACCACAGGTTGGGAACCACTGACTCAGCCCATACTAAGACGCATCAAAACCTGTATTTCTTTGCACACGGGAGTGGCCGAATCCTCAATTAGTCTGCAACCTAAGTATGGAAAAACAAATTAGTTACAAAGTTGCTATCTCCAGAAATGATTAGAAAAACCAAAGTAACAAACACTCACCCTGAGAGTAACATTGAGGCTGCTGTGCAACATGGCTTAGCATTTAAAACCATATAAGCGATATGACGAGGCCAGCAGTAGCCACGTCATAGTGCATTTATTTATTTATTTTAATTGCCGGTCATGCGTCTCAGAGGGAGAGTGTTCAACACAAGGGTGTAGATGAGGCTCCTTCTGCCCTCCCACCAGCAATAAAAAACCAAGCATTTGCAATGCAGTGGATCTCGCAATTGCGAGAGTTAGAGCTATTGTATTGTATTGTAATCGTATTTATATAGCGCTTACTACCCCTGACAAGGCGTCAAAGTGCTTTTCGATGAGTAGCACGCTACTCCGGAGCCCAACAAGAATTAGTGATGGATTAGTATCGTTAAATAATGAGTACAGTTTTAGTATTATTATGAGTTAATTTGAGCCGCGGATATGAGAGTTTGTTAGTTAGACTGGAGTAATGGAGGGGTGGCAATGTAAATGACTTTGGGACCTTATAAGTATTTAGACATGTAGCACATTCTCCTGACATCAATGTTTGTGGTAAGTATGAGATCTGCATTAAGCTTGCCAACTCAAAGTGTAGTCCTAAAAAAAACCAAAGGTGTTTGTCACGCACAACTGGGTCAGGTTCAAGCATGGAAGAAGCTTTGCAACTCTGAAACAAAGCCCTGAGCCCTGCAGTCATTGCAGCAGCACAGGTCATCCCACTTCATGCAGAGAGGCCATGCAATGCTGTACATTCGTGCTGTGTGCCCGCCCATACTGACACGGCACCACCCAACTTGAGCTTTCTACAACCCAAGGTGTCACTCTTGTTCACTCTCAAAACAGCAATGTGCTTTTCATTGGAGTGCCCAAAAACAAAGCACCCCGTGCTCACTACAGCGCTAGTTCCTTTTTCAGTCAGAGACCCACATCCTACAAGTGAGCAAAAGTGGGTCCCCATGCCTAGCCAGTAACAAAAAACGCAGTTCTTGAAATGCCGAGGAGATCTCCTCTTGGCTCCACACATCTGATGCGGACGTGTATAGGGCATAACAAGGTAACCCTCACAGTTTTTATTTGATAAAAGACCCTATTTTACAACCACCTAGAGCACATCGGAACAAAAACAATGTGTAGCAACCGCAATAACTTGGCGTGAGCCAGTGAGGAATTGGCTCACGTTAGTAATGGGCTTGGCCTTTCCATACTCCCAAAAGCAACAATGATACTGCCAGTAAAACGTAATTCATATAAAGCTATCCCAACACATTTGATGCAATAAAAAAAACAATGTAGTTATTAAATCACAGACAAACCATGCCTCACTGAAATCTGCCCTTCATGGCCATGGAGATGCTGCAGAGTAAATAGGAATGAAGGATTTATTTTTCCATCAGGTTCATAAATGGTCTCCTAAAAACAAAAATATACCCCAAATCATTATTCGCCACAAATATTAAGATCCACGTTTCCTCAACAAAAAAAACATTAATCACGACTGTTTGTAAAAGGTCATAATTTGTAATTTTAAACAATCGGCAAATAGTAATACAAGTTTTAAAGCCCCGCCCCCCAACTTCATTATTTTGAAGCAGCAAATCTAGAAAGTTATTTCTTAAGCCTATCTTACATGTCCATCAACTTTACAAGACGAGAAACTGCAATACGGATGCAACCCTAAGAAAGAACATTTTCTAAAATTTGCAACATTCCGAGATCAACTCTATATAGAATAATGGAGGCTCCAGCAAAATATAGAATTTCTCTACATTTCTAGCAGAAAATTAAGAAGCATATTGTCACTTCAGAATTGCCACTGGCTGAACGTTGTGTTGGCCAATTTATCCAAGGCAAATGTTTTCTTCTATCAACCACCATAAAACCATAATTTTTGTCCAGCTATTTTACTTGAGGATAACAAAGACTACAACTCCCACAATGCAGTGTGGTTTTGAAAACCAGGCCTAGGGCAGGACAGCTGTGTTTATGATGCAATGAGGTCATGTGGTAACCCCATATATGACTTTTTTGCAGAGAACCAAGTACACTGTACATTTTTTCGTACAGGATCTGAGATATTGCGCAGATCATAAATTGTGCAAAACTGCACAGTTTGGTGGGACTCTCTTATCTCCATTTCTTCACTGTGAAGCAGAACCTTGTATTAGAGGCATTGAAAAGACATCACTAAGTCTGTTTTGCTCATTTGTCTCCTCAGATATACATTATTCGAGTGAACGGATGCAGTCGTCCAGACCTGCTTGTTTCTGACTGAAAATAATGCAGAGGGATCTAGAAACAGTGCACTTGGGAGACATGCAGTGAATAATGAGAAAGGGGCGGGGCCTGTGTGTACTGCATTCTAAAGATTTCTGCCTGAAACATCTCGCTGGCACTTTTTCGACGGCACTGGAGGCAGTGAATAGTAATGAGTAAGTGAAAGGGGACACCGTTATCCATCCACCCAGGTCACAAAGTGGCTGTTAGGCAGCGACATGAAGGAATCGAACAGCAGACAACCAAAAAAAATGTAATGTGCAGTCATATGAAAATTACTGCAGTACTTACTTTCTGCATAAGCATGCATTACCAAAGCCATTCGGGTTGGCCTTTGTAGAAAGCATGTACAATGATGCGTACAATCAGGGGCATGCATGAAGCATGGTGCCGAGCCACGAGGAGAAATGATCACGGCTTGGGTTAAAGGCAGAACCAGAGAGGAGGAGGGGCCATCACATGTTGTAACAGGAGGAAGCGTGACTTTGTGTGATGGCCAACAAAAATGTTCTCTTAGTGAAAGCTCTGTTGGCGGGAACTTAGCATGCAAAGGAGGGACATTTAGACGAATGCACTAATAAAAAGGAAGCATTTAAGACAAGCTCAACAAGGAACAAATGGTAATAGTGGGTGTGGGTAAAAGCCAATAGATTGAAAACAACAAGGTTTGCAGACAGCGCACATGCACGTTGCTTAGGCTGGAACTAAGAAAACTAGATGCAGTCAGCGCACCAAAGTCCACTATAAAACACAGTGGTGAGCAAGACACTATTCTTCAGCACCGAGAATAGCATCTGTTTTTTAAGGACTGTTGATTATGTATGTACAGCACCTAAACATACCCTCTCTCTGGCCCGGGTCTGTGTCCACCTGGAAGTCCATGAACTAAATGGCAGCACAGTGTTCCATGACCCAGATCTCTGGATGCCTTAAAGGTCACAAATGGATGACAGTACAGTTTCCCTTGAAGGTGAAACACACAGCTATGCCCAAGCGCAGGGATGTTGTGCAATGCCTTCCTAATGCCAGTTGAAGTGTAATAATTATGATATGTAGGTCTTGTTTTGTGTTGCTGCTGCTGGTTGTACAATTGGGTGACCTATAGGACTGCATAGATTATCGTCGACCAACTATTGGGGTCATGGTTCAAGTGTAATCGATGCCCCCACTTTCTTTGTAGAGTCGCTGCATGTCACATCCTGGGAAAGGTCTTTTAGGCAGGAACTCACCATTGTCATAGTTTTTGCAAACTGTCACACGTCTTATCGGGCACAGCAGTCGAATTTGAGTCATCTGAACAGGTGACGTATGTGGTGAAATAGCTGAGTGGGTTATGGTAAAGGGTGGAACACTTAATCTCAGAATCCTTCCGCTGGTGGGTCTTTCATACAACAGACTTGAGCAGTTGTAACAGCTGTTAGTATTTCGCTTCATTGCCCCACATTTAAGCACTAAAAAGACAGCAGGTTCTTATTATATTTTGAAATCTTGCCTTGCTTATCATGGGCCAATCTGAAGAGACAGGTCCGCGCTTGCTACAGTCACACTCAGGTTTGTTGCCCAGAAATTGCCCCATCAGCAGCGAGCACACACTGAATCCATTGTTTGGTTTCACTGCACTACTATAATACCTTGCTTGAAAGATGAAGTTCCGTATTTGTACAATCCTTGTAAGTGGTGGATGTAAGTATAAACAATTTGTTAGAAATGGGGTCTCTAGTTGACAGAGGTATACACCTTTGTCCAAATAGGGACCACAATCCTAGTCTGGGGTAAGTCGCACATGATCCAAACTGTCCTGTGTCCACCTTCTGGTAGCTTGGCACTGAGCAGTCAGGCTTAACTTAAAAGGCAATGTGTAAAGTATTTGTTCAATAAATCATACAGTAACACAGTGAAAACACCACAAAAACAAACCACAAATGCTTAGAAAAATATAAGATATTTATCTGGTTAAATTTAAAGTCAAAACGGTAAAGATTCAATAAGCACAAGTTGAAATATCACTTTTGCAATGTTAAGTAGAGTCTTAAATCTTAAAAATCGACAGTTGTCTCTTGTATGCACAAAGTACCTAGTTTGCATCAAATTTAGACCACAGAGGAGGAGATGCATGGAAAAATAAGATGTGCGTTAGATTTTCAGACGTGGCACATGCAATGTGTTGTTTCTTTCCACACTGCAAGGGGCTTTGCGTCGATTTCTGGCATGCAGTCTTGGGTCCTCACTGCGATGTGGGGTACTTTTGACACCCAGGGACGGTGCATGGAAATCCTGGGCATGTGGGACGAGGTCACAGGCGTTGCGTCGATCTGGTAGCTGTTGCATCAAACATTCTGTTGCACGGCAGGCATTGTGTCGATTCTTCACTCTGGAAGTCGGGCTGCGTTGTTCTGGCTCGGCTGTGCATCGATCCGGTATGGCTATGCAGCGAATTTCTGGTAGCAACACAGGTGCTGCGTTGATCTCCACTCTGGAAGGCGGGCTGCGTCGTTCCGGTTCAGCTGTGCAGCAATTTTCCTCATCGCAAGACAGGTTGTGTGCTGTTTCCGGCAGGTTGTGCATCGATTATTGGCTCACAAGGTTTTTCCTTGAAGAGATGAAGTCTTTTTGGCCCTGAGACTTCAGAAAACAGGAGGCAAGCTCGATCCAAGCCCTTGGCAGTTCCTCTTGACAGGTTGCAGGTTCTGATCCAGGAGTGTCTGAGTTACTGGGGTCAGAGACCCGATTTATATACCCAAAAATGACTTTGAAGTGGGGGAGACTTCAAAGAGTGGTTTTGAAGTGCACAAGTTCCATTTTCAGTACAGGTCTGTCTGCCAGGGTCCCAGTAGGGAGTTTGGCAGTCAATTGTGTGAGGGCAGGCCACTAGCCTTTGAAATGTAAATGTCAGGCACTCCACCCTCCCAACCCAGGAAGACCCATTCAGTACGCAGAAGAGTGCAAGCGTGTTTGTGGTTGTCTGGGTGAAATGCTCAAGGGAGCTGTCAACCAGCCCAGCCCAGACGTGGATTTGAGACAGGCTGTAAGGCCAAGATGGATTTTAAGTGCAGAGAAATGCTCACTCTCTAAAAGTGGCATTTCTAAAATAGTAATATAAAATCCAACCTCACCAATAAGCAGGATTTTCTGTTACCATTGTGGCTATACTAAATATGACCTGGTTACCCCTTTCTGGTCTGAATCTACCACTCAAACAGTATATTAAGGTAGCCCTAATGCTATCCTATGAAAGGAGCAGACCTCACAGTAGTGGGAAACTCCTAAGTTTTCCACTACCAGAACATATAAAACACACATGTACGTGTCCTCCCTTTTACCTACATAGCACCCTGCCCTATGGGCTACCTGGGGCCTACCTTAGGGGTGACCTATGTAGAAAAATATGAGTTTAAGGCTTGGCAAGTACTTTTAAATGCCAAGTCAAAGTGGCAGTGAAACTGCACACACAGACCTTACCATGGCAGGCCTGGACATGGTTAAGAGGCTACTTATGTGGGTGGCACAACAAGTGATACAGGCCCACTAGTAGCATTTAATTGACAGGCCCTGGGCACATGTAGTGCACTTTACAAGGGACTTACAAGTAAATCATATATGCCAATTGGAAATGAACCAATGTTACCATGTTTAAGGGAGAGAGCATGTGCACTTTAGCACTGGGTAGCAGTGGTAAAATGTGCAGAGTCCTAAAACCAGCAAAAACAGTGTCATAAAAGTGGAGGGAGGCAGGCAGAAAGTTGGGGGGTGAGCACCTTAAGCCTGTTAGGTCTAACACAATTCATCTTGGAAATGTCCACGTTCACCGAACTTTCTCCTATTTAAATGGAGAGAAGGAATTAAGTATTATTTATAATATATGGAAAACATAAACACTGTGGACCCAATGACTGACTTTCGAGTGTCTGTGTCCGCTATCGCCACGCCCCTTTCTCATACTGGAAGACGCATGTCCTAGAGCCTCACCCACTTTGCGTTTGTGTTCTTTATGCAAGACAGTTATTACTTTTTTTAAAATGAAATAGAAAGGAATGTCTGTCAAGTTTATCATATTGTTGTCAACAGAAAGTAACTCATTAATGTATGCATAGCCCGAGGCCTAAAGAAACGCACAGAAATCGTGTTTTGTTTGATTTATTATTGTAAATGACTCCAAACATAATTCCAAAGTTAGCTAAAATGCTTTATACATTGCCTAAGCAGTCCAACTGTGAGAAACACAGTAAATCATCTACAGCAACATAGTGGACTCAGTAAACCATTACTCACCTCACGATCGACGTGCATATGCATTGGTGGCCTCGGTGTGTGAATACGCCACATTCTCTTCACAGTACAGATTATTGTCTTATTGTGGCGGAGATACACAACCCATTACTGCTTTGAGGCACATGGTTAACAGGGTGCTTCAGTAATAAAAGTAATCGTTTCACCTAGCAGGTAGGATGAAAGGTAGGACCAGCCCACCTGGAAAGGTTCGAACCCCTGACCTGCAGGAGTGCCTCCTTTCCCTGATTGGCTTCAGCAAGGAAACCATGCAGGTGGGTAGAAAACATTGACATGCCTGATGTGAATTAATATTTGAAAGTTACTGTGTATTACGTTGGTAATTTCCCATCCACCACATGAGCAATGCTATTTCCTCATTTCTCAATGCAAAAAATACCGTACAGTTTTGCATGGGCCCAGACTGGGCAATGATTCACACAAGCAGGTCATTGTTCCATTTCTTGTCTGACCTAACCACCAAAGGGAAACATTTTTCTAATTATGGACGCTTCAGTTGTTTGTGACCTCAAACCTGGAAGGATCACGTTTCTTATTCAAAGTGAAAGTTTCATTGGTCAGGCCCTATAAAGTGACTCCAGAGTTATGTGCATCGTTTTCAAATGTGATTTGACCCCTCAACTGGCCTATTTGTTTTTTTCCTGGTAGAGTTGAGTTTTGTATACTCTAACGCAGTGTTCCCCAACCCCGCACCGGTCCGCGGATCAATCGGCACCGGGCTGCCCGAGGTCTTCAAATCTTGAAGGCATGTTTAAATACAATTAAATTAAAATTATTAAATCAAAACAAGCGGGCCACGGAAAAATTATCAAACATTTACCGGTCCGCGACGATAAAAAGGTTGGGATTCACTGCTCTAACGGGCAACAAGGATGACACACTAAAAAAAACGACCGGCATAAATATTAACTCCACAATATCTAATACCTGTCTCTATGTTGTCAAGGTAAATATACACAGGGAAGTGTAGAATACATTCGCTCATTGTCGAATGTAAAATAGACTCTACTTCCGGTTTTACCCTGGCAACGTAAACCAATGACTCATTGTGCCACCTTGCATTTAGTAGGTGAACAGGGAAAGTGAACTCCAAGCAGACAAGCACTCACCATTGGGTTGCTAGATTCCCACATTTTATTTGTGGTAATCGGGTTAACTGGACAATAGATTGCCCCTGGAATTCGTCTTGTGTGAATGACTCTCGATCCAGATTTCCTTGAATTCCTTTGTGCCCGAGAGAGGGTACTCTGTCTACCAGACCCAGGTGAGAATGAACGCACTGGAATCACTCGCTGAAAAGAGCCCTTGTGCTTCCTATAACACGCCCCACGTTTTTTATTTGAAAAATCAATGCAGCTTCAGTGCGAACAATACACAATATCAGCAGCCTAGTTTTATGTTGTACACATACATGCGCCCATTAACTATTTCGTGGTCTCTTAAGTTTCCAGACATCCTTTCAATATCCTTCAACCTTGAAAAGTATATTTTCGCGATTGAAGGAACTTTTGCGCAGTATCACAGGTGTGTGTTTTTGTCACAGCACTGTGTTGGTGCACTGATCGCATAATACGTAGACTGCACAAAGGACAAATACATGCAGTATAGTAACAGAGTGGCTAACAATATAGAGGAAATCAGTGGAGATCCCCACCATCTCAGGGAGGGAGTGGCCGCCCCAGCGGACCCAAGGCATGTAACTTGTGGCCACATCTGAAAAGGCTATGTCCAGAATAGTAACCAGCATTGACAAAGTCTATCAGGCTGACTTTGGCTGCCAGCATTTTGGCTTTATCAATGCTTGCCATAAATTTTTAAACGCATGTTGTGGTTGCTCCAGGGCCCTCACCAATGTTATCAAAATAAAATGGGAAAAAAAGTAAAAAATGTTTTTATGTCTCAAAAAGCACAAATTGCAATAGTAGTCCCTGGCACAAAGATGAACTTAGTGTGAGGATGTGTGCTCCATGGCTGACAAGTTTTCAGATTGCTTATGTGTGACATTTTCATATTTTCAATGTAATTATGAGTGACAGTCAGCGACTCACAAGCAGTACCTCACCAAAAACCCAAACAGCAAAAGGGTGATTTCTTGCAGCTTTTATGCCTTGACTATAGAATGCGACATCTCAGGGAAGTTGCGGTGGAACGGAAGTTACCCTTTTCTCACATTAGCAGTAAATCTGTCACACACAGGCAATAAAGAAGATGCAGGAAAGTTTTCAATAGGTTTATTAAAAAGACTGCAGTCTACTGTAAAAAGCATGAGCTGCAACAATTAGGATAATGAACAATGCAAGAAGCAGAATTGTTAAGATGAGAGTTGTAAATACAAAAAACCCACCATCTTGCAATAACTTGAATTATAAAATATCCCTAAGACCCTAGCATGGATAACCTAATCTCTAAATTAATGAGAGCTAGGTGTGTTAAACATAATCTGCCTTTACCAGATCCATGAGGAACCTCCTCCCCCCCTCCCCCCCCCCCAACCCCCCAGCCCTTGTTACCTTGGAATGAGGTCTCAAGATCAGACTCCGTGGTGACACGAAGGCTGGGTCTGCATCAAGGTGATGTGCAGCATATATGGCGTTGATAGAATCTGGTAGGAATCCAGCTGAAATCCTTGTCTGTCTGAGATGTATTTATACAGATCTTGTAGGACTCCTGACGCAGGTATGTTCCCAAACAATACGTAAGGGGTCATGATGTGGCAGCAGTTTTGTAACCCATTTCCGCCAAATGTACATTATGTTCCTGTCGCATGTAAGTGGGAAAGGGAGATGATGTGAATACCTACGTACATCACTCACTTTTGACGCTGATAATGACGCCTTCACAGAGTGGCACTGATAAAGTAAATCAAAACATTCCTCTAACGCTAAACAAAGGCAGCCATCTCAAAAGAAATAATAAAATAAATAGGCTAAGACAAAGCAGGCTAAGTCACTGAGTGATAGGGGCATAGGCCTGCAAGCCAGAAGGCTAAGCTAAGCTCCTTATTCCCATTAAAGTTAAGTAGTATCCACTACAGGACGATTCCTTGCGCCTTCATGTCATGCCTTTTTGGAGGGAGGGGATCCCACGCCTGAGCAAACATAAAGCAACCACCTAGTTTGTTGACCAGGCCCTGATATTGGCAAAAACTGGAAATTACACTGCACTGGAAGGTACCCAGGGGTCCCCGCCTCGATAAATGGAGGGTGACTTTGGTGCTGTGGACGGGACTTGAAGGGGGGGGGGATTCTGCCTCAGAAAGCGAAGAGGGGGCAGGCCTCATTGATAAGGCTAGGACTTGGGGGCCACCTTGTGGACTCTCTAAAGGAACCTGAAGAAGAAACCCCAACAGTTTCCTGTTATCAACAAATGACTCTGAGGAGCCCCCAAATACTTAGCTCCACAGGTGCTGGTTGCTGGGAGGATGCTGATGGTCTGGAGGAAGGGGTTGTTAAACGAAGCGACTATTAGGCAGAGGTGTGCATTGGGGGAACAAGCATTGTTTTCAGGAGAGTTGTTGAACAAAATGTGGAACAGCTCATTATCTATCCTTGAACTATTAATTGCCTATATGACAAACTTGACTGCCTACAGTCTGTCAGCAATGTACAATGTGTGCCATTTACTATGTAATGCCTTTCCTAACTGCACTCCTATTGATTGTTTGCAATATGAAACTAATAAATATCTGTGTTAAAACGTACTGGTATTAGCTGTGTGAGATGCCTTGTCATTGATATATGGAGCAGTCTTGCTTTAAAATGTATAAATAAACGTTGCATAAGATGGGCAGGGTCTTGAAAAAGCATCACGTTTTCTGAGGCGGCGGACTTGAGGGGACTATGAGCCTCTGTAATATTCTGCACTGTTCTGGAATGTGGTGCAACTGCTTTTGAATGGCATGCCAGAGTTTCTCTGGTAAGTCCTACCTTATAACTAATGTACTTCTTTGCAATCATGGACATTACTATGTCACTCTCTTGGAAAACTGACAGAGTGATTAGGTCCATTTTATCATATAACATGAGCATCTTACATGTTGTTTTCCCACCTCGTTTTTTTAAAATCTGTGTTGCATAAATACCTCCCAACTTTATTTTACCTAGAGCCCCACAGCCACCTCCAGTCTTATAAGGCAGTCTCATCCAATCTTAACTTTATAAAGCATGTATTTGTTCCTAGTTTTTAACAATAGGCCAGTGAAGGCAGTCTTACACTTCCAGATGGGCCGACTTGAAAAAGGAGCCCACACACTGGCCCTTCAAGCTGGCCCATCTGGCAGTGTCGACCAGCTGAAAGGCTAGGTCACTTCAGGGAAGGGTTTCTCCAAGCTTTCCCTCAAATGCCTGTAGTGATACATAGAGGGAGGTAAGGAGTGCTGATTAATGCAAGATTCCAGGTAATGATTCGCTGATTTATAAGAGGGAGATAACATGCAACTTTAGTGTGATAGGGAGCAGTGCTCATTTAAGGGACGAGTTTTCCTTTTCTTCACAAATTGCACTAGAGTTGGATCAATACTAATACAAATGAGGCTTTTGTTCAAGATCCAGAGCGAGACATGGAGAAGTCCTGCCTTCTAATCGTTTTTCCTTCTTGTATGTTTCATCTCTACTATGGCAATGTCCTGGCTTTTGGTATAGTGTGTAGTTTCCCAGCCAGGTGTGTCAGGGAGATATTTCTGAGACTTTAGCCTTGAGGAGAACTCTACTGTGGATCATTCAGCATTGGGCGATCTCGTCAAACTTTTTCAGACCCTTAATGAAACATATTGTTATGTATGGGATGCCTTTTAGGTGCGCCAATGTGGTTTCTGGGAGCCTTTAGATCAGAGTGTTGACTCCAGGTAGGAGAGGACTGTGGCTTACCATCTGAAATCGGTTTTTAGGAAAACGGGTTTTACTTACTTCCAGAGGGAGGGTTGGTAACTGCCTTTGCTGTCCTGGTGATGTGAAGGTCTGTGCCACGTTTGATTCCAAAGCATTTTGCAAGGTCTGCCGTCTGGGAGTAGGGGAGCCTTCAAGGTACATGTCAGAGATACAGGCTTGAGTATTTTGGTGTTTGGCATTGTTGGCAGGCAGGAGGAATTTGGTGATCCTTTAGGTTGACAGCTAGATACCCCACATCAAAGTACTGATAAGTTCAAAGCATGAATGATTTGCTGATTGAGGAGAGTTTTAAATAGAGTTGTGTTGTTTGTGTAGTGATGTTTCAGTGAGAATGGGTCCGAGGGAGACATTGGAAAGGATGTAAATTGCACCACCGCCCATCCCTCAAATCCCCGCCCTTTCCGCGGGGAGCGTCTGGGTTCTTGCAGTTCCATTCTTTAAAAGTTATTGGAGTTTGAGGTTCAGGTGAACGATTGCAAGATAGCATTATAGAATCCCACGTTTCCAGTCTGTGGATCAGTGATGAAAGTCAACAGTTTCTGAGACTACAGAGAAGTTTAGCGGTGTCAGAACGCAATGGGTCATTTCTGTCAATAATAAAGCAGGCACTGTCAACAACTAGAAGAGTAGCTAGCTCTAATCTTAATGATGTAACGAGGTATGAAGGAGAACTGCTAATCCTGTAATAGACTGTTCTTGCTGATCTGTTGCTGGATGTCAACTGTTTTCACTGAAACCACATTTCAAATTTTATTTATGCTGCTTTATAACATACTTGCCAACAGTACTTTTGTAGGGCGCTGAGAATTTTTAGGTCTGTCCTAGCTTTCTTGGCGGACTCTTGTAATTTGAAAAAATACACACATGGAGGGAGCTTGGGTCAGTCTCCTTCATATATAGGTCTGTGCATCTGTTGTTAACATTTTGCTTACGCCCAACACAGCATACATCATGGGGCATTGAGTAAGCCCACTCCAGCCACTAGATGTCTTGCACTACGAGTCATGATTTTCCTGATCACATGTGCACATCCACTAAAAATAAGTTCACTCGAGTACTAAGGCTAGGGACCATGACTTTTTAGATGCTTTCTTTCTTTCATTTCATTATCTTTTTTGATTCTTGCTTATTTAAATTTTCTTTAGGTTACAGTAATTTAAAGCCAATAGTACACTTCCTATGCACCACTAAGAATCATATTGTCCTGTGTGGCATATTAAAAATAAACAGGGGTTCTATACATTTTCTAAGAACACCTTCCTGCTAGGATCCAACTGTACTGTTAAAATATGACCACCATGTTTTCAAGAAGGAATGTTGTGGTATGTTTGCAAAAAAAGACAAAATAACAAAAAATGAACCATTGCCCAAGCTTGCCATGGCTATTATATTCATTGATTTTGTAAATACTTGTTCTTTTCAAAATCCAAAACTGCACTAGGGAGTTAACAGTAGGTAGTACCCAAAATGCTGGGCTGTGCTCAGAAGTGGCTTGGCAGTCCCATTGATGAAACGAAGAGCCACTACTTGGCTGGTTCAAGCATTTTTTGGCACACTGAACCATAAAAGGGGATCTTTTATTAGATGCAAAGGCAATGTCATCAGTCACCTTGCTTGAGTAAAGTTACATGCAGAAGCATACAAGTGGTGCTCTAGAATGGACCAAAATCCTTGTACCATTTTGAGGCTCGGGGACTTGGGATTGGGAAAAGCTGAATGATATAGCACCAATCTATAGTGGCTTTAAGAAGCATTCTGCACTTTGAAAGGTGGATTCAGAGGAAATTCAGGGCCCTAAACAAGGGTAGTGGCTCTGTACTCTTGTCTGAAACACCACAAAAACAGTCTGTATGTTTCAGAAATTAAACTCGAATTTATTAACGTTGATCTTAGGTGTACAACTCCATCCAAGTAGTGAATTTGTGTTTAAAAAAAAACAAAAAAACTATTGTATGTTGTGCCCTGTCCAAGCGGGTTTGCATAGAATCAGCCTTCCTCTGGCGCTACTTTTAATGTGAGGCATGGCATGTCAACTTTGTGCAAACCTGCTCTTCCAGGTCCTAGCAAGCAGTCCTCTGGCATTAAAAAACAGAAGTTTCATCTTCTGTCAAGTAGTACAAAGATAAATTTGCGGTATGGGTTACTTTGATTTGTATCTCTTAGACTTAGATCCAATTTCATGTTTTTTTCTTCGCGGTCAGAGTTCTGTTGCCAGTCTTGTGGATATTGCTACGCTTGATGTTGGTGCTTCTTGCACTGGCCTCTGTGATAGGCAGATATGAAGAACCTCGTCAAATGCATCTCTGCTCGTGTTGAGACTGGCACATATCTATCTAGTCTTGAAAGTAAGTTGTAAAAGTACCCTGCTGTTAAGAGTTGGTTTCCATTCAGAAATTGGTTAATGACATTACCTTCAATAACCTTTTTGATCATAACATATTGTTCTTGGGTGTAGGTGCTTATGTCACCTGTGTTTGAACATGTATGTTTGAATTGCTAAGTTTTGTTTTTATAGTTCTTTCAGTTTTTGCAAGAACCACTTTTAAACATTTTGTTTAATGTATTTTTTCCGTCTCATATTATTTTAAAGCGAAAATGCTTTTCTCGGCTGGATGTGATTTGAAATGTTGACTTTTCATTGTTTTAGGCTTTTTCCACGTCGTTTAAGTTGGAAAACATAGGATTCAAAGCTTTATATAGTGTAGAGCGTGTGCCTGTTCTTCAGTTAACTTTATTTTCATAATGCTTTTTTAATGCTGCTTGCACCTTTACCTCCAACCAGAGCAGTACAGTCTCCATTTCGCTCTGTGACTTGAAATACGTTTTATGTGTCAAGATTAAAATGTTCTCCAAGGGTAAATTTTTGACGTCCTCTTTCTCTGTTATGTTTATTTAAAAAAAAAAAAGTTCTGTATTGTTTGCAAATATTTTAGCCCATTCTTTTCAGATGTAATTAATGTTGCTTTGGGAATCAGAGATAAATTTTAGTTATTTAGGCACGTGTCCTTCAAAGACTGATACTCATAATGTGTCGGATTGTCCAGGAAGTTTGAACTCGTGGGGCTGGATTACAAGAATATAACGGTCCATCATTACCAGAAACCGAGCAAACAGGATTTTAAAATTTGAGAACGATTTCAGGTGATTAGGACAGTCTTAAATCCTGCGGTTAGGGCGGTTATACTGTGCAGGGCAATTTAAATGTTCAGTACCTTTAAGGACAAACCACCTTAAATTGAAGTCACTGAACCCTGCTCTGCCTGTTTCTTCAAAGCTCTTTTGTAGATGCTGCAGGGCGGCTCAGCTCTGGCTGTTTTTGTTTTACTTTGGCATTTCCTTGCAACAAGGCATGCTTTGTAGGTCACTCAAATACACGTGCTTTTCTGTTTAAAGCCTCTGTGCATCTGATTACGTGCCACTTGTGTCTTGTGATCGTGCAGCCTTCCGTTCATTCACTGCAGATCCTGGAATGAACGGCACGCATTTGATTTCGGCAGCTGGTGGGCTCTGAAATGTATTGAAAAACTTCAAATTGCAGCCTTTAGAGAATGAATTCCTCATTAAGGTTGAAGCTGTGTTGTCTATGGACATTTCCTTAAAGAAACTTACACTATTTGTGCATTGTTCCAAGGTGAACTTTGATTGGCTGTCCTATGCCCAAAATGAATCCTATCCTAATTTTACAGTATCTGTCTGCTTTCTGAGAAAGTGGTTCGAACCCTGGTTCTAAAGTAGAATTTTCCTATTTGTGGCTGTATTCCAAAGCTGTTTATGGTCATTAGCCTATGCTTACCCACAAAATAATAGCTGTTGATTTAGTGACTCAGAAGTATGCCACAACTGTTGCAAATACACACTATTGAACATTCTGCAGGGGTGGGAAGTGGACGAGTCAAGGCGTAGAGTGTCTTGATAGTTAGTGAAGGCCAACACAATTTGTAAGTTTGTGAGCATTCAAAAACTTCTCAACAACATTTTTTCACCCTAGAATTGGTTGGAGATTTGCTCCAGCAAAGGTCTGGGGCAACTCCTTTGCAGAGTGGGAAGAGGAACCGAGCGCCCCCCACCGTCCCCCCCCCACCCACCCCAGACTTCATGGGTGGGATGGAAATGCACCCCCACCCACCCGCAGGTGAAATGCTTTCTGTGTCGAGAAAGAAAAACACATTTAGAAAACGTATACTTGCACTGTGTGCTGCCTTTCCCCAGTACAAAGTTATATATAGGCTGTGGTCTGCGTTCACTTCCTGAAATTATGGAATACATTTTGCTAACGTATAATTCTCACTACATTAGTATTAGTGTCATTGTTATGACCATCGTTATCACTATTATGATCATTATTATTGTAATTGACTGTAATAGTAATATAAGAGTAAACACAAGCATAGATTCTGCGGGATAAAACCAAAATCAGAAAATTATCACTCTAACTTCTTCCTCCCATACCCATGCTTTCAGGGGAGATGGCGGGGTACATATTGAAAGGGTATAGTACCTCCTGCAGAAGGCAGGAGTGAGCTTTGCCCCAGAAAAGCACAATTCATTGCTGTTAAATACCGTGCTTCGAATGTTTTATTTAAAAAAAAGAAAGAAAGGCCCCATCAAATGCACACCTGACAGTTTCACATTATTTACTGACACACTGCCATTTTCTGGTTTCTGAACCACCACGGTCCTCCCTAAAACTGAAAAGAACCTACGTTTGGCATCGGTACAATAATGGCATTGCGAAAGCGAATGAGCTGGGATTAGAATTCCAACCTGTTCTCTGCATGACTTAATTACAGAACATTTGCCACTCCTTGCTTGTGGTCGGCTGGAACTTGGCTCATGGCTTAGTTAAATGCCAGCTTTTCAGGTGGCCAAACTGTGTGACGCTTAATGAACAAATACAATGCCGCGTATGCTACTGCGCACACTAATTGGTCTCTGAGCAGTGCCAATTCCGGTACTGTCATACCTTCTGACAACTACGATGACCACAACATATATTCCACATTGAAATGGCTCCGACTCAGCTGCGCCAGGCGGAAACACCTTGTTAACGGAATAACTATGCACAAATATCACCACAACCTATGTTATTTGAGAAAGAGAAGAAACATCACAACTTATGTAACCTGTGAAGGAAAAGAACAATGTCCTTGTAAAAACGACAAAAGAAAAAAAAATCAATTTCGACGTCTGTTAATTGAACTGTCGTAGAATACTCTTTAAAACTTTTACACTCCCCATGTCTAAATGTCCATAAAATGACTGGAAAGAGGGCCCAACCACTTCCAATTGAGGGTTGCATGTATTTCAGAGTACACATTAAATGTAGTTTTGGCTAATTCTATATAGGATCAGGGTAAGGGGGCGAAAGGCTGTCCTCCCTGTGCGAGTTTTGAAATGCCTGTCTGTAAGTGATTTGTGCAGGAGTCAGATTTCCTGCCAGATACAAATGGATGCATATAAGCTTACCCTAGAGGTTTCACCTAAAGTAAATAGGAATGTGGGGAAGTCATCTAGTGCAATGGATATAATTTCTATGTGTTATCACAAAAACAAACCATGCAGTGACGTATTCATGGTCACATTTGCTGAGTGATTGAGATTGTGTTTTGCTGTGTAAACCTTCAAGTCACCCCACACCGAGTGATGCAGTGGTGAGTCGTTGTTCGCTGTGCATTAAAGGGACAGGGTGGCATGCGGGAGTCAAGGGGGGGGGTGAAAAACATTAAATAAAAAAATGAAAACCTACCTGTGTGCCGCCGCACCTCCGTTCCCTCAGCAGTCATAGGCTCCCAGCCTGCCTTGCGCCCAATCCTGACGCTGGCAGAGCAGCATTAGGATTGGCTGGAGTGTCCAGCCAGCGTGCTCCCAGGCAGACTGGGTGCCTGTGCCTGTTCTCTCCAGCCCAGCAACACAGTGCCATGGCAGTGTTCTATGTGAAGCTCACATAGATTAATGGTTGGAGGGCTCTGGCCCAAAACCCCTCTAAACATTATTATTATATGTATTACTAACAAAATCTCGGGAGAGACAGATAAGGTTGTTTCTATCCCAAGCTAAAAAAGGGCTATTATATTAAATTCATATTTCAACCAGAATTAAAAAAGGAGCCACCAACAAGCTTAAAAAAATTGACCATTGTAACAATTAAAGCACTTGCTTTGCAGAGGGAGAGGTTAAGTGAAGCACAGTACGGAATCAGTTATAGCAAAGTCAAATGTCTCATCGGCACTGTTGCCTGTTATATTGAAAAGTCTCAACAAAATATCTGGAACAAGCCTTATTTATGAATAACCTTGGTGTTTTGGCTATTGCATTGATTCACCTATGTATTCTCTCTGGGAACCAATACGTTGTTGAACTAACTGAGTAAAGAACAGATGTGTAGCCCTTTTTTTAAAGCTCATCTTCAGTAAAGTTCATACCACTAAAAGTACAGAAATACAAATTAATTTCACTTAATGGTAAAAAAAAGAAAATGTATCCTTTTGGACTGTCATTTACAAAGAGGTTAGTGAAGTGGTGTGCATTGGCAAGCCTGCAGCAGATGGGGCTGACGTGAAAGATCGTTCGGGTTGTAAGAACATGTTAAGGAGATCTGTTTGGCACAAGAGCAATAAGGAGGCAATGAGACTGTTTTAGGAGAGACGATAACACCAGGTACTTGGTATTATTTATTATGCAAGTGGGTTTCTTGAAGATAGTCATCAGCTTAACATTAGGCTGCCAAGTAAGCTTAAAACGTGAAGCTTTACGCCTTAGATGTCAGATTTCCACCTTAGAGTGTCTTATTCAGTTTTCTCATTTGGAGATGTGTACTGGAAGGCTTGGACTGTTTTGCCTGAGTCGGTGCTGTTCAGTAACAGACACGAGAGGCAGATTAAAGAGGTAGAAAACCTAGAGATTAAGATCCATACAGAATTTGTTTTTAAAGGACCGTGTAGCGGAAGCACGTGGAGTAGGATTGCACTCGTGCAGCACCCCGCAGGAGGCCAAACCTGCAGTGGAAATCTCCCTTAGAACGAAGAGTGGACATTATGGTAGCCAAGAAGAGATGCCTGTGCACATCCTCTGTCGTAGGCGTGATGACAGTGTGGCAGCCATCATGGAGTGGGTCACAGCGTGTTGTGTTACAATTACTTTAAGCTTTCAAGATGTTTTTTTTAACAGGCAGACTTCCGGCAATGCTGTCGGGAACGAGCAGGGAAAAATAAAGTAGGCACACGTTTGGTGGCTAAGATTTTAATGAGCTTTTTTTGTATATTATTTTAGATTAAGTTTTATGTTCCTTTAATTTATTGTGTTAGAATCACAGCATCAAACATGCTGAAACCCCCAATGTACCTCTTAGAAGCTGGTGGATCATTGTTACCTAGGAAACAGTGTCCTATTTGAAAGTGATAGGTGAAGAAATACTCTCGTCTTTAAGAAAACAGAATGTGTTGCTGTACATTTTGTGGGTGGACAGACGTAACCTCTAAGAATGTATCCCGGAGGCACCTGTAGAATGTGGTGCCAGAGAACCTGATGATGTTTATGAAATAATAGTTTAAGTACTTGAAATGTATTTTGCATGTAGAATAAACATGATACTGGAGTGACACAAGTGCCAAGCCAGACTGCAGAGCAAACAAGATGTAGACAGTAGTTTTATACATGCATCGAGGAACTTATCCGATATTCTTACTAGGGATCAATTAGTTTGTTGCATTAACAGTATCAAGATACAGGAAAAAGTTACTCACTAATAACCTTAGTTTGATAAACTCTTTTAGTATTTGTGTGTGTGTGTAGGAAATGATTGGGGAGGTCACTATAATACTTTAACAAGTATTGGGAAAGCCAGTAGGTCTCGTCAGTGGGAGTGCTATTGGCTTTAACCATGTTGTCGAGCAGCATGACTAGTAGTTATTTAAACAAGCATTGGAAAAAATGTAAAAGTTAAACAAAAGGACATTTTAAAATACTGGAAAAGCAAACGTGTTTCCTAATGTATCTCAATAATGTACATCCAAATCAATATTTTCCTATCTTTATAACTAGCAATTTTATTTTACTTTTCATTCCGGAAGCTTTACTCGGAATCCAAAAATGATAATGCAAATGTTAACTTTTAAAGGAAAATGCTTTCCAAGACCTAACTACTTTCACTCTGCACCAGCGTGGAAGAAGTTAAACCTCTGTTTTAAAAATAGTGGTACATTCCATAGTTCACCCCACAAAAAATAATTTGTTGGTGCATAAAAAGCATGGTGTTCTTGCCAAATTTTAGAATGCTGTTTTCTTGACTTCACAAGGATAGAGGGTTAGATTGTCCACACAGGTTGAAAAATGATCTCTGCAATATTCTTGAAACTATATGAAATATTTAGGCCCATGCTTGTGGCCAACAGTGGTCTCTTTCAAAGGTTTTGACTTTCTGAGGAGTATGTTTTAAGATTAAATGGCCAAAGGTTAAGAGCAAGGGAGATCAAGATAGATTTAAGTGGCTATTGCAGCTATTTCAGTAGAGCATAATGCTTTAGCAGTGTTTACATAACGCCCCATTTAAAAAAGAAAGCAGTCGTGTTCACACTCCAGTTCCTTGCAAAGAAAAATCACTTTGCCAATTATTAAAGTTTCATGTCGGTATGGCTCCTAATTCCCAGTGTTTTAGGCGGCCTAATCACTATAATGGGACTGCAGCAGCAACCAGGGTATCTTTATATCATGCCCCACAAAAGAAAGACAAGTGTTTTCTGCAGCTGGATAATGAAATATTAATCTCAAAAGGCATGTGTAAACAAGCATTGGCAAAGCCAACAGGTCTAGCCTTTCGGATCAATTGGTTTTACCAATGATTTTTTGCAATACTGAACGGAATTGTATGAAAGCACAATGCTTTTGCCGATGCTGTTTAGCATAGGTTGCAATGCTTCGAATGTTTTCTTAATGTCCTACAAAAGAGCTCTTAAACATGGAAATGTTGAACAAATTGAAATGTTGGCAGCTATGCTTGCAATGCTAGGACTGAGCCAATCCCAGGACATTACACCTCAACCATTTCTCTCTGTGTTGCATCTCACCTTGATGAGCCTAAAGGCCAGCCTTAACATCTTGTCTCAGTACAGAACTCCGACTCTCTGGGACATAAATCGAACCTTAGTTCTGCCGCTTATGCTCAATGCCATCATGGACGTCATTGCCGACACAAACTAGTTATGGTATTCCAGGAAATGCAGTTCTGCATGTCTGATTTTAAATTAACTGAAGCAGCACATGTCTTGCAATGGTAGGGGGTTGCTTCAACGTTTTTTTGCTAAGGCTGACACGTAGTAGAGAAACTACGTATGTGTACCATCCCATTCGTTGGTCGAAGTGTATTGAAAATCCCTCATTGTTTAATTGTGCCAGCGAAGATGTAAGGCAAGGTCATTTCTCTTGAACTTGCCAGCCACTGTTTCACTGCCCGGGTGGGGCCACCCAGCTCACTGTGACACTGCCTCACCTGCCATTGCATCGCAAAGTTCCTCCTGTGCCAGGGCTGCCCCTGCTAAAGTCGGGTGAAATGGACAGCCACTGCTTATTCACCCACAGCAACCTGCCGCCATTTTTTAAATTCTGTCCCCAAGCTCTGCTTATGATCTATTCCTGGCTCCACAAGCTGTGATGTCACTCCTTGCCATGTGTGCGCAGGGTGGAAGACAGGAGGGGATGAGAATCCGAGGGAATATGAGAGAGAATGTGTTTGCGCGCGACGACTGAGGTTGCACTCCCAGGATCCAGCTAAGAGCCGAACTCTTGCAGGAAGGACAGAAGGAGCGGGCACAGTAGAAATAAATATTTTTAAAAAAAACAGGAATGGAAGTGTGAGCGTGGAGAGAGAGGAGGGCTGGTGGGGAGGAGGAGTAATAGTGGGTTACGGTGACCAGGACACTGTCAGGAAGTGAATTGGAGCAGAAAGGGGAGGAACCGAAATAGGTAAAACAAACAAGATTTACAGCCCTGTTTACATTTTGCCACCTCGTAACAGGAGGTGGTGGCTGGGAGAGGACAGGCAAACAGTAAAACCAGAGGAATCAAAGAAGAAAATTGTCTCACAAAACACCAGATAAACTGACAAGGCGTAAGGATACAGTACTTGGTCCCTGCTCCGTGGTAGCAGGAAAGCGAAACAAGCATTTGCAATGTAATGGGTCTTGCATTTGCTCAAGTTAGAGTTATTAGCTTTTTAAACTCCTAACCGGACTTTTCTTGCCACATAAATTGAAAACAAAAAGTAATACAGTTTCACATAAGCGATCTGATTCAAAGAGCCATGCCAAGAGCGTGAAATAGACACACAAAAGGAAAAATAAGTTTGCTCGCAGTCAAATGTATCGGCACAAGTGCAATTAGCCATGTAACGGGGTCGATGTCCAAGGCGTAACCAAACCACCTCATGGAGGGACAAAAGTAAAACATTTACCAATGATAACAAAGGATTTTTGCCAGGCAAGCCCATGAAAGAGCAATAGTGGTAGGCGTGAGGTGGGCATGGTTAGCCCAGATAGATAACTACACGTCGGAAAAGCAGCGCTTGTACGCTGCTATGCTCAACCTAAAAAGGAGGGTCCTCTCCTGGAGTTTGGCCGTGGTTTTTGCGTAGAGGGCATTGCCGTAGCCCAGTTTGCTGCTTACGAGGGCTTGGGTGACTGTTCTTCTGGTTTCGGTGGGGATTCATTAGTAGGCCTTTCAAAGCATGCGAAGGGTGCTGAAGCAGGAGGAGGAGATGGCGTTGACTTGCTGGGTCATGGATAATGAGGAGTCCAAGATGAATCCTAGTTTGCGTGCGTGTTCGGTGGGAGTCTGAGCTGATCCGAGAGTGGCAGGCTACCAGGAGTCATCCCATGCAGAGGGGGTGGAGACAAAGATGAGGACTTTCGTGTGCATGTAGTGCATGCGCTCTTGTAGGTGAAATTTGAAAAGGAGAAAATTTGCATGCAAAAATATCCTGTTGTCAAAAACAAAAGGTGAAAGTAGTAAGATGCTTGAAGTGCAGGAATCTGGACAAACATCGAAAAAGTGTGGCAGGTCTTGCAAGGAATTCCATAGAAATTGTGGGAAGAAGGGCTTCTATGCCAGTGTGTGTAGGGTGAATAGTGTTTAGCTGATGAAAGAAAATAATGAGGAGGAAGAAAGCAGAAAAAAAGTCTTCTGGGTAAAAGGTAGGGAAAGTGAAAGGTGATAGTGAAATAAATAATGGAAGGTAGACATTTTCTGTATCACCCGTTTTCTAGCAGGCAAACTTTTAACAAAATTACCTAATGCAAAATCTCATAAGATTTTGTGACTTTCACAAGATTTTACTGGTATAATAAAAATGTAGTACAGGCCTAATCTTGAGGATGAGGGAACAGCCATACATGAAGATAAATGGAATAAGGAAATGGTAAAAGATGCTGTTTTGAAATAAATGAAGCCTATGGTGATAGAAAGTTGGCCAAGCAGGAACCTGTATGGATATTTGAGATTGGATGGGGTTTTTGGAGTGGGAGAGAAGAACTGAATGTGAACAGGAGTCATCTGTTAAGGAGAAAATAATTCTGCTGGTCCCTCTATGGTTGAAAATGAAGGACCACGCCACAAAAGTCGAACAGGAGTTCAGTGAGAAGATTATGAGGTAGCAGCAAAAAGAACAAGGTTTGATGGTAAGAAGTGTATCCAGGAAATAATTTATTTGCATAGTAGAGATTGGGTTTGCATGAAGAAGTTCGAGTTGTGAAAGGGAAATTAACATTCGCTTGTCTTGGCTCAGAATTATCTGGTGATGTGCAGCATGGTGAGGAAAAATGTTCTGTGTGAAGTACTTTATGGTCAAGTGAAAGATTTTGTATTATAGTAAATTTAATGTCAGCCTTAATCTCATTCTTCATTTATTTTACTATTTGTTCTTTTTTTTCTATACTTTCCTAAACATTTTTACTATGTTCCCATGATCATACACACACACACACACATGCTTGTTATATTTTGTTTTGTTTTTATACACACTGTGCTTGTAAAAAAAGGGATGTAATATAATGTATTTTTGTTATGTTGGTGGGTTTCTTTGTAGTAGGTTTACACTATAGCCTAAGAGGCCACTGTAGCAGGCTATACCGGCCATTAAAGGCCCGCACCAGTGTTGAAGGCCTGAGCCGAAGGCAAGGGCCTTTAACAAGGGAGCAGGACTTTAATTGCTGGTATAGCCCAGCTACTAAGGGCTACAAACGATTAGAACATTTTACCACTGGAGGGCAGAATGTTCTAATAAATAAAACAAAGTCCTTGTGGAGCCGGAGGGGTTTAAAATCCCTTTGGGCTCCGTGAGGCCTTTGTTCATAGTTGTTGCTGTGAACAAAGAATATTGTAATTTTGACGCACCAGGTTTTTACTAGCCAGTAAAAGCCTAGAGGACTCCATTGTCTACAATGGAGCTCTCAACATTCCAGTGTTCTAATTAGCATTTGACTGCTCTGATAGCTGTTGAAATGTTATGCTTTAGTTAAAGACTCATTAAGTCATTGATGGGAGGATTCCATGTTACACTGCGTTGTTCACTTTGTATCAGTTGGATATGTGTTGATGGAAGGGTAGGACAGTTTTGATGGTCCCTGTTTATATTAGAAAAAAATGGAAAATCAGAGTTTTGTCAAGCTGCGTGTGAGCGATTGTTTACTTGTATAAGAGGTCAACATACTCTTCTATAGGAGGCCAGGATTTTTTTTTTTTTTGCAGTAAGTGGTATTTAGGCAGTAACTGTCTTCACAGTATAACATCTCTTGGAGTGACTTCAGAGGAGAAAAACTTTGTAGAAAACACCTGAGGGATAGTTCTGCAGTCACAGGAAACAGATCCAGAGTGCTAACAGGCTTACATCGCCACATAGGCACCTGGTGCTGCGACTCTAGCTGTGAATATGCAGAAAGCACTACCCTTAACTCCTCCAGCAGCATTGGTGATCTGATATCTTCAACCATCCACGCTGAGCAGTTTTACCTTCTAATGGTGAAGCCAGTTGTAGTGGTCCCTCCGACATCAGTTTTTCTATGGCTCAGCTCACTTTCTGCACACAGGTCACATCTCAGCCTGGACGATAAAACACCTATAAAAAGTTACTTTAGAAAATGGTGGAATATTTGAATTGTGGCTAATTCCACTAAGCCATATGCAATTTCATTTCAACAGCAAGGCCAAAGTCCAGTGTGATCAGACAAACTGAATTTATTTCTCTACAAATAAAGGTTTGTGTAGACCCAAAGGTTCCCTATCTTTTAGGATATTAAAATGTGTCAAATAATAAAAACAAGATATGGTAACACTATTAAAATTAGAAGGAGAAGCCAGTACAATGAGCATGGCAATAACTGAGGGCGTGCGTCTAGCCCCCGCAAGGAGCCACCTGCACAGGGTCCCAGAGGACCACCTACAGAGCGTCTGAGGTTTCCGCCTCGCTCTTTTTGCTCCTTCGTAATAGCTCTTGTTCTCTCTCTCACTCCTTTTCAGTTTTGCACCTTCCTTTTTGCATTGTGCCTCCTTTTAGGTTGAGCATAGGCAGCATGCATGTGCTGTCTGCAAGATGTTCTGTATTCAGTCTATGAGCTTTAACCACACCCACTATTGCCATTAATTCTTTGTTGTGCATGCTTTAAATGCTTCCTTTTTTTGGTGCATTTTTCTAAATGTACCTCCTTTGAATGCTTAGTTCCCTTGCATGCAATTTCATTAAGAGAACATTTTTGTTGTCCATCAAACTACATTCACAATTCCTCCTGTTACAGCATGTGATGGCCCCTCCTCCTGTCTGGACATTGCAGCCTTAGTGTTCTTTTTGTTGGTTTCTGAGCCATAAAAGAAGCGCTAGTGTTGCCCTCTTTGTCCACATTACATAAATACCCACATACGTACCCATTGGCCACATGATACAACTTTTGATAGCCGTGCATTTTGTTTTCAAATAAAAAACTGATATTTTCTTTCCATGTTCAAGGAGTTTGCATGAAATGTACTGCATAAAGATTGTATTTTAGATTCAGTGTACTATTGTACATAATTTTGTTTTGTTATCAATGGCACATTTCTGCTTCTTCAAACAACTGCATTTACAAATGTATCACGACTGACTTCAGTGTTGCAGGCTCCGGCGATCTTTTTCTTTCATTTCTGTGTCAACATATCTGACGGACATTTTAGAATGGTAAAATAAAAAGCATTGACCAAGCCAGTATGTCGGCACTCGTTTCAGTAGATGTTGTAGCACCGAGGATAATGTGCTGCATGGCTAAATACTTACAAAGTTCCAAAGGCGAGACCTATTGGCTATGTCAATGCTTGCTTATCTATTTTGTGCCTCCTGTTTTCATCTATTTTGTGCCTCTTTGTTCTATTTTGTACGTTCGGTCTGTGTCTCCTTGATCCGTTTTTTTACCCCTCTGCTCTTTTTGTCCTTGGTTTGTGCCATCTCTTGGCACTGACCTTCTTTGTGCCGCATTTTCTTCCCCCAAGCAGTCCCCCAAACCTTCTGCTGCAGCTCATATTTTGATCCAGCAGCAGCAACAGAGAAACTTGAACAGATGAGGCAAAAGGGCCGACCCTTGTGAATCACACAATCAGCATTGACCACTAAATATAGTCAGTTATACTGCCTGTGTTCTGATCTCCAGAAACTAGGCCAGCCATTTATGTGTGGTTTCAGAAATAACCGCAGCCCTTGCGCGGCAAAGCAAAATATGGTGATCCACTGTATCAAAAACTGCAGATAAATCAAGCAGGACTAATGCCGAAATACTGCCAGTGTCCAAATCCTTCCCAAGGTAATCAATGACTGATCATACTACTGTTGCAGTGTTTCGTTTAGGAAAAAAACTTCCTTCCTGAGGGTCGAAAAACATGGAATTGTACAAATAAGTGTTGAATTCCGGGTCAATGTGTGAGCCACAAGGTTTATCACAGTAGGGCAATAAAGAAAGGGGGCAATAATTCTTCAATACTTATGGACCATCGCCAGGTATTTTTAGTAGCTGTAACACCATGGCTAGTGTAAAAGTATGGGGGACTATTACCATCTTCAATAAGGACTTTAATGAAACATTCAGAAGTTCCACTAAAGCAGGGGCTGTAGCCCGCATGACTCTAGGCAGGCAGGGATAGCAGGAAGAGAAAGATCTTACTTTATTTAGCAAGTGTTGTAGAGATTCCTGGTCTAATGAAGTAGAGGTGTGTAGCTTTATATAGTTTGGCTTCTCCTCCTCAAGCTCCTAGCATCCGAACTCTGGCCATCTGTAACGGCTTCCTTGATTAACCTTATTTTCTCAGTTAAGAACATATTCAAATCATTACATCACCCTTGAAAAAGGGTCATATCTTGTCTGATTCTGTCTATAGATGATAGGCTACTCATGATCTCAAAAGTTTCCCTCTGCGTGTTGCAAGCCTTGCAGACCTTACTATTACATGATCCCTCTGGCCAACAAAATCTGCATACACAACATCAACAGCCTCTCCTATGCTGAGGACACAAAACTCATACCCTTCCTCTCGGACAAGACCCCTTACACAAGTTCACTTCTTGCATGACTGAAGTCACTATCTGAATGAATGCAAACTGGCTGGTGCTCAACACAGATAAAACACAAGTAGTGATCTTTGACAAGAATACCTCACTATGGGACTCCAATTTATGGTCGGGCGAACTCAGACCCACACCCGGTATCGCGGCATTCAGCATCCACACCCTGAAGATGCTGAGGAAGATCTTCAAATGGCTCCTGATCAGCACTAAATAAACTGTCACACACCCTAGTCACCTGCAAGATGGATTGTGGGAACACTCTCTACGCTGGAATCACCAAGCAACTCACCAGAAGGCTATAAACCACCCAGAACTCAGCAGCCAGACTCAGCCTCAGCTTCTCACACAGAACTCACACCACACTTCAGGAACCTCCACTGGCTCCTGATACACACTCTCCTTTCAGACTTCTCATACACATTCAAGGCACTACACGACTTAAGCCCCACCTACCTGAACATTTGCATTTCCTTCCACCAACCATCCAGACACCTCCGCTCCACAGGACAGCTACTCACACACATCTCAAGCATACACAGAACCAGATCAAGAGGACAGACATCCTCATACTTCATCCTAAAGTGTAGAACAACTTCCCACTCCACATCAGAGCCTCCCCCTCGCTTCTTAAATTTCACAAGAAACTGAAGACCTCGCTTTTCAATTAATCAACTTACCATAGTCAGGACAAGGCACACTCACCTGCTCAGCACCAAGATAGTCTTGCAGGTGATGATGTGCTTTACAAATACACATACCATCAGTCCTGTGGGTCTTACAGGAGTACTTGTTGTAATTAGGTTCAAAACCTCTTTTAACAATTAATATACTCACTCAAGATTACATTTTATGACTTTGATCAAAATCCCATTCTACTGTATAAAATGTGGGTAGTTGTGATAGCGGCTCATAAACAGAATATTAGAAATAACTGTAACATTGTAACAGTATTTTTGAGTTTCCCTTCACCTGGTTCTCCACACCCTCCCTTCTTCCCTTTAATCAAACTATCTTAGCATCAAAAACAACCGGTCTGAGTTTCTTAGGTGGCCTTGCCTTTCACCTGCATACGAAACAACAAAAATATTGCTCCATTTGAAGGGCGCTAGTGTCCAGCATGCCGCTAAGGCCTGTCTTGAGGCCGCTATGTTCCTGCATGTGGCTCTCAAAGAGAAGTTTGGCGCTTCTTTGTGGAAGCCTGATTTCTCAGCTCCCTAAAAATGTGAATATTCCTCTAATACTTGTTTGTATTTAGCTGAAATACACTTTTCAGACCGTTTTGAAAGAAAAGGCTTCTTATCGGATGTTGTCAATATAAATAATCAAAATGCACCTTTACCTACTTTTGCCTCTATGAAATATGACTGTTGGGATTACATATATAAACAATTGCTAAAACAAACCTTAAACAGTATAAAACATTGTTTACCGTTTAAAATACATATATACACAATTCTTGAATTATTAAATCATACTAAGATAAGCAATAAACTATATATATATATATATACATATATATATATGCTAACAGTACTAAATGCAATGTGTGTTTATAAAAGAAACGTGCATTCAAAAGAATATTTGAAAGGAAAAGCAGAAAACGCAAGTAGGAAAAATGTGAAGATTACAACGGAGGAATTAGGTTTGAGTCTCTTATGCTATACATAATGTCATCTATGCAGCTAAGCCTCCCCCTTTTTTAACAGAAAAGCTGACATTCACTTGTATGAAACTTACGATCATTCAGCTGATTTGTTTTTAATACATTTCCCTGAACCGTATAAAGTAAGGCCATGGAATGGGCCTTTTTCTGTAACGGCAGCCAGACTCTGGAATTAATTTCCAATTCATTAACAATCCCAGACAGGGCCTGTCACTTTTAGGAAACAACTAAAAAGTTGGCTTTTCACACTATAATTGGGGAATGTCGTCAAAGTACCGCGGGAAGGTTTCTTTAGCAACCGAGAAGCTGTGTCAATCGTGCGCTCTACAAATACCCAATAACCTCTGATGACGCAGAAATGAAGGTTTTACATTTATTAGCGCATAAACGTAGAGTGAAATAATCATGTGTGTCTTTAACCGAACTAATAAAGATTGTACGGGGACAAAATGTGCCCTCAGAGTAGTTTGCCAACATTTATAAGCGTGCTTTATATAACGTGATGTATTGGAAGTGCACTAGTCCGACATAATCGTAAACGTGTGCTATGACTTGCTTGTTTGAAATGTTTTAGCTTAGCATAACTTTAGTGCAGGCTTCGGCCTAGTTGCCTGGTCTCACGATTTAGATGCTCGTATTTTTCCAATGTGCTAATAAACGTGTATTTTTGCTTGAAGCTGTACTTTTCCACTGAGATCGTTCACATGCTTATCTTAAGGTTTCGTGCCAGCCTGGCATTTTTCTCTTTGCTCCAAGGTCAATCTGCAGGTGCGGACAATGGAAGCTCTGAAAGTGAGTTAATTGGTATAAAATGTTGCAACTTGCGTACCCGTCTCCAAGGATAATGTATGCTTAAGTAAAAGCTTGAGAACTGTTGTTTTTGATTGGACAATTTGAAGCCAACCTATGAACCCTCCAATGGAAGACCCTACTGGATTTGAACTATTGTCTATTTAAACCAGGTGCCCGAGAAGAAAGTAGCCATTACCAGCCATTGCAGCCATTATTGGACATCCCGCCATTTTGTAGACTTTGCAGTTACTATGGCCCACCTTGCTGCAAAGCCATTTTGAAAGAGACTTTGATGCTTTCTCTAATCGAGAGAAAGAGACTTTAAATGATTCTTACCCTAGAGACTTTAACTTTGATCCCTTTGCATGAAGTAGTAGTTTTATCTTGCCGCCGTGAGGCAATTGCCCCGTCCACCCTGCCCCTTTGCCCCGTCCCATGCTGATCGAGAAACGGTACCTGTGAGACGAAGACTTCCTTGAATGCTGATTGTAATTGGTAAATATGAAAGGACATTGTACAATTGCATTGTGTTTCGTTTAGGTAACCAACTGCTGATTTTTGATAAGAGCCCTAGTTAGGAGTTTTCCAAATTAATGTTGCTATATTGTGTTTGCATGAAGTCCCACATGCCGATGCTAATTTGAGGTTAGATGAGGATTCCTTTTGTTGCACGATGCAATTTGAGACCTTGTTATGCTGACTAAATGTATGCAATTAGTTCATTACAGATTATAGTATGAGTGATTTGCATTGCTATTATCGAATGCCTTGTTATTCAAATGCTGCATAGATTGCACCTGTTTCGCCGTTATGGACAGCTATTAATGTTCATTTACGTATATCATTTGGTGTTGAGACACATCTATATTGTGCTAGCTTTGTTAATATAGGGAAATAAATTAACTAACTTTGAATAAACTGGTGTGGTTATTCCTGACTGAAAGGTCAGGGTTCGCCGAAATGTATTCTGGATTAATTGTTAAGTGTTATGTTGATCAGGGTATTGCTTATGTTCGATATTGATTATCGATTTGATTAAATCGACTGATCTCGGGTGAAGAGAGTCCCACTTAGCCAAAAGATTCATCGGCCTAAAGAGCGTCCAAGTACGGGTAAATTATTAGTACGGAACGCTCTATCACCTCCTTGGCATTTAATAAGTCAAATGGCTTATTTGTTCCACCTTATAAAGTACTTGAGTGGAAGGCAAAAAAACATCGGGGGGGATTTTTTCTGACACTTGAGAACAACCATGCAAATAAATATGTATCAGGTCCTGGATACCATAGGAATAGAATGGCGTTTTTTTATGACATCCAGCGACTAAAACAAACTGAGTTTCGGATCTTTATATGTATTGGCTAGTACTACAGGACATTACAGAGGATAAGTTACAAACTCTTCACTTGGTGGATAGGAGAAGAGCATGCACAATATTGACTTTAATTATCCCAAGCTAGTTGTACAGTCACCTCGGTCATCACAACTAAGTTCAGACTTCCACTGAAGTAGGGCTCTACCCAAGTTTTTGCGGTTTCGTCCGAGTTGCTCCTAAGCTGCAGCATAATGTGAGTGCTTTATTTGTACTGGAGTAATAGGTGGAATCAAGAAATGGGAGGAGCACTAGCAATGGGTAGGCATTACAGAGAAGTCAGGCAACTGTACTTCCAAAGTGTGTTTTAAAAATTAAAAAATGAAGAGCCATCAAGTCCATGTTAGAAAGCACGTTGATGGCAGGGAGCGAGCAGCATCATTGTTAATGGCATTAAACCATTTACCATCACTAGACCTTATGATGGTCGAACCTTACACGTTTGTTGCTGCTTCACTACTCCACACAGAAGAAGCTGAATGATAGGTCTAGGCTGTTGGGAGTGGAGGAGTGATTGTGTGTGTTTGGGTCCAGTGAAGAGATACCGCTCATCGATGAGGTACTCGCCAAACCTCCGGAATTCTGAGCAACCCTGTTTTATCAAATTGTTCTCATTCCGTTGGTCACTGAATTCCTTGTTCCCTCCTTCCCCATCTTTCACTCACACTCTCTACTGCTATGCACCCATGTCCATCATACATCCAGTACAGGAGCCCTCAGTCTATTTGATGTGCACTCTTCACAAGATTCTTTTTGTTTAACAAGATGTGTTTCATTTAACACAAGTTGAAACACATCCCCATACGCAATACAGCTCCCACACAGACCAGAGTCACTGACCAAGCAAAGTCCTTCCTGTGAGTATAGTGTCCCTCCCTCCCTACAGTGTGGTCAGTTGTTTTGTGATAGTAATTGGATGCAAACCTTCCACAACGTACTCGGGCCATCACCCATAGTGGTCTTCTCCCCTTTTTCATTGTGATAGCCACCTCAGTCGCGCTCAATATGCTGGTATGCCCATTACCACCTCAGATCTTATATTGTTTGTTGGGCCGTCATCTCGCTAAGTACACCTTCCTCTCCATAAGAGCACAGTAGTTCATGCCTCTTATCCAGGCCTGGATAATCGGGTTCTCCCTGAAAATCCACCTGCTAGCTTAGCCACCATACACCCAATCCACAAGAGCAACTGCTTGCCTCAGGGGCCTCCCTTCTCTTCAGCAAGACCCAGCAAGTCCATCTTTGTGTAAGCCACAGTGGTCTGTCTACATGTTACCTGCCTCAGTTACCATCTAGTTGGTTCCCAGTATTGTGCAATCTGGGGACATTCCCATGTCATTCATAAGAAGGTCCCCATACCTCCAGTACACCAAGGGCATCCCAGATCCGACTTACTGTCCAGCCTCCACATCTGCTCCGGGTGTAATAGGCCTTATACAAATAGTATAGCTGGAAGAGTTTAAAACATGCAGAGATCGCCAGGACCCGAGGTGCCATCAGTGCCTTTCTCCACTCATCATCCTCCGAACATCCTCCTGCCACTTTGTTCTGAGGCTAGTCATCGAGTTGCGGCATGTTAACCACCAAGGAACCGTACATGCCTGAAATCCTGTGCACTTCAGTGGGTTCCATTGTCAGTGGAGCCTTATGTGGGTGAATTCAGGGAGAGGACTAAGAAATCTCCGCAGGGGATCTGGCATGCGCCTCAACTCTAGGAACCTATATAACTGTGAGTTGTGCAGATCGTACTCCTCCTTGGGCTCATGTGCGATCCTGCTGATACGTCACCCAGCTTGGATAGCCCTATTACATCCCACTTTCTAAAGTCACAGGCCCTACTTGGGCCCTGCCAGTCTCCAACCAACAGCGGTGTCTCCTGTTTGGGAGTTCTATACCATCTGATATGCTGCAAAGGATATCCCTGTTTGCCTTCTCGTCCAGGTGTATCATCTATAGGAGGGCCAAAGACTCCTGAAGATCGGTAGTGGATTTTCATAGGGATAGTTTTGGAGGATATATAGCCTTCACAAGATTCTTGTTATTAAATATCAGGTTTCACTGCTAGTCACAGTTAAAGGACTGAAGACATTTATTTTTATTTTCAAAATATTCAGATACACTCTTCAATTAATTTTCTATTCTAAAATTACATATTGGAAGGGAAAAAAAACAGAGCAAAATAGGCTCTGTAAATATTCTTTTTCACACAAAAAAATGTTCTTTTTATAATATAAACTGCAGACAAGAGACATAAATAGAATTCTCTGGTTACTAGTTCAGACCTACTGCTTCTGCTGAACCTCAGAAACACTGAAGCCCCTCGGGCTGTATTGGTGGTTTGCAGAACGCGACCTTTGTAGGTGTGCCATAGGCTATGCAGAATATCATATGCATGGTGCGATAAGGAACTGGCCATGCCGAGTCACTCATGTCCCAAAATGTTGATATTTTGTCTGACGTTCCAGGGGACATTCAATTCAGTAAATACTATATAAAAATTATAAATGTGTCTTGGAGAACTGCAATTCCGTATCCTGCTGGCCGCTGGTTGCGCCGCATATTACAGTCACCAGCCCAGCCTGAGCTCTAGGGGTCTTAGCAGCAGCAAACAGGACCGCATCAGCTAGAAGTGGGCTGGCTTAAGTCGTAAGTGACTATAATTTTGTAGCTAACATAGAAAGTCTACCATTTAGACACTGAAAGAAGGTAGTATGGCTTATCATTTTCCAATGTAAAAACTTTGGGATTTGCACTACAAAATACTTTGTCACTCACCCACCATGTCTTAGCCCTTAGGAAATTATGAAACACTTTTGCTAGAGCAGGTTTAATTGTTAAGATATTTACAGACCATTCAAATTTGTCTGATATATTCATGTGTAGCAAATCTTCACTATATTTTTTTCTTTGCACTCTGGAACTTGTAGCCTTGATTACATAATGAGATAAACAAGACTACAAGTCCCGGAATGCAAAGCAAACACTTGACTAGGTAAGCTTCTTTGGCATGGTCTTGAGTTATTCTTTTGAGTGTGTAGTCTCATTTATTGATACAGTGAGTATAACAAACGCTTTGTACTGCTCCAAGATTAGCCTAATTGCTCAACCAAGATACCATTAAAATTAGACCATTAGGTGGTCTAGTTTGGACCTCTGTAAACCAACGTGTGGTTGCTTGGACCTCTTGCACCGTGTGCGTAGTTTTGCACACTACATAGAGGGCCAGCCTCCTACAACTTCCTGTCCTGATCTTTCTGATCTGTTTTAGATTTGTGAAGCCATACTCACAGCCCTGCTTCACAAAGGCACACTTCCTCCCATACCAATCCTTTTGCCCCCCCCCCGAAGCTCATACACTTGAAATGCTCCGAAAAACATCCAAGTCATCGAAGTTGAAAATAAGACATTTCGATCGTCCCCTGCACACATTACTGGTAAACTCTGAATCACATCGCAAAATAAGTCCCAAGTCAATGGCTTCCTCCTTGGTCCCACTGTCCCCCGTTCCCTACACCACCCTTCTAAGATCAGGGTCCCCAATTCACCCACTGTGGGGAAATAACCCTAGAGGAGCTTGCCCATAAAAGCGATGCCTGCTAGTTTGCCTGCAATTGTCACTTTGGACTGTGCTTTCTCAATTAAGGACAATATAAGATGCACTACATCCTCCGTACGCTCTCAAACCTCCACCTGCCACTGTGCCCAGTTATGCAAGAACTCAGCCATGACAGTAAGCCTGGCTTGTTGATATGGCCAGCGATGCTACCAGCAGCTGAATCATCCTCTGTCACCTGCTGTCCACAGTTGTGTGGCATTCTGCTCCTGACTGTCTGCTTCTGTGACTAGCCCATGGAACCACTCTCACAGTGAATGAGACAAAGCACCCGCAATATCATTGTCAATGCCTGGTACATCTCGCGCTCTAAAACTAATGTGGAACTTCAGACATTGCAAGACAAACAACCACAGCAGCTTCAACATCTGATGGTCTTTTGCTGACTGCATGTTCACTACCTGAACTACTGCCATGTTATCAATGTGGAATAAGACCTCTTTTATGAGCCAAGTGTTCCCCCACAATGACACTGCCACTACCAAAGAGAATAACTCAGGAAAGGCTATACTTCACTCCCTGCGCATCCATGCTGTTGGCAATTCCTCCGCATACCATTGACCGTGTCAGTACTGTCCAAATCCCATTCCCCCTGCAGCATCCGAGTACACCTGTGCATATCACTCAAAGTCAGACATTGCCATTAAGGGCTCACCGCTTAATGATTATAAAAAGAATTGCCACACTGCAAATTTTCCTTTGTCCCAACCGATAACCTTGCATGTTGAAGTGGCAATGGCAATCCAGACAGCTACAAACTCAGCCTTTTACAGAATATCCTTCCAGCCCTTACCACTCTGCAAGCAAAACTGAAGTGCTCCAAAAGCACCTGCACCTCTTTTACGTCACCTTGCTTTTTGCCAGTATTCCATCTAGCAGCAACTGCCCGGTAAATGGGCTTCCATAGCCCAGAGTCAATTTCAATCCCCAGGAAGGATAGCACCATATTGGGTCCAACTGTCTTCTCTGGTGCGAGTGGGACCCCCCCCCCCCCCTTAAGTCCCTCCCCCATAAGTTCCCGAAAACTAAGTAATCTCTGTTGGCAGTCATCAGACCCCCGCCGTCCAATGAAAAAGAAATTGGCAAGATAATGAGTCTCTTGTGTGAAACATGTGTGCTGCGTAAAAACCCATTAAAGGAATTTGCTGAAATGTTCAAACAATGCACATGAAATACAGCACCCCATTGGAAGTGCCTTATTCACATAAAAATTTAATGCCGAACAGCTGGAAATAATCTGGATGCACCAGGAACAATCTAAATGCTGACTCTGTCACTCTTTGTCATTAGTGCCGCTTTACCCATATTCTCAACGATGGGCAAAGCCACATCAACCGAGGAACACGTTAAAGAAGCCTGCTCCTCTAGGATAAAATCATTAATCGAAGTGCCCGTTGGACAAGAGAGGTGCTTTATAAGCCTAAACTTCCCCTTCTCTTTTTTCAGCACTACCCCAGTAGGTGACAACATCAAGTCTGGCAGTCATCAAAAGGCCCAGCCATCCTCCCCTCCCGGATATCTTTTGTTAATTTCTGTCCCACTATATGTATCATGGGCACAACTGAATTTAGATTGTTCGCCCACCTCAGTGTCCTTGGCCCCTCGTATCCCAAACTGAAACCCCAGGTGACTTCCTCCTCCAACAGTTAGCCGTCTTCTGTCTTGCCCCACTGAGTCACCCAGAATTATAGTCTGGCCACTCTAATGGCAGGATGAGCTCTTACCTCCCCAGTCCCCTGTGGTCCCCAAATCCTGTTGACTGTCCTTGTTGCTGATGCACCTGCTGCCCCTGTGGCTGTCCCCACTGTCCCACTAACTAGGCTGCCCTGCCGATCCGTAACAATTAACGAGGGCATGTCTGCCGGCATATTTGGAACATTTGTACAGAAACGTACAATATTCTGTGGTGCATGCTCCCTTATTAAAATCCCAGCATGCTCCAGTCTGTCCTTTTCCTGTTGCACTCACCCCTCCCTGGGTGGAGCACCCATGAAGGGGCTGATACACAATAGGAAGCCCACTGGCTGTAAACATTGCTGGGGTCCATGATATGGTGCCACAGATCGGAATCTACCTCTGACTACTGTAATGTGGGATCCACTGCCGTGCAAGCCTGAAACTCATCATCGTACTGAGCCCAAGAGAACCCCCGTAATTAATCTGGGTCTTCCATATGGTGTCCATATACTTAGAGGGCCACACACCTCTAGAGGTGCTTTTCGCCAGTAAATACTAGCATAAATAAGGAAGGCTGTCGTCCAATTTCCAATCGTCAAAGGAACCTTGGGGCACTTAGCCAGCTCATATTCCTTTTCATTTGATCCTTCCTTTGCCAGCAATTCCCTATGCAACAGCTTCAGCATCTCTACATACACCCCATTCCAGATTTTCTCTCTAGTTGCCTGCATAAGGTGCACTCCCAATGGCTTTGAAACCCCCCCTGAGTGCCGCTGTTTTTATTAGCATGACCAGAGTCTTGCATGCTTACTCGCCCCCCAGGTCTGCTATGCGTGCACCTGGGGTGCTCACCGCACTCTAGAGCAGCCCCTAGCTCCTACCTCTTGCCTCGAAGCAGTCGTTGACCAGTGTAGAGATGCACACAGCAGCTGCCACATCCGCTGAGGTCCTCCATCTCGAGCGGCCTCCGATCGTCCCGCCGTCTGCCAGTAAGTCAAGCCGCCATGCATCCCAGAGGAGTTGGAGGGCCTGGTTAACGGGCGGCCTCTGATCTCCTTACCATCTGCAAGAAAGTCAAGTCTCCCCACCTACCGAAGGAGTTGGATGACCTGGTTAACTCTTGTGTCGTGGGCCATCATAACAACAGTTATGGTGCTTAATAAAAGCCTCACCCACAACTGCAAAATAGCCTGACAAAAAGCTCAAGCTAATACAGCCAGCCACCGTGCTATTCTAACAAAATGGTGGTTATATAACTAAATAGCCCATCTAGCCCAAACAACCCAAATAAAACCGAGCAGTCACTGGACTATTCAATTCCCCAAATTATCCCGGGGGGCACTCCTCCTGTTGTCCTGCTGCCTCCCAAGAAGCCACTCTAAACTACATGAACAAGGTACTAGCTGGCAGTCATGAAGTGCTTCTCACATACAGAGCAGGGAGTTCAATCTGTGTTATTGGCTGCGTCTTCAGCAGCATTGTGTCCTGGGGATGGAGGTGAGCTGCTGTCTGAAGTAGTCGGATGATGTTTGCGGCAGCTTCAGCAAGTTCTGGCTTTACAGATTTTTAAAAAAAAATTGGGGTTTGTAGTTCATTTTCTATATTGCTGGTATGGGCTTCTACATTCCTGTGTGAAAGTGTTTGTGGTCAAAAAGCAAAGACTAGCTAAACGAATCACACTTGAACATCTACCTCTAATTCCTCTAACTAAATGCTAGGCGGCAATTAGGAACATTTGGCTGCATCCTGCTGTATTTAAGCATAGCCTGTAAGTGCTTGTCTTTAGAGGTCAAATGCAGAAGCACACAAGTTTGACACGTTTCGGACTAATTGTGAGCATTTTTGGCCAGGGCTCGAGGCACATCTAATCATAAATAAAGTGATCCACCATGCCCTAGCCTTTGTGAAATAATCTCTTTTTCCAGTGCAGGTTTACCTAATCAGTAAAGCTCCTCTCTAAGCATGGAAGACGTACTGATGCTGGAATGGGAGGCTGATTCAGACAGGCCAGTTAGGCCCTCTCCCTACTTCATGACTGTCGGCGGACGAGACTCATATTGGTGATGTCAAGTTGCATTCCTTTTTCCTAAGACGCGATGCCACGATTACAGTAACTCGCAGTGCTGACTGGGGGAGGCCAAATACAGGACCATCTATCTACATCACCGAGATCTCAGTTATGACCCTACGTTAGGACAGGCACGGAAACAGCAGCAGCAGCAGCACCTTACTCTTAATGAATAACTGTCTGCAAAAGACAGGCTGGTTGCACGGCGTGGTGAAGACTCTGCCCCCCTAGCCCACCTGCATACAAACAGAAAGCAGTTTTGGAGCCTGTTGCGTGGGGAAATTGTGTGAATGCGGATTACTGCACGAAGAGCTCTGCAGAGCTGGGGTGGGCGCACCTTCCATCTGAAACAACTGAGGCTGCATTGCAGGCCCAGTTCTAGTGGGTGAGCCACCTCCTGGCACACCCAGCGGCAACAGCAGCAAGGCTGTCCATTTGTTACTTTCACATGTTCCTGCAGCCCTTGGTTTTTGCCTCCCCAGGCACTTGCAGGACAATGAACCTAGATGTGACAGGGCAGTCACAGTGGGATTGCAACAAAGCATATTCAAGGCCTGTGGCTTCAAGGGAATCTGCCAGCAGGGTTCCATTTAAAAACAGGCCTTCTCTATTTGCATTGGAGACAGGAACAGCTGCTGCTGCACCCCTTAGGCTACAGCCAGGGTATAAACTTCAGTGAGACATTTCTTGAGACAAGTGCTCAGACACAGCAGCAGTTAAAGGCTTACTATCCAATGGGCCTCTAACTTTAAGTGCCAAACAATGACCGATTTCTCAGTAGTGAGTGTAGAAACCTTTTCCATGTCAATGATGCTGTCACTGTCCATAAATCTCATATTTCCTTGCTTAGGCGTATTTGCTTTCTCCAGCTGGTTGTGCTTTCATGTTTTTTTCATGCAACATATGAGGCTTGTAAAGTACATACTGTGAATTGAGTCACCTCTAGGTGACAGAGTTCTGAATGAGTGTGGCTGTTCAAGACTGTGCACATTTTAGACCCATTGAGGTGAGACACAAGACAGTGCAATTTCCTGGCAATGTCTGTTTCGGGTTCAAAAAGGTGTTCAAATTTAATGCACATTCTATCTTTGGCCTCTCTGCAGAGCAGACAGACTGGTGATCATATATGTGCAAATTGTAATTGCTATTTTCTGTGCAAGTATGTGTGTAGGGGATATATACAATTGTGAAACACTGATAATACCAATAGAAAAAGAAAATGTTTTTACAGGCAAGGCGCAAGAGAGAGAGGGCATGGTGAATGGGAGGTGAACTAGAAATTACATCCAGAAGGACAGGGCAAAAAATCAGTGAAGAATAGGAAAGATATGTGAGACATATGCAGATTGTGGATTTCAGAAAGGTGTGGCAAAGAAAAGGGTGTAAATGTTTACCTCAGTGAGCAATTGCACAGAAAAGTGGTGGTAAGGGGACAAGAAGAGAGACCGAGACACTCTGAAGACCACTAGCCCATCCATTAAACATTAGTAATGTTTAACTCACAGTCTCTTTTTTCAGAATTGAAGCTTTTTCAATTCTAATTACTCACAGCATAATAATTTGTGTTAGACATTTATTTAATATTGCTAATAAGCACTTGAAAAAACAGGATTTGCTTGTTTTAGACATATGATCATTATGTGATATATCTATATGCAGAGCTGAAATAGAGGGGAGTACAGTGAATCTCACATCTGGGAGCTATTATAGAGCTGTGTCTGGCCAGCCCCAGTTAAACATGCTGAGTTTTTTCCACTATAATTTGCCCACACAGGAACCCATTCAGCAGCGCCTGCACACCGTCTTCTTTCAGTCTGGGGCAGCAACGGGCAAGGGTTGAAGAGGTGTTCTTATGTTCACTTCAATCTGGGCCCAATAGCAAGGCCTCACTTAAAGGGTCAGCAGCCTTCTTTTTGTTGGAGCTTCTTTCCAAATATCAGCTATCAAACTCCAAGAAGCCAATGCAATTGAACAAGACAAAGAAAACTCAGCGTGTTATCACTTCAAAAGTGCCTAAGGGAAACAATGATTTGGAGGGAGGTTCTTGACTTTGTTCAACTCCTGTATGTAAGATAGGCATGCACTGTAAGAATGTCAGATATATATGTATGAGCAATAACACTAAGAAAGAGTTAAGTAGCACTTACTAATTTTTATTTTTATATATCACTTCTTTTGTAACGCTGCTCATCCATTTGTAGGGCGTTAAAACACTACATCACACATATAAGGAGACAATAAATCATGCTTAAATCAATGTTCGTGAAATGTTACATAAGGAAATGAGGGTTACAAGGTGCACAAGCCGCATATTCATACTGATAGGCATAATATGTTAAGAGTGCCTGATGTAGTAAAAAACAAAATAAGTATTTAAAATGTAATGCAGGGGTTGTCTAAACTAATAAGACTTTATTACTACCCAAAGAATCCCTTTTTAGCAATCTTCAATTTTCAAATGATTAAAAAAACAATAAGATGCTAAACTTGTGCCTTATGGTTTGTTTGCAGCTCCTTCATACTGGTTCGTAAAACTGTGCTTCATTAGAAGGATTGTAACTTAGGAACTGCAAGTAACAAAATGTTCTCTACTGCAGGAGTATTCACCTAGGGAGCTACCTGCATAAAATACAAATCTGTGATCTGTATGACAGTCCTGGAAAATTGAAAACATTTACTCCAGGATCCCATAAATTAGGGACCAAGGTTTTGCAGCAGAAAGGGGGTTACTATCACATTTGTCCGTGTCGGTATGGTGGCGCCACTCACAGGTCATCCATTTTCTGCTGCAAAACCTTGACCCCTAATTTATGGGATCCTGGAGTAAATTTTTTCCATCTCCAGCACTGTCTGGATGCAATCATGGAGTGCACACCACTAATTTGGATTTCACAACATATTGTAAATATTTTACTCTGTCCTAAATGGCTCTCTGTGGTTTTGGGGCTTCTATTGCTCCTTTGTACATTATACAAAGAGGTCTACTAGTGGTGCAAAGGGCCTCCTAAAATGATTTACTGTTAGTTTAACAGTACCGTCAGAGGTTTGGCTAATTGTGTGTCTGGATCGACTCCAACCATTCTCCCTTCAAGGGGCACCTTCTCTTGTCCAGGCAAATTTTGGATCATGCCCCCATAAAAAATAATTAATGTCAAAGCTAATGGTATGCAGATCACGAACAAAGGCTTGGGCTCGCCTAAAAGTGATACAGCTGACAATCAGTGACGCTCACATTCACTTTTGCTTCATGTTTACATCCTGCTGTGACAAATTTGAAGCACAGTGTCACGGCACTCACATAAAACATGAATACTCCACACTTAAAATGACACCACAATAATACCCATCCACACCCATGCTCCGTAAGATCGGATCTTACTAGTAGGCAACTTTGAAAGTAATTTACAGCCTCAATTAGAGGTGCAGAAAACCCTATAGAAATGCTAAAACACTAATTGTTTATTAATGGTAGGGATTTATTTCATGTGGTGTCTCTGGAAAAACTAATAGAACTGGGTCAAAGTCAATCACATTTTGGGAAATACTTTCATTATATTGTCGCTCAACATGTGGCTGAATCAGTCTGAGCTCATCCTTGGTACCATCCTGTTAAAAAAACACTCTTTTCTAAGCTCATTTAAAAATAATTCTCTTTTGTTCCTTTTCCATATACCCTAAAATATGTCAGTCACTCACTGCCCCAAAGGCTTTAAATGCACCATGCCATTCCTGTAAATAATTACCAGAGAGCAACTACAAGTCCCATGGAAAATTTGTTTATTTTAAGCAATGTGACTGACCCGGTATGCATTAAATGTCAACATTAACCAGTTTTATCCAAAACTAATGAGAGGAATCTGTTTTCCAATAACTATAAAGACATATTTTGCTCATTGCTACTTGCCCAAACTGTTTTAAAAAGCTTCATCTGTCATCCATGCTTATAAAACTACTCCAAAACAACTTCTAACCCTGTGTAAAGGTTCCTTTACTTTTGACAAGTAACTCTACAATATATACTAAAATGAACCATTTGCTATGGATGCATGAAAAAACATTGGGAGAGTACTAAGGATTGGATCCCGCAAGTAGTCCGTCGCTTGTGCCCTATGAAACTGTATATTTTTTGTGGATAGATGTGAGTTCAGTGAGGAAGAAAATCTAATGGTAACACATCAACCATCAGCAAATTAACAGCTGAGTATGCCAAGACACTTCACTGCACCTAGTGACAGAGTATAAGCAAATCTCCATAAATCCTGATTTTTACCCGCTTCCCCCATGTATCTTCATCCAAGACTTCCTCATCGCCCTCCCAGATCTAGAATCCTGGAACCGGGCCTGCTGCGTTGTCTCCTTATTACATCTAGCATGAGACACTGAGAACCCGCGGACCGGTAAAACCAAGGCAAATGGCTGTACACAAAGGAGGTTATTCCAACTGTGGAGGAGGTGGTAATCCGTCCCAAATGAGACGGATTTACCACCAGCCGTATTACGAGTTCCATAGGATATAATGGACTTGTAATACGGCTGGTGGTATATCCGTCACTTTACCGTCACTTTACCGTCACTTTTGGGAGGATTACCACTTCCTCCAAAGTTGGAATAACCCCCAAAGTGTCTTGGTATACAGAGGAAGTCCTACTAAACTGGGACACTTGGTAACCCTGCCCCTGAGGTAATCCAGCCATCGCTCACTCTAACGAACCGCGACCAGCCCTGCCCATTTCTCTTCCTCCTCCACCCCCAAGCCTTTCTCTCCCACTGCCACGTCGGACAGCAGACGATGACAGTGTGTCTCTCCCAGACAGATAGCGGCTTTCGTCTCCCATTCCGTGCCTGACTCGCCTCGGACACCCCCCAGTTACAGGCACAGCCCACTCCAAACTGGGCGACGCCCGCAGTTCTCTGTGTGGACGGCCCGACGGAGGCACACACGACTCCACAACCAATCAGCGCTTGGCAATTCTGTGCGGCGTACTACGATTGGCTAAAATGCAGTCAATGTTCCAATCCCAGGCTACCTTACACGTTAGAATTATCCCCGGTTCCCAGACGACTCGGAGAATCTGAGGGGCGGTGTGCTCGGTCCATACGAGACCCGGAAGAGCTGAATTGTATGCACACTGACACGTGGACAACAGACTGTAGGGAGAATTCAGAGACTGAGCGTGTAAGTACGGGGCCGAACAGTTGGTCACATCATTTCACAGCCTTTCGAAATTGTTATTCTGGTCAGACTTCGGCGGTTTGAAGCTGCATCTCTAAACCTCATGTACATTTGGCTATTGGTGAACTCGATGGCTTAGTAATAGGGCACGACCAAGAGACAGCACTGCTCTTATTTTCATGGCAGCTGAGAATAACTCAGTTCTTGGTTTCTTTACTTGCAGTATGTTACATGTAATTTCGTTTTCATGTCTTGAATACAGTATTGAAAATGTCAACTTTCATATTAAAAACAGGCTTCTCAGTTGTTCAGTCCTGCGACGTGTCAAGGGGCTGCAGGTAATCACAGAACCCGGCTAGTGCCAGTTGGTCTAGATTGCATTACAGACTTTAAGCTTTTTTCCTTGCTGTTGTAGGGCCACTGCATTGCAGGCGTTTACTTCTCTTTGGCATCTCTAAAAATAAAGACAAAGCTGTGCTGTACCCGCTTCTTTCATTGGCGTGTTGTTGTTGTTGGTCACATTTATCTTCTGCTAACTACAGCATACAGCGTGGGACACAGGTCTTTATACTTTAACCCTTAACTCACTTCACTAACAATGAAGTACTCGCACAAGAAGCACACACAGTAGTTACCTTCAGTGTCAGCCACTATGTGAAACTGGTTCTTTGTGATATGAATTTTGTTTTTGCTTTTTTTCATTTTTTTGTTTATTATTGATAAGGACTTAGCAGCTCCCACAACGTTTTAGAAAACAGCAATAGCAAATACCAAGTATTTACAAATCCAAAAACACTGGCAGCCTGATAGTACACATTGGCAATGCTTGTTAACGTGCAGGTCTGAGCGAGGGACATCATCCACCCACCCCCTCACACACACACACACACACACACACACACCCTTGCTTTATATAAGCATTCCATACAGATCTGGAATGATCTTACAGTTGCCCTGAAACAACAGTCTTTTGTGTTTGAAGCAGTTCATGTACTCTTTTATATTAAAGGATACTTCATGCAAAACATAGTGTCTGCACTGCTTCCTTTGGTGGATAGTGTGCGGACTGAGATTGAGAAATATGGTTGTAAATAGTGCCACCATTCATCAATTAACATGGCTTAGCAGGCCAGTACTATGATCATAAGGGCCATACGAAAAAACTTCGTTCACAAGGAATGGGAAATAACATTAATTGCACCAGAAGCATGGAATAAGGCTGTGAGCTTGTACACTGTTTCACTTACATATGTGCGATCAGACATGCTTTTTACCATTGCTGTCTTTTCCCCCATAAATTAACTTCATGTACCTTTTAGTATTAGTTCTGCAGATGACATTCATTATTACATCAAACATATTTGGGCTATTTAGAGCAAAAGCAAATGCTGTTATAGTCTGACAAAGTGCAATTCTTTCGTGGTCAGTTTCTCAGACTTACGTTCTGCGTTTTGGCAGACCTGATCAAACGAAAGGGTGGTTCATCATTTGAGTCCCTTTGCAAAGATTTGGCAACTATAAGTACCTGAAAATTGAAATTAACGATAGGTTGACCTCTGGGCCAAATAATGTGAGGTACACAACAGTACCATGGTCAAAGGAAATGCTTTAAACTGTTTGGGTACCAGAGATGGAGCCTTTCAGTCATACCTCTTTTGCTAATTTATTCAATGGAAATGGCGCCCACAATCTGTAGGGCCTTGTTGATTTGCTGAAAGCACCCTGTTTGAAGCAGGTTATTCAACTTCCTAGTGTGATGCCAATAAAGAGAATTCAGATGGAGTTTTACCTTTCTTCTGCATGGCATTTAGCATTGAATAGCATGCCAATGTGGTATCTTAAATCAAGAGCAGAGAAAGATATCCTTTTGGACCTTACATATATGGAACCTTTCTACAGAATGATTTGAAAGTAGTTATCTCTTACTGTGAGTCAACTTTTACCGCATAGACGACTGGCTTATCTTTCATCAGCTACTCTGACTGAAGTTGCACCTTGCTCAAGGACCAATGTTGGGCATACATCCTGCCTGGCCAGGGAGATTTCACATATTTTACCTTGTGTTTATTTAACCGTAAATAAGCTGTTGGTTTAAATGTAAATTAATGCTGTGTCCTAGATAGCCTGTGGTTAATTGTGTAAGTGTTAAGTCACCTGCTGAAAGTTTATTCCTCGGTAGCAGATCTTGGAGAAACCTATTACAGCTAATGGAACATTGCAGATTTTTAATTATGACATGTATTTATATTTTCAGCAGCCAGTATTTATTATTTTTTACAGTACTTACCATAGCAAATTAATAAAGGTCATGTGCACATCCATTTATTTCATTCCATAATGTGTGCTATGTAAAGTAACTGTACCCTCTCCCGCTCAGTGTTATAAATATAGTGCTACCTAAACTTAACTTTTCTTTAGTGCATTTGAGTGAGTGTCCTGCTTTTTTCTAAATTTGCCGGTGTTGTGCACTCGATAAAGATTTCATCTATCTCTGTTCTCACTCCTTTATCTTCTAGGCTCGTGTTATCTTGGTCACTCTGTGTTAGGGAAATGTTTGTGGTACAGAATATTCAAGCTAAGCCGATGTACAAGAGTAGACACCACTCTCTTTTGTAAGGAGGTTGTTGAGTACGGCTTGTATTTGTTTTGGTTCATTATAATGTTAAGGGCGGTTATATGTAATTGAGATTGTAAAACAAGTTGCAACTACAGTAACTGCATAAATAGATTTATTCTAGTGAAGACAATCTCCTTGTGAAGCAGCCTTCTTACACAAATATTCATGGCAACTGCCCTGGTCCAATTCCACTGTTTAGTATTTTTTAGAATGTAACAATCAAAACCTTTGTAGCAAAGGCTATGCTGTCTCTCTTTTATTTTTCAGCATCCATGGCATAATGTAAATGAAAACCTATGTATTCATGTTAAAACTACAATACTAATGAAAACAAAAAAAATACAGACCACAACAGTGCACCATGGTATAGTCAATCAGCATTAAACAATCCATAGTGCCCAATAAAATCTCCCTCTTCTTTCTGCAAGTTAGTAGAGACATCCAACAGTTAAGGCCATCAGAATCATTCCTGACTTTGGTCTGAAACCAGAAAGATTTGAAAGTACTAAGTAACTGGAATCAAAAAAAATATTTAAAAAAAGAAATCTAGAACAGGCAGGGAAATGTATATATTCACATCAAACGTCTGATTTATCATAAATAAAATTTAAAATATGGTTGGGATAATCTTCGCCTCCGTGTTGTTAATGGGATTGAAAATTCTAGTTTACGAGTGCTGTAAACATTCATTTCAGTGTCCGGACTGGAGGCTTCTGATAATGCAGTTTTAAAGCTTATTACCTGCCAAAGAAAAATGATTACTCACTGGTTTATAATATAATTCCTTAAACATCACTTCTGATTCAATTAACCATGCAGATAATGTCTTCTAAACATGCATCTGTATTGAAGGATTTGGATGCTACTGCACCCCTGACAGAATGAACACCAAAAATGGATGTGTTGATACCTGTTTCAGATAAATTGCATTTTATTCATCTAGCTAAAGTAGGTGAGGAATCTAGAGCATAAGGTTGTACAAATTAAATTAAGAGTTGACCTGCAGAAATAGATTCATATGATTTCAAACCGTGGACCCCATAGTTTTTTATGCCCTGGAAACATGTGATATATTACCTGTTTGGTAGCATATTTGTACTTTTTTAATTGAAAAAAGTAACTCCTTTTAGGGAACAATACATACCTCCAATCTCAAACTCTCTTACAAGAGGCTAGACAAAGTAGAATAGATAGTTTGGAAGATAATAGCTTCCTAGAAAGATGCTTGTTATCAGGACAAGTTTAAAGGAATTTTTAAAATTATAGGAACATCACACTAAGTGGAATATTTGGGCCAAGGTGGCGAAGTATAGAGAATATATTTTTAAGAGTTTGGAAATGAGAAGGTGTTCAACAGTAGAGTTATTAGCTATTGGAAGATGACCTGCTGAAATTGAAGAACACTGAGAATTTGTAGTCCTGCAAGAAATCACCTTCAAAAGCTAGAGCTGTGAAGAAATTTACTACAAAGCTGACATATGCTGCCACGAGATCCAAATCCTGTCCCAAGCACCAGCCAGACTTCTCTGTTCCAGGCTAAATTATCTCTTCTGTGTGCGGAGTCAGACCGGGCTTTGTTGATAAGATTAAAAACTTGTTCCAAAATCCCTGGCACTTACCAATGTCTCCAGAAAGTCGTTAAATTAATAGTCGTAGAAGTTGTTGGATTATCAATGGATGAAGATGATTAATTGGATCTAGAATAAACCAGGGGAATACTGAGAGAATGCAAGGGCATTGACAGAATAACTCCAGAAGTAGAGGAAACCAGCTCTGAGTTCTCCAAAGAGGGGTTATTGGAATCATATTTGACTTCTGTTTTCTGATTCGAAGAGCTACCCTCAGAATCATAGAAAAGGTAGGAAATCATAATTCGGATTGTTCCAGCCCAGAAGGAAGGTATCAGTCGCCAGAGTTAGTGGATCTGGTCTCGAGCTCTAAAGAAGAGGAAGCTGAAAGTCAAGCGAGAGGCAAAAAAGGACTATCTGACACAGACTCCATAGCTGCATTATCTTGGCGAATAAGGAAGAATCCAACTTCCACTCTGGAATCCTTGAGATGTCTTGAATTCCAGCCTTGTTCATTTTTCTGGTAAGGTGAAATGGTAGAGTTGAAATGTTGTGCATGAGGTAATAATGCCAGAATTCTTTGGCAATCCCTGCCAACAAATATGATTTTATACCTCCAGTGTGATTTATATATTTAACTGTAGAAATATTGTCCATTCTCAAAAAGATGTTACTGTGGGATCTTTCAGGGAGAAATAGAGCAAATTGCAAAAGAAACTTTTAAGAAGTTTATATGAAGAAAGGCTTCTATGAGCGAAGATCTGCCTCATGTTGAAATTTCTCTACATCTTGCACCCCAACCTGATAGACTGGTATCTGATTCAATCGCCATGCCTGGAACAAGACCAAATATTGCTCTGCCGTACCAGGCTTCCATGTGATCGAGCCACTATTGTAGTTCCTGTCAACGTCTGAAGATAGTTGAATTTGAGCTGTGAAGGAAAGACTTTTCTTTAAATACTTGAGTTTCAACGTTTGAAGGGCTCAATAATGCTGACTATTCTGGATTAACTATTGAATTTAAGAAGCTAAATTCCCAACCAATCTGGTTACCCTTTGAAGACTAATTAAGTTCATTGTCAGAACTTTGCAGATTTTTTTTTTTGTTGCTAATTCCAATTCCTTTCATTGGAGGTGATAAGGAAGCTGAAATAGTCTATGGCAAATGCTAAGAAGATAATTTGATTTGATGAGCTAAGATCTGAATTCCTTTTGTTTAAGACACAGCCAAGATACTGAAGAAAAGTAATAATGAAATTCTGATGTTGCTGAAATAAAACTGGATCTTAGGCACTATTAGAATATCATCTAGATAAATAATTAAGCATTTTCCTCAAGCTCCGAAGAATTCCACAACCAGTTTTATCGATTTAATGAAACACCAAGAGAATGAGGCAAGACCAAGAGAGAGAGTTAGGATATCATACATTTTGTCATTCCATTGAAATTGTAGGAATCACCGATAAGAAGCATATATTGGCATTGTTAAGTAAGCATCCTTCTGATATAAGCTGACCATGAAGTCTTCTTCTCTTAGATGGGCTCTCAAAAGATGAATAACTTCCATATTGAAATGTTTTTGAAGTATTCAGGTATTGAAATCTTTGAGGTTTATAGCAAACTGTCATCCTCCTACTTTCTTGTCGACCAGAAAGCGATTGCTGAAAAATTCCTTTGGATATAGGGCAGGTAATGAAATGTGATTGTTTGCAAGTCAGAGAAGCTATTTCTTGATCTATAAATTTTGTGTTCGATGGCATCTGTCGCTGTAGATACACATGCTCTGCATAGCTCGCCATCTGGTGTTGGGTCGGAGTGTTACAAGTTGTTTTTCTTCGAAGAAGTCTTTCGAGTCACGGGACCGAGTGACTCCTCCTTCTGTCTCCATTGCGCATGGGCGTCGACTCCATCTTCGATTGTTTTCTTTCCGCCATCGGGTTCGGACGTGTTCCTGTCGCTCCGAGTTTCGGAACGGAAAGTTAGTATATATCGGAAGATTTTCGTCGGTATTGTTGCGTTCGGGATCGGCGTAGTTAGATTCAACACCGCATCGAAGATCGACGCGCTCCGGTGCCCTTCGGGGTAGTTTTCGATCCCCCGTCGGGGCCTGGTCGGCCCGACCGCGTGTAGAACAACGCCGATGGAACGGACCCCGTTCCGTTTTTGTCCCAAATGCCACAACAAATACCCGTATACAGACCAACATTTGGTCTGTAACCTGTGCCTGTCACCTGAGCACAGTGAGGAGACTTGCGAGGCCTGTCGCGCGTTCCGGTCCCGAAAGACACTCCGTGACCGTCGAGCCAGGAGACTTCAGATGGCGTCCACGCCGACAGCGCACCGAGAGTTCGAGGAACAAGAGGAAGAAGAAACCTTTTCGATCCACGAATCGGACTCCGAGGAATTCGACGATCAAAGAACCGTGAGTAAGACGTCGAAAACAACACATAAGAAAAGTGACAAGGCCCAGGGGACGCCACTGCCACCAGGCCATGGCTCCACCCATAAATTCGGTGACCGACCATCGGCACCGAAAAAGGCCCAAACAGTGCCGAGATCGTCCGACTCCGGTCAAGACACCGGCACGCAGCCTTCTCGGGATCGAGAAAGTGCTGGAGAAAAGCAACGACACCGAGATAGCGGTGTAGAAACGGCTCGACGCGAGACAGCGGCACCAACGAAGATCGAAGCCGAGAGGTTTCGACTCCAAAAAAGAAAAAAGCCACCTCTGAGCCGAAAAAAGTTACAGACAGGGTTTCGGTGCCGAAACAACCCGTAACCGACCCAGGTCCAGGCTCTTATACAGAGGAGCAATCACTGTCCTCTCAGATGCGAAAGCATAGGTTTGAGGAAGAGCTGCAATCCACCGAAGTTGACCATACGCAAAAACGTATTTTCATACAGCAGGGAACAGGAAAAATAAGCACCCTTCCCCCTATTAGGAGAAAAAGGAGACTGGAGTTTCAAACAGACCAGGCGCCACAAACAAAAATGGTGAAAAAGGTGACTCCGCCACCCTCTCCTCCACCTGTAATTAACGTCTCACCAGCACAAACTCCGTCACATTCCCCGGCTCACACCACCATGAGCCAAGGTGACCAGGATCAAGACGCTTGGGACTTATATGACGCCCCAGTGTCGGACAACAGTCCGGAGGCATATCCAACAAAGCCCTCACCACCAGAAGACAGCACAGCATATTCTCAAGTGGTGGCTAGAGCAGCACAATTCCACAACGTAAACCTCCACTCAGAACAAGTCGAGGATGACTTTTTATTCAACACCCTCTCCTCCACCCACAGCTCCTACCAAAGCCTGCCTATGCTGCCAGGTATGCTTCGGCACGCAAAGGAAATCTTCAAGGAGCCGGTCAAAAGTAGGGCAATAACACCAAGGGTGGAAAAGAAATATAAGGCACCTCCTACAGACCCTGTTTTCATCACCACACAGCTGCCACCAGATTCCGTCGTAGTAGGAGCAGCTCGGAAAAGAGCCAACTCCCACACATCTGGGGATGCACCACCCCCAGATAAAGAGAGCCGCAAGTTTGATGCAGCTGGGAAAAGAGTCGCAGTACAAGCTGCAAACCAGTGGCGCATCGCTAACTCTCAAGCACTACTTGCGCGCTATGACAGAGCCCATTGGGATGAGATGCAACACCTCATCGAGCATCTACCCAAGGAACTACAAAAGAGGGCAAAGCAGGTGGTTGAGGAAGGACAGAACATATCAAATAACCAGATACGATCCTCTATGGACGCAGCAGACACAGCTGCAAGAACAATTAATACATCTGTGACCATTAGAAGGCACGCATGGCTAAGAGCGTCTGGGTTCAAACCAGAGATACAGCAGGCAGTGCTCAATATGCCATTCAGCGAAAAACAACTGTTCGGACCAGAAGTGGACACGGCAATCGAAAAACAAAAAAAAGACACTGACACTGCTAAAGCCATGGGCGCACTCTACTCCCCGCAGAGCAGAGGAACCTACAGCACCTTCCGCAAGACACCCTTTAGAGGGGGGTTTCGGGGTCAGGCCACACAAGCCAGCACCTCGCAGGCAACACCGTCCAGCTACCAGGGACAGTACAGGGGAGGCTTTCGGGGCCAATACAGAGGAGGGCAATTCCCTAGGAATAGAGGAAAATTTCAAAGCCCCAAAACCCCTACAACCAAGCAGTGACTCAGATGTCACTCACCCCCTCCACACAACACCAGTGGGGGGAAGAATAGGTCATTATTACAAAGCATGGGAGGAAATAACTACAGACACTTGGGTCTTAGCAATTATCCAACATGGTTATTGCATAGAATTCCTAAAATTCCCTCCAAACATACCACCAAAAGCACAGAATTTATCAAAACAACATTCCAAACTTCTGGAAATAGAAGTTCAAGCACTATTGCAAAAGAATGCAATCGAATTAGTACCAAACACACAAACAAACACAGGAGTCTATTCACTGTACTTCTTAATACCAAAAAAGGACCAAACACTGAGACCAATCCTAGACCTCAGAATACTAAACACCTACATCAAATCAGACCACTTTCACATGGTCACGCTACAAGAAGTGTTACCATTGCTCAAACTACAGGACTACATGACAACCTTAGACCTCAAAGACGCGTATTTCCATATACCAATACATCAATCGCACAGAAAATACCTACGGTTCGTATTCAAAGGAATACATTACCAATTCAAAGTATTGCCTTTTGGTTTAACAACCGCACCAAGAGTCTTTACAAAACGTCTAGCAGTAGTGGCTGCACACATCAGAAGGCAGCAAATGCATGTATTCCCGTATCTAGACGACTGGCTAATCAAAACCAATTCACTAACAAAGTGCTTACACCACACAAATCAAATCATACAAACCCTCTACAAACTAGGTTTCACCGTCAACTCTGCAAAATCCAACATTTTGCCGTGCAAAGTACAACAATACCTGGGAGCCATAATAGACACAACAAAAGGAGTAGCCACTCCAAGTCCACAAAGAATTCAAAATTTCAACAAGATCATACAACGCATGTATCCAACACAAACAATACAAGCAAAGATGATATTACAACTCCTAGGCATGATGTCCTCATGCATAGCCATTGTCCCGAACGCAAAACTGCACATGAGGCCCTTACAACAGTGCCTAGCATCACAATGGTCACAAGCACAGGGTCACCTTCTAGATCTGGTGTTGATAGACCGCCAAACTTACCTCTCGCTTCTATGGTGGAACAGTATAAATTTAAACAACGACCCTTTCCAAGACCCAGTGCCACAATACGTAATAACAACAGATGCTTCCATGACAGGGTGGGTAGCACACCTCGATCAACACAGCATACAAGGACAATGGAACGTACATCAAACAAAACTGCATATAAATCACCTAGAAATGCTAGCAGTTTTTCAAGCATTAAGGGCTTTCCAACCAATTATAACTCACAAATACATTCTTGTCAAAACAGACAACATGACAACAATGTATTATCTAAACAAACAAGGGGGGACACACTCAACGCAGTTGAGCCTGCTGGCACAAAAGATACGGCGATGGGCAATTCACAACCACATTCGCCTAATAGCACAGTTTATTCCAGGGATCCAGAATCAACTTGCAGACAATCTCTCTCGAGATCACCAACAGGTCCACGAATGGGAAATTCACCCCCAAATTCTAAACACTTACTTCAGACTCTGGGGAACACCTCAAATAGACTTGTTTGCAACAAAAGAGAACGCAAAATGCCAAAACTTCGCATCCAGATACCCACACAGGCAGTCCCAAGGCAATGCCCTATGGATGAACTGGTCAGGGATATTGGCCTACGCTTTTCCTCCTCTCCCTCTCCTTCCTTATCTGGTAAACAAATTGAGTCAAAACAAACTCAAACTCATATTAATAGCACCAACTTGGGCAAGGCAACCCTGGTACACAACACTGCTAGACCTATCAGTAGTACCCCACATCAAATTGTCCAACAGGCCGGATCTGTTAACACAACACAACCAACAGATCAGACATCCAGCATCGCTGAATCTAGCAATCTGGCTCCTGAAATCCTAGAATTCGGACACTTACAACTTACCCAAGAATGTATGGAAGTCATAAAGCAAGCCAGAAGGCCGTCCACTAGGCACTGCTATGCAAGTAAATGGAAGAGGTTTGTTTGCTACTGCCATCCTAATCAGATCCAACCTTTACACGCAACTCCAAAGGATGTAGTGGGTTACTTGCTTCACTTACAAAAATCTAACCTAGCCTTCTCTTCCATTAAAATACACCTTGCAGCAATATCTGCATACCTGCAGACTACCTATTCAACTTCCCTTTATAGGATACCAGTCATTAAAGCATTCATGGAAGGCCTTAAAAGAATTATACCGCCAAGAACACCACCTGTTCCTTCATGGAACTTAAATGTTGTCTTAACAAGACTCATGGGTCCACCTTTTGAACCCATGCACTCTTGCGAAATACAGTTCCTAACCTGGAAGGTTGCATTTCACATCGCCATTACATCTCTAAGAAGAGTAAGCGAAATTCAGGCGTTTACAATACAAGAACCTTTTATACAACTACACAAAAATAAAGTCGTCCTAAGGACTAATCCTAAATTTTTACCAAAGGTTATTTCACCGTTCCACCTAAATCAAACAGTGGAACTACCAGTGTTCTTCCCACAGCCAGATTCCGTAGCTGAGAGGGCACTACATACATTAGATGTCAAAAGAGCATTAATGTACTACATTGACAGAACGAAAAACATCAGAAAGACTAAACAACTATTTATTGCATTCCAAAAACCTCATGCAGGAAACCCAATATCAAAACAAGGTATAGCCAGATGGATAGTTAAATGCATCCAAATCTGCTACCTTAAAGCAAAACGACAACTGCCCATTACACCAAGGGCACACTCAACCAGAAAAAAAGGTGCTACCATGGCCTTTCTAGGAAACATCCCAATGCAAGAAATATGTAAGGCAGCCACATGGTCTACGCCACACACGTTCACCAAGCACTACTGTGTAGACGTGCTATCCGCACAGCAAGCCACAGTAGGTCAAGCCGTGTTAAGAACATTATTTCAAACCACTTCCATTCCTACAGGCTGAGCCACCGCTTTTGGGGAGATAACTGCTTACTAGTCTATGCAGAACATGTGTATCTACAGCGACAGATGCCATCGAACTGAAAATGTCACTTACCCAGTGTACATCTGTTCGCGGCATCAGTCGCTGGAAAATCACATGTGCCCACCCGCCTCCCCGGGAGCCTGTAGCAGTTCGGAAGTTAGCTTCAACTTTGTACATTTGTATATATATTATTTTAACCTTAAATAGGTACATACTTAGTCACTCCATTGCATGGGCACTATTACTACAACACAACTCCTACCTCACCCTCTGCGGGGAAAACAATCGAAGATGGAGTCGACGCCCATGCGCAATGGAGACAGAAGGAGGAGTCACTCGGTCCCGTGACTCGAAAGACTTCTTCGAAGAAAAACAACTTGTAACACTCCGACCCAACACCAGATGGCGAGCTATGCAGAACATGTGAATCTCCAGCGACTGATGCCACAAACAGATGTACACTGGGTAAGTGACATTTTCATTTTGCTCCATGAAATATGTTTTTGGCCACGTTTTTAGAATAGGAGTTGATTAAAATTCCAAATGGAAATTCAAAATAGTCTGAATAACCCATGTATCTTTTGTTTAAAGTTTTTCATTTGTTTACAAAATAATGAGTTCTTTGACTTTTAGTCCAGGAGCTTCTTCATGGGAAACCTTCAAATGGAGTCTGATATGCGAAACAGCTTGCACAGCCGCCCTTGCAAGCCCTAGTGAAAAGGTTAGTCTAAAAGGCCTTTTTCAGGGCTGACTGGGCTTTGTCCAGCAAAAGTATTTACAAATGTAAAAATTTCTTTCAGAAAATCATCACCAAAATTAAGCCGTCAGCTGAAGGACCTGCTTTGTTAGTAGCTAGTTACAAAGCTTAGGGTCAGTACATAATAATATAAATCTCAGACATTCTGCTGAAAGAGCACAATTGGCATTGCTCAGAGGGCATCTATAGCCCTTTGTGCCCAACCGGCCAGGATTTCATGATCAGCCAAACCCCCTTTATCTTTGACTGTGAAAGCCAGATCTATTATTTTGGAAAGAGGGCCAGTTAGGTCTAATAACTTATGCTGTCAGGCTTTCCAGGATCTATCCTTTCCCCTTTTAAGATCGTTAATATATTTTTTCAGAAATACAGAAAATGTAGGCTCAGTATCTGGAGTGTTCGCCAAATGGCCAGAAAGAGTTGGTCTAGGATATTCTACACATGAGCCTGTTCCTGATATCTTTTGGAAATGGGTTTCCTATTCTGCAGCAGCTCTATGAGATGGTGTCCATTCTGAAGACCTAGAGCGTATTATCTCTTCAGGACTCGAGGCATCAACTAGAAGAGAATTAGGTTTGTGAAAATGAGAAGGTCCCTCATCCTCAATAGCTTCTTTTCTTTTGAACTGGTCTCCAAGACCTTTCATTTTTAATTCTTAGATTCTTCACTACTAATAACAGTATCATAGTCATCTCCAGGCATAGAATTTGTCATCAGTATTCTCAGTGTGACCTGCAATTTCAGAAAATGCATCGAAATATGAGCTTTTTATGTTTCTGGAGTGCCTTAGTTGGAAGTAGTTATTTTTTATTTTTATTGTTTAAAGATTTTAGAGATTTTAATTTGGGTCCGGAATAAGAGAAAGTAAGGCTCTTTTAGCTTTTGAGATATGAGATCTAGAGCATTATTCACAGTTTTTTCTTTTTTTGTGAATAATTTTGCAGTATTATATCAAAAGCAGATTTATCATAACCAAAAACAAATTCAGTAACATTATCTAAAATGCTAACATTTTGGTTGTGATGAGAGATTCTTTTGTGACATCCCTAAAATAAAATATACTGAAATGGGCAGAATCAGTTTAAGCTCATTTTCAATACTTTAAGTTTCACAGTTTAAGTTATAAGGTACTCACTACTGCCATAGTATTCACTGTGATTTTTATTTTCTTGTGAATATTTTTTTGGTCATTTAAATATATATTTCACCTTTCAGGCTAAATGAGTGTCTATTATTCTTTTAGCCCTCCATGTAATCAGAGCGTTATTTATAATAAAACAACCTGGAAAAGGTAAGGCTAAACAAAAATGATAATTGAGAGGTTAAACGAGGGCATTTATGAAGAATGGGGGAGGGAAGGATTTGGACTCTGAGATGAGGAGTAGCTGCAAGCCTTATCCGTTGAAAATGCAGCACTGTTGTTGAGTCGCAGTCGAAAGAGAGCCAAGCCAGTGAAGTTAATCAGCCCGATAGGCTCAATCGGCTTGAGAAAACCATAAAGCATGACCGTTCTTTGAGAAATGCTATTCAGTTATGAGTACAATTATTTGATCTATCACTCACGATGAGTGAACGTTTAAAACACTTAGACAGTCATACTGAGGGGAAATAAATAAGTGTGGTGTCGCCTACAAATATCTTGTAATCCAACATCTCCTGTGCTGAAAGGGAAATAATTAATGCAATAACGATATAGCAAAACAATCGTAGAGGTATAACAATCAATAAGAAAATTTGTATTTAACATGCCAGCTAGGCAGCAAAGAAAGACATTTCTGTTGGACTCTATGACTTATATTGAGTGCTTAATGTTGATTGGCAGTAGCTCGTTGCACTGGTGAGATTTATAGTTTCTTTGTATTCATTAGTCTTGTAGTTTTTTTATATGAATACATTTGTTTTGATTTATACTAGGTTTTGGATGCTGAAAAATAGAACGTAAAAGAAGAGATTGCTTAATTTGAAGCCTCTAGTTCTGACATGTAATCAAGTGTGCTTGTCAAAAACAAAAATGCATCACATTGTTACAAGTTTTATCCTCTTGGCTGATTCTCCTCCATGCCGCCTGCGATGAATAATGGAAAAGTTGGTCCAGCAAGTCCCCCAAAACAATACTATTTGTCCCTCTTCAGTTACTTGAGAGGAGGAATTGTGGACTCTGACTAGGATCCGTTAAAATTTAAAAGAATTTGTGGAGCATACAAGTTGAACATCAGTCCAACGTTCATGATGGTCCAAGAACCACAAAATCTTCTAGGATAGGTTTCGACTAAGGGTTACCTGATATTTCAATCTGTATTCAGAAGATGGCACTGAAGAATGGGGTTTCTGCTAATTGCTTTAAGGCTGTTTAACATGCTTCCTATAGTTCATCAGTTATTCAAATAAGTGTCGTTTTTGATTTCTGACCTCAGATTAATTTAAGAATGATCTTCGATGTAAGGAAGAGAAAGGATTAAACACTATTCATTTCCCTGTTCTTATGTACAGAGTAATTGCTGAGGTTCAGTGGATGCTTATTTTGAGGTGTGAGGCAAATGGTCTGACTTCCAGAGTGCTCAGAATGGTAAGTGGCATGGAGAAAGTTTGTCTGTTCGGAGTGCAGTTTCAACATTCTTTTGGATACTCATGAATTCCACTCTGCCACATTTTTTGAGTGGCATGTGAATATATTCATCGATCCAAGAACTGTGCTCATTCTAGGTCATTGAGAGGTCTGGATATTTTTCTTGAGTCGCCAAGGTGGCTGGTAAACCCTTTGATTCAAAGTCATGGTCCATTCACCCCTTTACTCAAAACCAGCTCTCTTGCATTAGTGCTTAGCTGTCTGTCAGCAGGACCTGGGGAAAAGGGGAATTCAGTTACCTATTCTGGTGGTTAATGAATACAAGCAAACCACATGGAAAGATTTTTCTTTTGGCCCTTTGAGTAATTGCTGTTGACTAAGTCTAATTCAGGCATTCCACCCATTGAGTTCCCCCCTGCCCTGTCCCAAGTTTGTTTTACTTGAATAGGTGTTCCACTTTTTCTTTGACAAATCTTTCTGCACCTGGTTCTTGGGAGCAAAGCCAAATCTGACTTCCCAACAGTCTGTCAAATGGTAAGACTGTGTGCCACAGCAGACAGTAAAGTTTTTCACAAAGCAATCAAAAATTAATCCAAATCTGTGACGTTTATAGGGAGAAGAAAAAGAGTGAAAAAGTCTAGAGGAAAACAATCATTGGCAAAGCCAGTAGATCTCGTCTGTGAGAGCTATTGGCTTTGGCACTGTTTGGGAGCCATGCTGTATGGCAGTATGGATGCTTTGTAGTGTGGCTAAAACTAATTTTAAAAAGCACTATAATGCAGCCAGAGATACTGTGATATTTGTAACAGTGTGTTTGTGCTCGATGTGTCATAGGGCCACGTGTAGCAAAGTCCGAGATTGCAATTTACGAGTCGCAATCTCGGATGCAGAACGGTGTCTCAGAGACTGTCTGCGACTCGCTATGGGGTCGCAAAGACCCACCTCATCAATATTCATGAGGTGGGTCGCATTTTGCGACCTCATAGCGAGTCCCTGCACTCACAAGGATGGTGGCCTGCTGAAGTCAGCAAACCTCTATGTCTGTGACTGCTTTTTAAATAAAGCAGTTTTTTTTTTTTCATTTTGCAGCCCGTTTTCCTTAAAGGAAAACGAGTTGCAAAATGAAAAAAATAGCAAGTAGGCAGTGGTCCATAGGTCCATAGCACCACTGCCTGCTCTGAAAAAAATATTTTTGTCGACATTCACAAAGGGGAAGGGGTCCCAGAGGGACCCCTTCCCTCTTGCGAATGAGTTACCACCAGTGTGACACTGCATTCGCGGTCACAAAGCGATTCTGAATTGTGATGCGAGTCGCAAATATGAAGGGAACACCCCTTCCTATTTGTGAATGTGCATCGCGTTCGGCCGTTTGCATGGCGCAAACTGCGATTTTCGCAGTTTGCGACATGCAAACGGCTTGCTACATCTGGCCCCATAGTCCTTTATTAGGTCGAGCCTAGGCAGCACACAAGGGTTGTCTCTCTACATGTTGTAATTTACATCTGTGGGCTTGCAGCATGCCCATCACCTTCATTCATTCCTTGGTCTGCCTTTCAAAATTCTCTTGATTTCGTAGGTAAATGCTTTACGTTTTTCCTGCACGAGGCTGCTTTGTTACTGCCTTGGAGACTTGACCCTGTTACATGGATTATTGCACAATCAGCCACTACTATTTTCTTTTGCCTCACCCCTTCGTGCTGCATGGCCGTTTGTTGTTTCTTCCTCTTCCTTGTTTTGGGCATGCCGATGTTTCTTTGTGGTGTTTGCGCACAAAGGCTGCAAGTTGGAGGGAATTTTTTTTCATTTATTTAATACATTTAAAATAAAAAGGTTCATATAGCACAAACTCGATTGGAGGAGCACTTTACATGTCTACGTGAACTTTCATTTAGCGCAACCTAGATCTGAGGAGCACTTTACATGAGTATCACTTAACAAGTTTAGTAGTTGAAAAATATACAAACTGGAGCATTGAACACAGAAAAAAACAGAAATCCTCAAAGAGGCTCTCCCAGCACAATATTACAATATTCACTGCACTTAGGAAACCCGCCCCATAATGCTTTGTGGGGAATTCGTTTTTCAAAACATTTCTGCCCATAACTTAGCCTGTGAAGGTCCTATGACAATGGGACCACCACCAAACTGGTAAGCATGACACGTTCCTTCCTTCTAGGTTATCTCTGGGTTCCCACACTAGGTTGGAGGCACCCCAGAATAGTATCCTCTCCCACAAGTCACTGTCTTTTTAAGCTCTCTCATGGCTAGAACTTTTGTTTTGCAGCTAAGAGTTGCTTGTGTTTTAAGGGCCTTGTTTGTGCTATCATTGTCATATGCCAGCTACTCCTGAATATATGTAATGCACTATGCTCTCTATTAGCTAAATATATGGTTACACTGCATTATTTATTGCCATTTTCCTTTTCCATTGTTTTGCCTTTTAGGGGCTAACTATATAGTTACATGACCATATTTCTTACAAATGCTATTTTCACTTTGGAGGTCCTCTAGGGGCTGTTCTAAGAGTTACAGTCATATCAACATATTAAAGTATTTGTGGCATCTAAGTGTCCCATAATGCTTTGCAGGGCATCACGTATACAAAACATTTTTGCTCATAACTCAGCCTGTGATTGTCCTAGGACAATGGGACCACCTTCAAAACATTGACCACAATGTACCCTTTCTTTCTACATCATCTCTGCGTCACACCACTATTGTTAGTGGGGACTCCATAAATAATAGCCCCTACCACAGTTCATTATTTTTTAGGCTTTTTGACGGCTGGAGCTTTTGTTTACAGCTGAGAGAAGTTATGTTTTATGGGCCTTGTTTGTGATATCATTACAATAGTCCTGCTAGCCTTAGAAATCTGTAATGCACTATGCCCTCTGGGGGATAAATATATGGTTATACTGCACTACTTTCTCTCATTCTTTTTTCATATGTTTATACTCTCGTAGGGTTGGCTGTAT